>NC_044509.1:10722365-11039865 GCF_902362185.1 Chanos chanos
ATGTTCTGGGCCTCTCCATAGGGAGGATGCTCTCCATCTCACATCTCAGGCTGAGCACTCTCTCTCTCTCTCTCCCTCTCTCTCTCTTGCTCTCTGCTTTACTGGCGTGACCACTTGTTCAGAATACTGCTGAATACTGTTCATATTATTGAAGATTGTTCAGAGCGTAAAATAAAACAAAAGAAACAAAAAAAAATCACGTTAATGTTAGTCATCAGTGAGAAAAATTAGAAAGAAGGGAACAGTTATAGATGTGTTTACCTATGCCTCTTATTACATATGTGTGTCTGTGAATGCACACACATGGACAAAAACATAAATATAGCCAAGAACATTATGGAACTTTTTTGCTGTTTTGGGCTGGATCTCTGTATCTATCTCTCTCTCTCTCCCCCTAACTTTCTCTCACTCTTCCTCTCCCTGTAGCCCTCCCCCTATCACTCTCTCACTTTCTTTTTCTCTCTCTCTCTTGACATTGCTTTCTCTGTGTCTCTTTCACTGCATCATTTTCTCTCTCTCTCTCTCTCTCTCTCTCTCTCTCTCTCTCTCTGTGCGTGTCTCCCTCCAGAGTGAACGACTGTATCCTGCGTGTGAACGATGCGGATGTGTCGGAGGTGTCACACAGTAAAGCCGTGGAGGCACTGAAGGTGGCAGGCTCCATCGTACGGCTCTATGTCCGCAGAAGGAGACCCATGCTTGAGACAGTCATGGAGATCAAACTCATCAAAGGACCAAAAGGTTGTCTTCAGCTGTCTCTCTCTCTCTTTCTCTCTCTCTTTCTTAGCTCTCTCTCTCTCTCTCTCTCTCTCTCTCTCTGTAACTCCGAGTCCCTAGGATATTCCACATACAGTCTCTAAAGGCTAGCAGATAAAGTTAGCCACAGTTTTGTCAAAAATGTGCTTAATTATTTGTTTTTACCTTGAACCGAATAATTCCCCTCAGTAAAATTACTTTCATTATGTTTAATTCAGAAAAAAAAACAATGAGAAGACCCCCAAGGTCTGTATCCCTCCTTCGGCCTGAACGAAACTCGCGCAATTAAAGCGCGCAATTAGTGAAGAAAGATCTGAAGAAGAAGGGAGAAAAAAAAAAAAAAAAGTCGGCAAATGAGCTCTTTCAGAATGTGTTTTAGAGGAGCAGTAAACAAAGTAGCGTCTCCCCAAGCCGCCCGCCTCAGCCACACGCTCCTTTCTCAGGGAGGCAGAGGAGCTTTGATGCATTATTCAGCGTAAGGAGATGAATCAGCATTGTGTGGACCGAGGAGCACGTACCATGAGGCGAGGTGCTCTCCAGCATTAAAAAATAAAATAAAAAAAAAAAACAAAAAAGGAAGAAAGAAAAACAAAGTAAATAAATGGATAAATGAGTTCTGCTGTCGTACCAGCGTGTGTTTTACGCAAACGTTGTGGTTGTCGTCCAAAAATCCAACGTCGAAAATTCTGATACGCGCTCACTCCACTTTTGTGTGGGACAATCTGTAGAACGTTTGTGTTATGTGAGGGATAATGTGGTGGGAGCCGGTCATTATGTAAGGAGTCATTATTGCAAAATAAACCCCGACAGGGTGATGCGGTTTTCAATCACCCAGTACGAGTTTACTTCGCTATAATGACTGGCTCGCTGTACATTATCCCACTGATTACACAACTACTTACTAGAGAAATGAATAATTTGACAGAAAATATTGATTTAAAAATGATTTTATTGATTTAAAAATAAAACTAGCCTCCGCTAAAAATGGGTTCCCTAGCAGCGGTCTGTTATACATAGCAGTGGTCTGTTATACAGAAGTAACACATCATAGAATGCCATAATTGACCAATCAGAATCGTGTATTCGACGAAGCTGTGTAATAATGAAGGCTGATATCTCAGTATATTTTGGAGTAATATGAAACTGTACAACTACTTCTAAAAATGTCAGTATTTGTATGAAGTGGAAATAAGTATGTCAGTTGTGATTTTGTGGTAAACGTTTCTCTTTAAGTCTGGTGACTGTGCCAGTGGTTTCTGCCTTGAGCTCACTTGTTATGCTTTTCTGACTGGGGGTTCACGACCTGTTTTGGGCAGACTGGTTATGTTTTGTTTTTTTTGTTTTTTTTCCCATCATTAAGTTTTCAGTGCTCCAAACTTCACCACACAAATTATATATTCAAAATGAGAACAATGGATCATTTATAATGATCTCTGAAAAATAGTGACATTAAAAAAGCAAAAAGGTAATCAATTAAATTGATTATTTTGTTTTCACAAAACTAGCACTAAATCACTCTGCAGTGGGATTATGCCCCCCCCCCCCCCCTTAAATTAGAGATTGGATTGCTCAAGGTCCTGTGGAATTCAAGGTCCTTTGTACTCCTGTGTAAGTACTTGTACCAAGAGACTTTGATCCAATCTGTCAGAATATTGTGAATGAACTCGACTTATCTCTCTCTTTCTCAGGGCTGGGTTTTAGCATCGCTGGTGGAGTTGGTAACCAGCACATCCCGGGAGACAATAGCATCTACGTCACCAAAATCATTGAGGGTGGAGCAGCTCAGAAGGACGGAAGGTTGCAGGTTGGGGACAGGCTGCTCATGGTGAGTTAATGGAGGACGCTGATCGCCCCCCTTTTTCTAATGTTTCCTTTCCACCTGCCTCTGTGACTTTAATGACTTACTGATTTCTCTGCCAATCAACAATCAGAACCACTCTCTCTCTCTCCTCACCACGAGTTCGCCATTTTCAACGGAAGAAGCAACGCTGTCTTTTTTTTCTTTTTTTTTTTCTCGTTTGCTATGTCAATTGCCGTCATTGTTTGCTCTTGCTTCCTGAGAGATGTTGATCTCGTTTAAGTCGAGTTTGGTTTAATTAGCCTCCTGTGGAACCGTGTGGGGATCTGGATCCTGTGTAATCCAATAGTCAAGTCACATTTGGCAACTCTGATTTGTCACTGACCACTGGAACGTGAGTTAAGGCTCTTACGTAACGCCCTGGATTTACGGGATTTCCCTCCCTTCTCCTTCTTTCCCGTCCTTCATTCAGGTAAACAACTACACGTTGGAGGAAGTCACTCACGAGGAAGCTGTAGCCATATTGAAGAATACTTCTGATGTAGTCTATCTAAAGGTGGGGAAGCCTACCAGTGTTTACCTTTCGGATCCCTATGGTCCTCCAGATATCACACATTGTAAGTCTCTGTTACTTTTATTACGTGACGTTGTTACCTGTAATGTTACCAATAGTGTTACAAACAGTACAAACGCTAACTGCTTTGGAATGCATGGGAACATGGGGGTGATGGTCACTAACTGTCAAATGTTTGTATAGCTGGGAGCAGAATTAAGTAAATAAAGATCTTTATCAAGATCCTTATGTCGCTTGATTGTACTACACAACTGGTAGTATGGAAAAATGCATGAATAATGTGTGATAAAGGAAGGTTACGCTATACTTGCACACCTCAGCTGAGATCACTGCTGTCCCAGAGAGAGACTTATTTTGATTATAACTGGGTGTACCAAATTGTATTTTGTTACGGGTATTTTTGTGTTGTTACTGTTTTTAAATATTTTTTCTTGTTTTCCTTTGAGCGCTTCTGTAACCAAGTGCAGTAACTGGAAAAAAGGGAAGATGCATTTTCCCGATAGATGCTGTAATTAGCGAGTGTGTCATAGGCTGTGTAATTGTAGGAGCGTCATGCTGTGCTGTGACCAGCTGCGTATCTCTTTCTCTCCCTCTCTCTCTCTATCTCTCCCCTCCAGCATTCTCTCCAGCGATGGAAAATCATATCTCTTCACCTGGCAACAACGGTACTCTAGATTACAAGTCCAGTCTTCCCCCCATTTCCCCTGGAAGGTACTCCCCCATCCCCAAACACTTGCTCGGGGAAGAGGACATTAACAGGTTGGATGGTTTTTCCTTCTTACGGTAATTACCTCCCTTCATACCAGACACCAGCGCCCACAGGTAGACTGTCTGTCTAGCCCCTGTCATTGTCTGAGAATCCAGTGGCAAACCAAAATGTCATCACAGCTTGTGATGGGATTGCTTTTGGATTCACTAGCCCAGACACCCCCCCCCCCCCCCCCCCCTTCCTGTCCACTCCCCTGTCCACCCCTGTCTCACTGCCCATCACTGTCTCACCTCCTTCTGTCAGTCCAGTGCCCAATAATAATGCTATTGCGTGGTTCTGTGTTCTCCTCTTGTTGAAATGTTTGTAATTAAAGTCTTTTGTCCTGTCACCTAGAGGGGCTGTCTCTAAAATGATCTTGAAGAAGTAAATGCTTAGGGGTTTAGTAGCATAATCAGTCTAACGCATCAGAACAAAAAAACTATGTATTTGTTTGGAATTAAGTTTCCAGTGTTGGCAGTTTGACATGCTTTGTAGATTTCACACATGGTTTTGCTACTACGTAAAAAAAAAAAAAAAAGAATGAAAAAGAAAGGAAGAGAAAATGTTTGTGAGGAGAGAAATTTAAAACTTCACTTTTATGCATCCAGAGTTTTGATTTATTTATTTTTATGAGGGGCATATGTTTTCTCCCAGGCCGTTTAATTTTTCTGAGTGGAAATGTCATATCCAGTCTGGGTGCTGGAAAGTTAGCGCATCAGAAAGTGCTGGGGCACGTCCTCAACTTTCTAGGTTCTGACGAGTTTTTCTCTCCACAATTTATCACCAAAGACTTAACTCCCCTCTTCCACTATGTGCTCTCCGTACTTAATCCTCTATCAAGCTGCCAGCTCAACAGACACCCTTAAAGGTGGGAGAAAAGTGGGGAATTGTTAGGACACTTCGAACAGCTGGCATCGCGATGTAATGCGTTAATGTGAGACAAATGAGTTTGTTTTGTGGTTGGAATCATTAGAGTGTTTGTAAGGGGAAACTTTTTTTCCGGCTGCCCTTACTTGATGGGAATGTGGCAGACGTGTGAAGCTTAAGGGAGGGAGCGCGAGCGGGAGCGGTCATCCCCCCCCCCCCCCCCAGAATCCTGTCCGTTATTGGCTCAGAGCCATATCGCATGTCGACCGACGGATAAAGCCCTTGATATGTTTTCAGAGGGGAATCTAGCCTTTCTGAGATATACAAGGCAGTGAACGTCAGGGCTAACTATATGTAAGAGAGAGAGAAAGAGAGAGAGAGCTTGTTATTAAATGTCATGGCAGATTCAGAGATGATGTTTTATTTGCCCAGCCAACAAGCCCGAGGGCCTAACCACCCCCCCCCCAACCCCCCCACTGACTTCAGACTCCAAATCCACTCCCATCTGTCTCATTCATGTCTCTCTGTGTTAGCCTGACAGAAACAGAATAACTAATTGCCAAGTGCCCGAGAGCACACTCATTTCAAAGTGCCTCTTTAATCTCCTTACCAAACAACTCCAACAGGAAGGCCTGTTAAAATGTTCTGTGTGTGACTGTATGACAGTCTGTCATCATTAAAGTTAGTTTCTGACTTCACAGTTGCTTGTTTCGTAAAGTATTTCTTTATTTTTTGTTTGTCTCATGCCTTTGCGACACGGTGTTAAAGTGAGGAGAAACTGTTGTTCAGGGATTGACCTCATGCCTAAGCTTTTTAGAAGGAAAGGATTAAACCCACCCATTCTTCTTGGTTAAGAGGTTTATTGGGTCCAGGTGTTTCATGGGATGGGCTAATCTTTTAGTTACGCCCACTGATCTATTCCATATCTCCTCTGGTTGGCAAGAACATAGCACTGTTCCTCAGACAAGTTCTTCACTGAAAATTGGATAAGATTGCCCTCCTACCTATAATACCTTCTCAATTTGCTTTCTCACACCACGTGATGTCTCTTATGGATTCATGTCCTCTCACTGGTGGTAAAATATGAAAAGCAAGATCCTTAGAGCCAAGATGGCGACTATGGCTAGAACCATGGCAGAAGTCCTCACGATTCTGTATAGTCCATGCAAACGTAGCTACAGCCACAGAAAATGTTTCATGGATGTGCTTAAGTAATTGACAGAATTTGTTTAAGGGGCAGCTAATAAAGAGGAGAGTTGGTATCTGTGACGTTAAGCTTCTCCCTCAGTACGGTGAAACGGGTCTCGCTCAGAACGGTGAAACGGGTCACCATGAAGACTACCTCTGCTGTGCACTGCAAGGGGACCTGACAGAGTCACATGTGCTGTCAGTTATCAATCATTCAAATGCTTAAGTAGGAGCATACTTCATGCAGCAGTGCTGTCGCAGTTGACCAGTCAATTAGTGCTGAACTCCACTACCTAAGTCATGAAAAGTGACTGTCAGCCAAAGATAGAGTAAAGATGATAAGTGTAGCTGAATGTCTGACGTACTTTGCTTTCATACGCCGAAGTGTCCTTATGGAGTTGTGATAAAATCAGAGGTTGTTTTCTTTTAATTAAGAGTTGTGTAATGTGACTTGTTTTCTTCTATTGCATTTAAAACGATCTATGATAATTAGCTGTGTGCCTGCTTTTACCGTAGCTCGGTTCCTAGCTCAAAACGAAGAGAGACGTTCTTGTCAGACAGGTTTTAGATGTGAAAATGTGGACATTTCCAGTACATTCTTTATTGAATGTGTCTGTGCTGGAAAGCTCTGGGCTTTAGGGATTACATGCAGGGGGCTGAGTGGGAGATGTTGGCAGGCTACGCTTGGAGCGGAGAGCAGAGTGTATGCTAGCTTGCTGACATTAATGATTTTCATTTCTATGGCTAACACTGAGTGGCTACAAGCACGTGGCTCTCTCTCTCTCTGGCTGACAGAGCTCGAGTCAGCAACATATCTGAACTGAACGGCCCTGCCACTGTGTGTGTGTGTGTGTGTGTGTGTGTGTGTGTGTGTGTCGGCAGCTGGCAGCACGCTTGGTTTGATTTTTGTACTATGACACAACACACAGATGCCATTAAACAAGAGGCCCGCGGGGACCCAACTGAGCACAGCAGAGACAGGAGAGCGACGACAGCCCTGTCTTCAGAACTGCGTTTACACGGCCTTTCAGACGCACCAACAGTACTTACACCCTCTGCACCAATGTCTGATAGGCAAGCTCCGCGCTTCTCCCCCTGCCAATGGAGCTAAAGGACACGCTGGGATGCAATACGTTGTGTTGTGTTATCACACTGCGGGGAACCTCAAATGAGGTGTGAGGAGAGCATCAGGGAAGAGGGGAGAAGCAAAGGGAGCTTAAGTGCAATGTGGAGAGGAGAGGAGAGGAGAGGGGAAGAGAGGAGAAGAGAGGAGAGGATAGGGCAGGAGTGTGGCTTTCAGCGCTTAGCAAGAAAACCAAGGCAGAAGTTTAATGAGAGAGTGAAGGATGGAACGAAAGAGTGTGTGAAGGGAGAGAAAGAGTGCGGGGGGGAATGTTTGCTGCGCAGCACACTCGGGGCGAAAAGCCCAGTGGACGGCCGTGACCCGGAGCCACGGGCCGCGGACTGGAACATGGAGGAGGGAAAGAGAGAAGAGGGGAAAAACTGGGCCACTGAAGAGCTGATAATATCAGCAAGAGCAAAAGCATGGCTAATACAGCCCTGCAACCAACAGCAGCACATACAACTCCCTTAAGCAGCCTCCCACCGAGAGATAGCAGAGAAACTCCATACATGGAGACTCTCAGATGGAAAATCTAATCCAACGCGGGTGTTCATTTTCCAAAAAGCTTTTTATTTCCCATTTCGAGAAATAAAATACATTGATTTATACACGCAAGTGTGTAAACGAGACTAACATATGACACTATGCTATGATGCAATGCATTACCAGTAAGTCTACATTTACATACTGCAGAATAATGGTTAGGGTTTTGTGGAGATGTCGTTGCCCTTTAAGTGGTGTCTCAGTGTTTGTTTCAAACCCAGGTGTGTTCTCTGCAGGGGGGCTCTTTGTCTTGTCTTGTATGGCTCGTTAAGACCCCCCTTCCCCCCTTGTTTGTTTTAAAATTGTTTTGTACGCATGCTACCTGTAACAAACACTTAATATGTACCACACATTTGTTAAATTAAAATAATTTGTCATTCTGATATAGCTGTATACATTACGTGGTATATAATGCTAGTCATTGTCTGCTCTGTTTACTGATTTGTCCTCTCTCTCTAATCAGAAATCCTTCATTAGATGATGGGGAAGGTCACAGGTTTGATTCCCAGCACTTCCAGTTGAGGTGAGAGTTGCGAGTGAGACTGGTTATTTTGCTCACAGACACTCTTTGATTCGCTACGAGAGCTCTGAGGAATGATAGGATCAATGATATTAATATCGTAACAAAAGACAAAGAGTCTTCCGTATACGTCTCCAATCTACCACCAAACCAACATGTCAGTATTCCCTCATTTACCATGGCTGAACTCTAAAGAGTTAACTCAGATGTAGCACAGTGCATCCCATGTGAAATGGCTCTGTTCTCCACTGAAAGCAGGAGGAACATAGTGCTGCAGCAGCGAAGAGATTTTGTTGACGTGAAGCTCAGTGAAGCTCATTGAGTGATCTGCTGGAGTGGAAAGTCCTGAAGAGGCTCCATGCTGTTAGCACTGGCAGAGCGTAAACGCAGGGTTAGACTCGTTTTTGCCCTCTGCGTGTATATATATATATATATATATATATATATATATATATATATATATATATATATATATATATATATATGTAGTGTTAACGCGGGCAGTTCATAGAGACATGGGTAAGGATGGAGCACAGCTGTAAGATCAACACAGGAAGCAGCTATGGACAAGCATCTTACATAATGAAGGATGAATGTGATGATGTGGTGATGCTTTGGCTGTCATGGTAACCTAACCACACTTTGCCACCTCATCCTTTTGTTTTGTTTTGTTTTCTTATCTTTTGTTCTGTAACGGAAAAGCAAAAAAGAGAAGAGCGAACTGGATTGTGAACATGCAACAAAAATAACCAGCTCCAACCCTAGCTCCACTTTCACAAACACGCTATGCTAAATTAACCGGGGAACTCTTCTCCCTTCCTCTCTTTTCTCTCTCTCTCTCTCTCTCTCTCTCTCTTTCTCTTTGTTTTTTTTTCTTCTTTCTCTCTCTCTCTCTTTCTCTCTGTTTTTTTCTTCTTTCTCTCTTTGTCTTTTTCTTTTTCTTTCCTAACTGCATTACACTAACGCGGCCTGCTTTGCCTCTGCTCTGTTTCTCTCCCCCCCTCCAGGCCGCCTGAGCCAGTTTACAGCACTGTGAACAAACTGTGTGACAGAGCACCTTCTCCCCGTCACTATTCCCCCGTGGAGTGCGACAAAAGCCTCCTGCACTCCATCCCCTTCCCTCACTATCACGTAGGCCTGCTCCCTGACTCCGAGATCACCAGGTACTGAGCCCCTCACGGGCCCTCTGCACGGCATGCCCACCGCGTCACTGGGTCGTCCAGTAACCACCCCCCCCCATCCCCGCAATCCCCCGCATGCCCGTCCTGTCTTCCCCCGCCCACCCTCCCGAGGTCTGACTCAGACAAAGAACGCAAAGCTATCATTTTTAGCCCCGAACTGACTAATACGCTCCTCGCTGTCCAAAAAACGCGACATTTTCACGCAAAAGAAAGCGTGTGTCATAATCGGTTGTGTAACACGAATAGCGTGTATTTTCAAATCCTGATAATTAAGAGAGGAGATTGTGTAATTGTTTTGGCACATGCTGGTGCTGATTCAGACCTCTGGCACCACTCCCCCCTCAGTTAACTCTCAGTGTCTCACTTTGTCAGCGTCTCCCTTTTTATATATATATATATATATGTGTGTGTGTGTGTTTATTTGTTGACACGATGATGCTCATTGACATCTTCTTTCAAGGTCAACGCTCGGCCATGCTATTGGTTGAAGTTGAGCTCCAATTGCCCGTAGCCATCCGAGTTGAAAGCACATCATAAACTTCCTGGTATTGATTTAATTATTGTCGGTTGGCTCTGTAAATTGTTTCTGTCGATTTTGCGAGCACATTATATTTTCAGTCCTGCATGTAACCGGATGAGCAACGAACCCTCCCCCCACCCCCTTTCTCCTGCTGCTGATTCAACTAATGATTAAACTCAATTCCTTGTTTCTTTGCTGGCAATCAGCGGTGGCTGTTTTCCGGGAATGGAATATTACACACGCGTCCTGAGCGCTTGAGGCCTTGGACTGTTTGGTTTCTTTCGCAGCACAGGTGGCCGGATAAATGGCAAACATTGCTTCACTCTCAGGTCTTTTGACAGACAGCTGTCCCCCCCCCCCCAACCCTCAATCCCCTTTTTTTCCCTATTTTTTTTCTTTTTTCGGACGTGCTGTTTTTATTTGCTTGGGTGGAATCTTAATTATTTGGGAATTATTCCATGAATGATCAAGCAGTTCCTAATTGCCTCTGTCGGGAATTGAAGCGATTTGCATTTCTGAACTCTTTAAAAAAAAAAAAAAAACAGACAGGCCATAAACGTTTAAATGTTTTAGTCGCTACCTGACAGCTTTCCAAAATGGTTAAAAGGTGAAATTTAATGATACGCCTTATGAATAATTACCTGTTCTCTCTTCATCTTCATCTCTTTTTTTTTTTTTTTTTTGCCTTCGGTCTTTCGGTCTTTTGGTCTTTTGGCGATGACGGTTTGTTATTTAAACAGAACTAATTTATTCAGCGGTAGGAGATCCGTGAAAAATAGTCATCTGCGCTGGGATCGTGCCGTAGGCCCTCGGCGCGTGGGCGTGTCTTTGCCGTTGCTCCACAGTGAGAGAGCGAGAGAGAGAGAGTGAGAGAGAAAGAGAGGAGCTAGGAGACCTGGTCTTGACCCAGCTCAATTGACCCTCATACTGCAGCTTAAACACTCTAACTCGTGAAGCCTTACCCTCAGATAGCCCCTGCCGGACGTGACTTTGACACCCCTCCGCGCTTTGGCCTGCCGTCAGTAATACGAGTCATCCTGGGGCTGTTTAGAGCGGCAGAATAGCAAAACATGCTCTTTCAATGGTAATTGTAATAGTGAGCAGAAATAGTGAGCTTTTGTTCTGAGTTTTCAGGGTTATTTTAGCCCGAGTGCTTCTGCCCCTGGGATTGAATCGGATCACTGAAAAAATGTTCAAAAGGAATTTAATTGTCTCTTATTTCTCGTGCTGTTTTCAGTGGCTTTTCATTTTAGTCATATGATTATTAAATATGGCTTTGATCCCTAATTATTCCACATATGGATGAAGAATTCAGAACACAAGAATGACCTTTCATGCAAAGTTCAGGCAACGTGATCCCCCCCCCTCCCCCTCTCTACAATGAAAATGGATTTGATGCATTTACAGACCCTAAAGGACGATATTCAAATATTTTTCTCTCTGCTCGGAGGATTGTCTCCGCTGATATGTCAACGAGAAGCCGGGTCCGCCTGGCGTCATTCAGTCATCTCGGAGAACACGACTTTGTATTGACAGCTCCAATGTGTCTGACAGCACAAATTAGGATACCCCCAGACTCTTCCAATGGTCCACACACCATCTGGGCTCTGAAAGAGATGGGTCGCCTTACACCAGGCTTAGAGCTCCTCTGCTTCACCTCACAGACTTCAGCAATGGCGGGAGGTTGTCTTTTGCTGTAACTTACAGCTTCCATGATGGTGAATGATTAATGACATGTAGGAGAGGGGGAAAATGTGCATTACTTTTGCTACATTGATGTTGACATTGGCTCAGCGAGACAGAGCATAAATCACGATTCCATTGGTCTGGTTCTTTCGTTCAAAGCTAATTAATTATGAAATGTGAACTTCTTTTTTTTTTTTTTTTTTCTCCCCCCCCCCCCACCTCCATAAAGCCACGGATGGTGTGTGGCCTTATTTGTTACAATAATTGCTTTATGACACGCTGAAATTTTAATGTCGCATTGGACTGAAAAACATATTAATCATCTCAAACATGAGGACATGTTTTCTGATAATAACTTTAAAAGACTAAAGTCCTGGCACTTTGTCTTAGCTCCTGAAGAACTGGACATAGATGGATTGTGCAGTACATTCCACTTGTCACCAAATTGTTTACATCTAACGACATAATTAGCGTTAGCATCTCAATCCAGCTTGTCTCTGATGCTGTTAGCGTGTATGTGACAGCATTCCCATCACTTTATTATTAAAACACATGTAAAACATGAAGCACCTTATTGAAAAGACATTGTTTCTGTTGCCTGTTAACATGACTGTCATTCGGGATGTCTCTTATTGAGTTACACCAGCTGATGATGACTGGCTTATCTGCAACAGTCATATTCTGCACAATGACTTTAAGATGTCATTGGCTAATTACCTTATGAATATGCATAATCCATTTAAATTGCTGTGTAATATATAACCAAGGTGCTCACAGTCCTGTGGAATGGCATATCCTTCTCCCAGTAAGCTTTGTGTTCCCCAGGTACCCAGAGCCAAACACAATGCCTCTCTCTCTCTCTCTCTCTCTCTCTCTCTCTCTCTCTCTCTCTCTCTCTCTCTCTCTCTCTCTCTGTGTCTCTCTCTCTCTCTCTTTTCTCACCCCTAATCCAATTACAGGCTGCAGTGTTGCCCTATTGTGAACAGCGTGCTCCACTGAACTGGGAAATAATCAAACTCTCTCTTTCAACCTGACCCCTCTGGACAAAATGCAAAAGTTCAGGGGAATCTAGAGCGTTTCTGTAAAGGTTACAGTCCCCCCCCTCCTCCCTCCTTCCTATCATTCTCCTGACAACAAAACACAGTAACTGTTGCGTAGGTCAAGCACTGGTCTGAAGAGGCCAGCATTAGCAGTGTTGAAATTATTATTCTCTCCATTGTTGCACTGAAATCGACCAAATGAAAAGAACCACTTTCCGCAACTTATTTAGCCACAAATTGAATAACACGGTGGCAGGGAAAAACAGACAGAAACGTTGTGTTTTCCGTGAGAGGTGGGTCTCTCTGCTGACTGGCTATGAACAGGACCTCTCGGTGAATTCTGTGAATCTGTGTCTAGTCGTTGTTTAGTTCGTTTTACCATTGCACCACCACAGAGTCAGTGAATACATTTACAACAGAAACAACAGAAAGGAGTAGACTCAGAAAAGTGTCTTTCGACTTTTGCCGAAATCAATCTGTACCGTGATCCCTCCGCCGTGTCAAAGTGGTGACGGGCTAAAGACAGCCGTATTGACCTTGGAGGTGTCGGAAAAGGCCATCCAATCTTCCCGTGGCGAGGTTTTCTCAAGCGGGGCGCGCAACACGCATATCGATGCGTCGGGTCACCGTCCATCACGTACTCTCCGTTCTTTTATCGGTGTGGCTGAGGCTTGATGAAAATCTAACCACTGAGGAGTATCGATCAGCCACACTTGCTGAATCACTAGGAGTGTCTCAGCATGAATTGAATCCGATAATCCTCCATCAGAATCCACATCAGCTTCTAAGTGCTCCTCTCTCTCTCACTCTCGCTCTCTCTCTCTCTCTCTTTCTCTCTCTGTGCCAGCTTGTCCTGCCATAGCCTCAGGCCTCTGATTTACATTCGTTTTCATGGCTTCAAATAAAGCAGGCCGATACCACCATTGCGCACGACACGGATGTATCATTATCCCATGAGTTTAAAGAGAGAGCCCAAGACTACGTGCAAGAGTCCAGTACATGCTAAATAGTAAGCTATTAACCTGCCAACAGTTTCTTTCTTTCTCTCTCTCTTTCTCTGTTTAATGCCCCTAAGCTGGTTACTCTCTAAGATATAAATGTTGAAAGATCCTTAGTACACTGGTTTCCACTTGTTTGTTTTTTTCCCTCTCTCCCACGAGTGCCACCAAGGATTTGATGCAGTTGAAAGTGATCCTAAACCAGATCTTGTAGCGAAGTGTCCGTACATCTCATGTGTGTATCTAGAGTCTGTGTGGAATTGAGACAGATGAGAGTTTGCGTGGAAGTCAGACCTTGAGATCTTGAGGAGTTGGTTACTATCAGACGGCAGAATAAATCTTGCGAGCCGTGAAAACGACGGCCAGATCTTTTACCTTGCTGCGCTGCGCGAGTCGATAACTCATCGGGAACGCGTTGCATTCATTTCCTGCGAGCGTGGGCACTTCCGCTGCCACTTCCTGTAGCGTTCACTGGTGAAGAGGCTGAATAGAGGCGCGAACATCCCACATTACTGACTGTAAGGTCTGTGTCACACCAAAGGTACCCATCAAAGAGCGGAATGACACGGGGCAAAGTAATAACGTTAATCAGTTCACACTCTTTTTAGCTCTCTCTGAGTCAGCGGTCAGAGCTGCCGTCTCTCTGTTTCATCACCAGCCAGTTCTCTCATCTATAAACTGGATGATGTCACATCACCCTCTTTTTGTCATTCACATGCTTCTGTTCTGTTTTTTTTTTTTTTTTTAGTTGATTATTTCAGAGCTAAGAGGCATGGCATGACGTCATACGACGTCGCGATACACTGCTATAAATCTGTAGATGCGTTTTTGATTGAACTGAAAGTATTTAAAATGACTGTCACTTTGATTAGTACGGTTAACCATTAGTAAGTGACAGCTTACGTCTCCTGTTTGATGCATTAATGCATCATTTCCATGCTGCAGAGGCCTTTGCTGGGAAAGGCCCTGCATAAACAGAAGGAGCAAGGGAGAAACTAACAGGAGGTGACATGCAATATATGACTGCAGAGAGGGAGGCGTATGGAGTCGCATGTTTAATGCAGGCCACCGCATAGCAATCAGAGAGAGGCTTTTGGAATTTCAATTGAGAACCATTACCCTCTGTTTGTTTGTTTTTCTCCCTCTCCTGTTTTGGATGCAAGGTTTGAAACGCTAAACGCGCTAGCCTTGGTTGTTGATTGCACCCCTAAGATGGTGGGCCAGGCAACAGAGACTGCATGGCGTGTGTGTGTGTGTGTGTGTGTGTGTGAGAGAGCGAGAGTGTATGTGTGTACACGCACATATGTAGGAGCGCGAGTGTGTATCTTAGGGAGACAGACAGGAGCTTGTTGAGATTCCTGAGAGCGGTGCTATGGAGAACGAGAATCGAGTGGTCCCTGATAAAAGGCTCTGACTGTCTCCCCCCCTTCCCTTTGCTATCACCGTGCTGCAGCTGGCGACGCAGGGTTCACCACCGACATGGCGCAGGGGCTCAGAGCATGGGCGACTGGGGACAGATAGCACCCAGCACGCTGATTAATGAAGCCGGCTCCAGCCATCCGTCTGTTCCACCGAACAGGCCCTGCACCCGGGCCTCGCTTGGTATTCAGCATTCATTTAACAAACTAACACTATTCAGAACCTCTTCCATCTAAATCAGCAGCACAACTAGGCTTAGACAGCTTTCTAAAGCCTCTAGAGCACCAAGCATAAGAACCAAATAAGAACTATGGTTCTGGAGAGTTGCATGTTTCTCCCAGTTTCGTGACTCTCGTCACAGGGGGGGTCTCATGTATTTACTGTGGAATAGATGACTTTCTCAACTTGTGATAATAAGACTGTATGCTAAGAACTGTCTGCTAATTGCACTCACAGCAGACCAGTGCTCTGCTACGTACAGTGTTAATGCAGTAGAAGTTTCTGTGTATGTGTATTATCACGTACATGCCTCAACAACGCTGACCCATTTAGTCCATGGAAATCCTAAAGGTCAAATTTTTACTATTAACAACCATAATACTGCTCTTCTAGCGAGATAGTGATTTGATCAAGTCGTTGTCTGCTGAATCTTTAAGGGTTTAGATTTGTCTAGAATGCGATTTTAATGTGAGTCACATTTGCGTTGCTTTGAAGATCAGAAACCGAGGAAACACATGAGAGAGATTTCAGAATGATCAATGTTTCTCTTCAATCCGCATGACTCCAATCAGTCTGCCGCAGTTATGTCCTGTGTCTCCTGAGCTATGTAAACATAAGTCAAATTAAAGAGGTACAAGCACACTGGGTTTTACACACACACACGCACGCACGCACAAACACACACACATACGCGCGCGTGCACACGCACGCACGCACGCACAAACACACGCACGCATGCACAAACACACACAGACAAACACACACACACACACTGATCTTAGTCAAGGAGATTTCTGATTCCTCCACAGTTCTGCGTAGTTAGAATCCATCGTTCTTCCTCCTGCGGTAGTGAGGCTGTAGTCGACTTTTGTTTGGCACCTTCTTCCCGAGAAGAGGGAAGACAAACACACAAGTGACAGATTTATCTAACCTTGGAATGCCCATCTCTGTTTCACCTGAAAAAGGTCATTACAACTCAACAATCCCCAAACTAAACTGAGTTTAAGTTCTCAGACACTCTCCAGATCTGTTCCCCGTATCAATGCAATCTCGTGGGATGTAGTGCCATCTAGTGGTTTGAAAGGGTGTGAGATTGGATGGTAGTGTTTCTGTTCTGCAGTGGATAGTTACTGGCTGTACTCTTCACTTCGTTTACTGGGATTTGTTTTTTTTTTTTTAACCTGGTTTGCCTTTTGGTATGTATCCGGAATGTTTCCTAACTGAAAAACATTTTGACAATTAAATGTAATGTTAGACAGGTTTTAGGCAGGTTTTGGGGTCTGACATAATTCAAACCTCGAAACACCCGATGCCCCTCATTTTGACCATGGTTCTCACATTGGTCACTGTGTTACAGATAGGCTTATGTAGGGAGGACATGAAGTTAGATAGATGTGCATGCTTTGTGATGTGCCTGAGGAACTGTGCTAGCATAGAGTCTTGCCACTCTGTGAATGCTTGACTAGGATTGGTTGTCTGACCCGGGGTGATCTCACACTCAAGGCAAAAAACAGTCATACTGGCCCAATTACAGCCAATCAGAAAGAGCGGAATGTATGAACCAACCCTGCTCCCACAACTAGGTCAAAGGAGAGAGAACGAGCGAGAGATGGAGCAAAACCTACAGGCGTAGCTAGCGGATTAGCCTGCCATACCGAAAAGGCTTTGTCTTAAGCCCTTTCACTTATTGTTACCATCTAGAAGAATCCACCATCTGTAAACATTTCTGGTTCCCCTTTCGAAATGGAGATGTCAGAAGTTCCCCAGCTTGTGATGTACTCACTTGACCAGGCTGACTTTGACACTATGCCACCCTCAGGATAGTAATGGTATTACAGAAAAGGCCAAAATCTCTCTTTTTTTTCCTATTTTTGAAATAATTTTCTGTGGTAAAGTTTAACAGCTATTTCATAAATGTACATGTATATAAACTTTCTTAGTGTTTTTTTTCAGCCATGTTGCTGTTATGAATAAACGCAAGCCTTTTTTTTTTTCGTTTCACTGTGTAAACACAAGCTGTGTCCTTAAAATGTCCTGGTTCCTGGTTCACATCAGTCATGTGGGAGCTATTCACAGATACCAGAGCTTTCTTTCACTTAGGAGGGTGGGTGTGGAGCATGGGTGTGTGCGCGTGTGTGTGCGCGCGCACGCGTGCGTGTTTCCTCGTGAGCTCACGCTCCGTCTCCAGGAAACCAATTGGAAATGGGACAGATGCCCTATAAGTAGAGCAGTCCTTCTCTTGGGTACCTGCCATCGGCCGACACGACATTGGAGCGCGTGCTGACGCGCAGGCTCTCTGGATGCATGCTCGCCCTGACGCGTGTGCATACGTGCGTGCGTGTGTGTTTGTGTGTGCGTGTTTACGCGTGTCGAGCGGCCGATAACAGCGGTTTGAGGGGTAAAAATGCTAAGCCCAACAGACTCTGAGCTCATGTACTATTTGAACTGTCTGTACAGGGAGCCCAGGAAGATCGTGCTGCACAAGGGCTCCACGGGCCTGGGCTTTAACATCGTGGGAGGAGAGGATGGAGAGGGCATCTTCGTCTCCTTCATCCTGGCGGGAGGTCCAGCCGACCTCAGCGGAGAGCTACGGCGAGGAGACCAGATCCTCTCTGTGAGTTAAACACACACACACACACACACACAGAGAAACAGACAGAAACAGACAGTTTTGTTGTCTGCATTCGCGCATGCAGGCTCACGTTTACCATATACAGCACTCTTCTGTAAACAGATACTGTTGTCAGCTGTTATCATAATGAGTATTTTTTTGATGTTGGTAATGCACGTTAAAGTCTGAGCTATTCCGTTCTATCACGCTCATTTTTATTTTGAATGGATTAAATGAGGATACGTCACACGTAGTTGATCAACTCTGTGCTGTTTTTTTTTCTCAGATTTATAGCAGTTAGTGTAGATTTGCTTTTAACGCATCTATGCAGTGCTACATCTATTTGACATGTTTCACGTTGCATGTCAGATATGCACAGAGAGAAATAGAAAGCAGTGGTGGTGAATATGCACTGTCTTTGGATTCTATAAGCAGGTTTTTCAGCTTGGTCCAGAACTAAAAGAATTTTCAATGGAGAAACCAAGTAACAGCAAACTTTAATCTCTAGCTTGGTTTAGTCTGTCCGTTCTTTCAGTTTTTGAGCATACTTGATGCAATTAATTAATTTCTATAGTGAAATAAAATAGCACAATAACACATTATAAAGTACTCTTCATTGTACACAAAATCAGATTAACAAATTTAGTATAGGGTTGTACAGTTTTTTCTGGAAAGATACCACCAGATCAGTTCATATCAAGATTTGTATTCAACAAAGCATAATATTTAACTAACAGAGAGTAAAAGAACAGAGAGATGTAGAGCCCCTTCATGCCAGTAGGTGGCACTGTCATATTAGCAAGTATGTGACTAACAAACCTGAGCCTGATCTACTGATGTTTCATGTTAAAAGAAACGGATGTTTCAGGTAGTAGTTTGAGGAAACGCCTTTGGAGTCTGATCCTCGAGAATATTATGACACATCTTTATTCATTTTTAAAAGTAGCAGTGGAGCAGCACTTTTGATTAGTCAGTATTTTATTTCTACGCCAAACAAATTTGATAAAAAGCGCATAGCAACATAAATACCAAGTCATGCGATCAACGCACACCAACATACATCACTAGACGCCATCCTCCACCGCAGCGACAGTAGACTACCAAAATTAGCAAGTTTCACAGTGAGATGCGCAGAATCCCCATTCCACTTGAGATAGAAATAAAAGCTCTTTAGCATCTCATCTCCCGCAGCTCAGAGATCATCAGTGCTCATCTACACCTCGTCAGAACCATAGGCAGCCTGTCCTTCAGTCTCCGCTCTCTCACTTCCGCTCCCCTGCTCTCTCCCATTAACGCGGCCCTCAGACCGAGTGCAAACAGAGTGCACCTCCTCCAGCCCTAGCCTCGGGTCAGAGAGAGAGCGAGACAGAGAGAGTGAGAGAGAGAGAGAGAGAGAGAGAGAGAGAGAGAAAATGGCAGTGGCCTGATTTAGAAGCTAAGAATAACTCTGAGGTACCTCTTGAGTTCATGCTGACACACAGGGCAGATTTTACTCTATTAATGCTCACACACACACACACACACACACATACACATGTTTAAAACACACACATATACAAACACTCTACCGGCTGAAAACACGTGGTGTGGAGCTGTTGGTTTTCTTTGATGAGCTCCTCTATAACGGCAGGACTCCTGCACCTGCCACACGCGTTTTGCGCCAGACCAGCGCTATAGCTTTCCCTGTTACTGCTTGACTGCTCCTCAGCCAGTCTCTAATTACTCACAATCAACACACTACCGGATGCTTCCCGACCGACTTCGCTGCCGTTTGTTTTAATTGATCGAGTCCGCAGAGACAGTCCTTTGGAGAATTGCTGTCTCGAACACATCGTCGTGGTATAGGTGAAGTTGCCGAGTGGACCAGATTTCTCTAGTTTTTTTTTTCCTTTTCTTTTTCTTTTCCTTTTTGGAGAAAGTTGCATACTGAGTGCTCTGCATCCGAAGTGTAATGAGTTTTTTCAGCCTTTCGTGCTGCACAGTCAACGTATGACAGAACATGAAACTTCCTGTCCACAAATCATCAAACTCCTAACCCATCAAACACCCTCTTCTATTGTGAAACTGAATTCTTTCCAGCCGTGTCAATGTATTGCGTCGATACAATAATGTATGTGCAATACAGTGAAGATGTATATGCCTTTACCACGGGTGATGGGCCTGTTTAAGACTCTGATTGGATGCTGTGTTGGTCGGTGTGGTAAAAGAGCGTCTCTGCCTCTCTCCTCAGGTTAATGGTATCGACCTGCGAGGTGCCACTCATGAGCAGGCGGCGGCAGCGTTGAAAGGGGCGGGCCAGACTGTGACCATCATCGCCCAATACCGACCAGAGGGTAGGTGTCCGACCGCCACACCAACCGTTGGTGGGGGGGGGTTGGGGGTGGGTGACGGGGGTCATGTGATTCAGAGGTCACCTGTGACCTCTGGAATGGGTGGGGGACGGTGGCGTGGGTACATACAAGTCTCTCAGACGTTTCTGGGTCAAAGTCCGGCCTAAACCAGGGCATCATCACCTCTGACTGGCACAGAGCAGCGTGAGTGCCCTCAGTGACTTTCCACCTGCCATGTCTGATTTAAATGATTCCATTTGGCTGCCTCTGTGGCCGAGCTTTCCAGCAAGGGTGAGTCAGAGTCGTGGACGGAGAAGAGCCTAACCATTACAGACATGGGAAATCTCATGTTCTCAAATGTCACGTTTCACTGCTTGGATGCGAGATGTTCTGAGAACTGCGGAGAGGGTTTAAACTTACTCCCCATGCACACGATTTTGAGTAGACGGCTATCAACGTTTTTTGGAATTGTAATTGCTTAGATCAGCGGCTGAGGGACTTGCTGCAGTTGTTTGCTAGTCGAGGTTTAGTGAATTCAGGCTCATTACTGACTTTGCTATTGAGCTGTTGTTTTGGTAGAATTTGGTATCTCTCCTGGATAATTTACCTCACTCTTTTCATACTGAGTATTCTCTTGGTCCTGTGTTCTAAGTGTGCAGTTTATGGAGATAGTTAAACTTTGTATTAGTAACAGTATAATGAATGTGTGTGTGTGTGTGTGTGTGTGTGTGTGTGTGTGTGTGTGTGTGTGTGTGTGTTTGTGTGTGTGTGTGTGTTTGTGTGAGGTATCTCCAGGGCTTTGTGTGATGGCTGATTACTTTGCTCTCCTTTGGGTGTTGATGTATTGATACGTCAGCTGAGGTGGAAATGATATTTATGTAGATGGTATCGCTTATTTATTGTGCTGAAAGTGCAGACAGACATTCCTGCTGGATGGCCAAGTCTTATACTGATGACTCGCTCTCTTTTTTTTCCCCACTCGTCAGAACTTGCGTTGTGTTCCCCGCGCCGGGCCCCGCCTCCAGTTGCAGGTTTGTGACATGTGAAAAAAGTGCCCAGGTCAAAACCACATCTCACTTTGGCCTGACGGCACCTTTCACCACGGCTGCCTGCCACACAGACACTATATGCCTGGGGTTTGAGACACCCAACCCAGTGTGTGTGTGTGTGTGTGTGTGTGTGTGTTTGTGTGCGCACTGCAGCCTCTCTTGTCAATGTATGCAACTGCACTTCATCAAACCTACCCCACTGTTCCTCTCCCCTGCATCTGTCCAGCACCCCCCCCAGCCCACCCACCCACAGAGTGTGGGGTTCAGTACCTGTGCAACCCCTCTGTGGTTTTAAAAGACAAATGTTGGAAATTTGAGAAAGTTTTACATTTCTTAGATATATGAAATTCATCAAGATGTGAGCTACATGAAGCTCAGCTTCTTTATTTAGAGGAACACCAGTACGTGTTGTATGGCGGTTATTAAATGAACAGTGAAGGAGTTTTCTACTCCGGTAGCAGCACAGCGGCATGCAGTTAGCGGTTAGCAATGTGGATCGTTGCATTTTGCTCTCTGTGTCCCCAAACCCCTAAGCCCTCCCTCCTCTGCTCCCTCAATACCTCAGACACACACACACACACACACACACACACACACACTTCCTGTCGCATGGACGCATGGTTTTACACTACCCTGGACTGCTTCATGTACAATGACAATGACACAGTGACAATGTGTAGTGTGTTGCCCCCCCAACAAATGCAGCACAACTCTTATCACAGCACTGCATTATAGTCTTACAGGTCAGTATTTGACATTGTGTTCGCAGTTATATATATAGTCATTGTAACCTATAGGTTTTTAACCTAATATTTGGATACCATTTGTTTTAAGAGAGGCTAAGTTTCGTTCTTTGTCTTGACACTTGACACAGCATACGTTTGCTCTACAATTTCATGCAAAGTTTCGTATTTACAGGTTTCAGTCTCATAGTCACAGCAGTTTGTTAAAGGCAGTGACGCCAATGCACTTTTCAGACTGAAACTGGTTTGTACAGTTGATCCTCCACAGTAAGACCTGCATTCCCGTGGTAACAGTAGACGAAATATATCCATCTGCCCCTAATCCTATTCCATGACCTGAGGCAGTACCAGCGTCTGCCCATGTGGGGAAGCCCGTTTCTCTGTGTGCAGGGTGGCACGGGTCTGGTTGTGCAGCCTTTGGCGAAGACCGCAGAGAGAACAGATGAGGCCTGGGGCAACAGAATTGGAGCAAGGATTTGGCTAAAGATGGGGGAAGGCGGTTTGGTTGACACCAAATACCAGGAGATTCACTTATCAGACCGGCCCCCTACACGGGCCCTCACAAAACTAGACTAAAGGAAACCTAAGCATCTTTTATTCAGATGACTGTAGAGTAAGATGTTTATTAGACAGACAGTGCTGGGTGTGTCCAGATAAAATGGCATTTTCTGCCTCTCGACTTGGAATCTAAACTTTTTTTGGAATGTTCCTAACTCGTCTACAAGCATTAAGCCTGAACACCGTGATAAGGTCACGCTGTTTGCTAAGTCTCTGTCGGGGGCTCCAGCGCTCTGTATTAATCAATGCTAACCACAACAACAGCCAGGAGTGAACCCTTTAGCAATTCTTTCGTCGCCAGCGAAGTGAAAAGGAAAGTGAGTTGGTTAACAGAAGGTGAGGTACACAGCAAATTTGCTATCAATATGAATAGTTTCACATTAAGGTCCAGTCAGCACTTTGGGGGATTTGCATTGTTTCAGAGGATTTGTTTTAGCATTGTAGCTATTTATCTTTCCATGGTCCTTTCCCCCGCAGCGTGCACAGAATCCTCCAACGCAGTCGGTGATTGATTTCACGGAAAGTAGCGGAGCTCGTTAAAAACGCTCGCGAGTAAGTGCTAGCTTGCAGTTCTGGTCCAAACGGGCAACGAGCCTGCTGAGCTTAGCTCCGAAGGGAACTTTACCAAATCCTCGGCCAAATGCTCGACTGACTCTCTCAACAGGGAGTTCACTGAACTGATGTTAATACTGCGTTACCTGTGAACTCCCCCTCTCTCTGAACCTGCTCTGAAAACAGTTAAAGAAGGTTGGAAAACACAAACAACGGTTCAGGTGATGGTTGTTATGTGTCTGTGCGGGAAAAAAAAAAGGACACACTGTCAGGAACCTCGCTGATGCATTCGGCTCAAAATGTTTGATCAGTAATAAGATACTTTTTCCAGCCTGGGAATGGATGCATCAGAAACGTTAGTCGATACACCTGCCCTGTCAATGCCCATGTGGTAGCTGAGAGCAGTAGAAATTTGCTTAATACTTCACATTTGATACCGTAACGTTTAACAGAGGACAGAGGCGTCATCGACCGAGAATAGACGGTGGCTCATGAGGACGCACAGCTTGACATAAAAGAGCCCATCTCTTTCTCCATGTTTTCAACGGCTTTCCAACGGCTCATCCCTACAGTAAAAGCCCCCCCCCCGTAGTGTAAATAAATGTTGCTGGAAAATGGGCCAAGGGCCACAGGTGCACATCTGTCGGTGTGTTGGGAGCTGTCTGCAGCAGAGAAGAGGTTTTTGTGTTTATTCAATGCACAGACAGGGAGGGAAGCATCGGCAACGGGGCGGGCAGATTAGATAACAGGTCAGTCGGCGTTGGCAAGCTTACACATTGTCTCTGGAAAAAAATAAATAAATAAATAATCCCACCTGATTTTTATCTTAGTGTCCTCAGGTTGTTCATAGCTCAGGAGCAAACAGACAGATCCTGTTATTAACCAAACATGCCTACCTCCTCACTCTCTCTCTCTCTGTCTCACTCTCTCTCTCTCTCTCTGTCTCTCTCTCTCTTTCTTTCTTTCTTAAGACTACAATGACAGGTCTAAAACTTGATGAAAGTAATTCTTTAAATGTTCTAACACATATTTTTTGGTTTCATGTGGGGTTACTGATATGTAAGCCTATGTTTTTTTATTCCCCTCTCGAGAATACTCAGATCTGCAACCACACAGAAAAATAGCTGCTGATTTTTATGAATAGGTTTTCAAAAGATATTTATGTTTGGAGAAGATGAGTATTTCCACCGCTCTAGTGGCTCAGAAAAGGGGCCTTTTGAAAGGACGCTGTGTTTGTCAGGTGAAAGTGTGTCTGTTTTTCTCCCTCAGATTTGGCATTTGAAAAAGTGAAGTGGTAAAATGATGCCGGTGAGGTTTTTTTGAGGCTGGCATTTTCAGATTTGGGCACTTGTGAGTGTGTGTGTTTGTGTGTGTATGTTCACGTGAGAGTGTGACTGTGGATGTCTGTGTGTGCTTGTCTCTGAAACAGTGTTGACCTGTCAGCGTCATATAGAGCCCCCCCCCCCCCCCCCCCTCCCCCTCCCCCCCAAAGCCATGCATGGGGGGCTGAGCTGTCCGTTAAGGTTAGCATAAAACTCCACAGCTCCAGCTGCGTCAGGGCAGCCCCCCCCAGCAGTCTCACTGAAGTCTGTCAGTGCACCCCCCCCCCCCCCCCCCCCCCCCCCCCCACACACGCACGCACGCACGCACGCAAACGCACACACACACAGACAAGCACAGAGCACTGGCTGCTGCTCCTGCACAATTGGCCTTATCAAGGAGGAGCTTCTGTTAAATCTTAGTAATGGGATTCCTGCTGAGATGAAGATGTCATTTCTTGACAGCTAATGCCTGTACAGGCATGTTATTTTTTCCACATCGAGACCTTGCTACGGTTACTGTCATCGGCATAGAGGATTCTCAGACATGTTTAGTTCCGTGTTGAATATTTATCCAGTCTGTAGAGTTAAGGCCTAGGACATTAATCATTATGCGCAAAACCCAGAGCAAGCTGAATGAATAATACCTCTAATATTGTACCATACACAATGATTTATTACTAACCTTTCTTATCCTTTGTTCTCCCCAATTGTCTCTATACACTTATCTTCAGCTCCAAATTGGACTGAAAACAATAGATCTTCATAATTTGTTTTTGTGTGTTTGGGCCAAGTTGGACCATGCGTCATTTACTGTGTTTGAGTAGGATTGAAATTTAAAGATCTGCATTTGGAAAACAGGAGGACTCGATATATATTAGCTGATAATTAGGTTTACGAACTGTGTTTTGTGAAAGCTAAAGAGGGTTTTTTTTTTTTTTCAATAGATAATAGTTCTTCACCTAATGTCACACATATTGATCTTGTTTTGGAGAACTCGAAACAAGAAAGAGAGGTTCATTTGAAATGACAGTACCTGCGGTTGCCAGGTAAAGATCGAAGATGAAGTATGAGGCATCTTTCATTTGGAGATTGCTCGCAGCTCCCGTCAGATTTCAGCGGGCAGGCGCACTGGGAGAGTCATTAAGTGGCACTCACTGAATTCAGACTTTTGATTTATAGTCTGAACCACCAAACAAATAACGTCACCTTTCTTAATTAGTTTCACTGAGATGCATCATTCAAAATTAAAGTTTCAGATAATCATCGTCTCATGAGAGATGTTGGGGTTTTCTTTTTTTTTGGAGGTTTTTTTTCTTTTGGTCTATTCATCTGTTTCGGTGGTTGTTGTGCGTTCATAACCTTCAAGGCAGATTTGCTCTGTGTGTTTGCCCGTGTTTTTCTTTTTTTTCCCCCCACGAGCCTCTGTTAATCACACACCCGTCTCTGCTTGAGGGGAGCACAGCCACTGGCAACGGCACGCAAAGGGTCACCGCCTTAGGTCTGTCTTTTCCCTCCTCTGTCGGCCGCACCCTGCGCTTCGTGACCTTCAGAACACTTCGTTAACGACCTCCCAAAATATCACGCGTCCTCCTCCTTAGCCTCCGCGCATTTGTCACCCGAGCCATTAGCGGACGTGTCCTTTTTCTCCGAGATCTGGGCGTCACCGCGCACGTCCGGCGAAGCCTTCACCGGGGCGAAGGCTCGTTTCGCAGTAATTGCTCTCGAGTTTGCCGGGTTTCTGTCATTACCTCCAGCCCCACTGTAGGGCTGTGGCAGGCAGGCAGGCAGAGCTGAGGCCCTGGGTAACGGGGATGCAGGAGCCAATGCTGGAATGATGCTGTACAGCCCATTATTCTGTGTCAGGGCTGTTTGAGTGATGCACAGGGGCAGCTGTCAGGAACTATCAGTCTGTCTGGCAGCTCAGGTGAGCCCAGAGCTAGCTAAAACACATCCACTGAGACTGGAGAATGCAGCGCTTTTTTTTTTCCTCAGCACACCTTCACATCAACTCAGCTTCTAAAGGGACATCTCAATATGTTTTTGCCCCCCCCCCACTTTTTCAATGATTAATGCTTAAAGTAAAGTAAAATGATAATTTTATGGAGACATTATGCATAAGTAGTACTTTATGAACCACAGTATGCAGGCATATTCATCTAAAAGAATGAATTATTTATGTTATACCCAGAGTTTCCCAAATTTGCACTGCCTAATTACCTACGAGTCCTTATAAGTCCCCTCCCTGTGGTGGCAGCCACCTCGGTCTAGCCGAGTGAGGTGTACTCACTCAATACCGTTAAAACGAGACTAAAGACTTATCTATTTTCTCGAACTTATGCATAATATAATTTTGATTTGACTTTGTTATAGACATGTAAAGCCCTTTGAGACTATAAATAGTGACATTGGGCTCTAAATAAACTTATTATTATTATTATTATTATTATTATTATTACTCACACTACTTCAGATATGCTTGAAAAAAAGCCTCTCCAACTTACCATGAGTTCCCCTAGCATCACCAAACCACACAACGCGGTTGGAGAAGAGTGCTTTACAATACGCGCAACTACACAGATGGCTGACTGTCACTGACTGCCACCTTAGGTGACAGACAGCCGAGGAAACACGGCCGGTTCCACTCCCCCGACTCCCTGGACACTGAAGGCTGGGTTGTTCCCCAGTTGGGATTTGATCCGTGAAGTCTAAATGTGAGGCGCACCTCTGCACTCTGAGACTGCGAGTGCCCTTTAGTCAGGCACAGAAACCTGTTTTGAGTTTTCTCGTTTGTTTGTTTGTTTGTTTGTTTGTTTCTTTTTCATTTTTCTCTATACCCTTCATGGTGCGTTTGTTACATTATGCAGATATGACAGGGGAAGTTTGCAGCATTTCCTTCAGACACAGAAATGCTCTTTCAGTCACACAGACTGTAACTGTATTCGAATTTTTGAGCGTTATGAAACCTTGCAAAGCAGGCGCTGCGTAATCTTGCAGGATTGCTCAGCATGGGGCTAAATGGAGAGAGAGAGAGAGAGAGAGAGAGAGAGCTTGCGCATTTCTCTCTGATCCTCGTTGGCAAAGCTGTAGAAAATATCACACGCGCTTTAAAGAGTCTCACCGGCAAACGTAATCCATTCTACCCAACAGGAGCACATGCCTTGACTTTGTGCAGCCGAAGCGAGAATAATACTTGAGAATTAGAGCCACGTGACTTTTTATTACCCCATTGATCCTCTCCCACACTGACCGCCTGGGACAGAACTGACATCTGCCCAGCTCAGGTTTTGCCTCTGCTATCTGATCCCAGATGAGTTTCATCGCTCAAGCCATTGATTTTTCCCTAAAACATGTATGTTCAGCTCCCAAGAGCCTTTCGTCTGCGCATTGCTGTACCTAGCTATGATTTGTGTTGTATTTATTGTAAATGAGAATTGTTCCCTTTTGTGTGTATATATGCGTGTGTGTGTGGGTGTGTGTGTGTGTGTGTGTGTCTAGGAATCAGGAATTGTGTTGCACTTGGTGTAAATAACCAAGTAACAGGAATCAGCAGAAAGAAAGGAATATCTTTTGACTTGATTGAGGTATAAATGTTCCTTCAAACAGCATGGATGCAATGTGTTTCATAGTGAGTAGGACCATTTCCACCAATGACTGAGTACTGTGTTGAACAGGCAGGGGAGGGTGGAGGGGAGGGGGAGTGGGGGTGGGGAGTGGGGGGTAGGGGGGGTGGTGGTTTGTGGTCCGCTCAAGTCCCCGCGCCGGGGAGCAGCCAGTTGCTGCCAGTGCTGCAAACCGTGAGCGCATCCGCTCCCATTCTCCCGTCCCTCCCTCACTCAGTCAACACAAAGCCAACCGCATCTCCATCTCCGCGAGAGCGTGCATGTGTGTGTGTGTGAGAGAGAGAGAGAGAGAGAGAGAGAGAGAGAGAGCCTGCGTGTGCCAGAGACAGGGGAGCGAGAGGGACTGTGGTTTGATTTTAGAGGCTCCGGGCGGCTGCGGGGCGTGTAGCCGCGAGGCTGAAGATTGTGGAGAGCTGGAGGCAGGAGCGAGGTACGCGTTTGCCCAATCCCTGCTTCAGAAAGCTTTGAATATCCACGTGTCTGGTTTGCTTGGTGTTGGCTCAGTGTTGCAGAATCTCTTCGGTGTGTGGGAAGTTGTCGTTGTGTCGCATGGTGAGTTTTAAGGTATCGCCACTCCTGTATTAGGTTAATTCAATCAACAGAGTGGAGGCTCTCCATTAGACTGTGTTTCAATTTGACTGGGTTAGATTGTGATTAGGTTAGATTATTAATGGCAAAATATTTTTGTGACAAAAATGTTTTTCTTGACATCTTATAGCCTGAAAGGAAAGGAATCACTTGCCTAATGTAAAATAGTATTAATAATAATAATGATAATAATAATAACAACAACAATAATAATAATAATAATAATAATAATGATAAATTAAAGTATTAGAGCTGTTAAGTGTTGGCTTAACAAGTCTCAAAGTATTCTCCTCAGACTGCTGATCCAACCCAGAAATAATCCAGAGACGGAGAACATGGATGTTTCTCATTTAAGTGAATTTGTCATGAATTAATGAATGTGTCAAGGGCAGAATGCTTTGTTCTTCTTTTACTCTCTGTAGCAAACTGTGTGGGTTTCTATGTTTCATCTCCTGTGCGTTCACACTGCCCTCCAACACATTTTTAATCTGCTCTGTAGTCCTCTACATAGTGCTGCTGTCTGGGGTTTTTTTTTTTTTTTTAGGAAAGCACTGTACATGCTCTGTGAGCTTCCTTAGCTACTGAGGAACGCTGCTGTATCGGAGGAGCGTGGAATTACGCTTAAAGGGAGAAACAGGGAAGGGGGGGCGCGGGGGGGGGGGGGGGGGGGGGGGTGCTTTGAATGCTGCCTCAGAATACCGCAAAAGTGAAAGGACCGAAACACGCTGTGACTTTTGTTCTTTCTCTGTATCTCACGCTGTGAAGGAATCCACAGTGACTTTACGGTCGGTTGATTGTGTCATTTTTTTTGTTTTCCAGTTAGAGTTTGAGCTCTTTAACCACCGCGCTGCGAGGTTTTACGGTTTTCTCCTACGGATCATGAGTTAGTATTGTAAAGGGGGGGGGGGGGGGGGGGGGGGGGGCTTAGGTTCTGCGTTATCCATAGCAACTGGTTGAGTAATATGAGGGTTGAATGGTTATTTCCATCACAATGCACTTTGAGTTGTGTCATCAGTTTATGCCTAGATTTTGAGGTTTGTCCATCATGTCCAGTCTTGTTGATTTTAAATGCTGTGGATGATTGCATAGAAGCTGGCTGAGGAATGCAGATAAGGATGTGTCTGACAGCTGATTTATGTCCACCGTCCTTTGCATTGTGGGCGGGGATGGGCAGTCACCGCTGTATGATTTAGCTCATACTCCAGGTTGGCTTTGGTTCATATGAGTATTATATGTATGTGCATCTTTTAAATAGGTTCTTGTATTGTTTTTTGTTTTTTTGGGGGGGGGGTTGTTTTGTTGGGGGTTTTTTCTCCAGTGTATTTGAATTAAATATAATTTGTGCAGCTTTTGAAATAAGGGCTTTAAGTGGTTTGAATTCTAAGGCTTTTTTATTGTGTAATACTACATTTTATTCAGCTTTAAGCATTTAAATATTGTGTGAGAGTGTGTGTGTGTGTGTGTGTGTGCGCGCGCGCGCGTGTGTGAGATGATCAAATATGTATATATATATAAATGTGTAACAATTATAAGATACATTACACTTATCCCTGTAGATCTGAGTAAGCCGGGTTATGCCAAGGTTTATCCGTTGCATCAGATTAATAAATGATTCCCTCAAGCACCATTCCACAGTGGACTCACTTGCATTTTGTTGGTCTTGCCGCAATTCTCCATCAAAATCTCCATCAGAGATGAGCTTCCGAGTACGCGGCCGCCCAGCGAGGTTTATCACTCGCCACGTGCCTCATCCTTGCCAATGGACAGTTTTTTTGCTTCCTGAAGGTTACTCATCTAAACCTTGGCCTAACCAAGCTACTATTCAAAAGTCATTTCTCTTATGCAAACCGTGTATATGGTCTCAGTGCCGAATGAAATCCCGGGATGCAGAGAAGCAGTGTGCTTTTGTTTTTGTTTTTTGTTTTTTGTTTTTTTTCCCCCTCCAAGAGTTTTAGTAAGAGCTTGTCTAAGGTTTCAGTGCCAATTCTCCCTTTATGCACTGACAGCGTGACCTTGGAATCGAAAGTTGCACTGCGCAACTATCGGAGCCCCACATCTCCAAACGGCTGACTGTATCGATCCGCACCGCGTCCTTTCTAGGGTGTCACGTCGCCGCTCCGCGGTCTCTCAGAGGAAGCATCAGAAAGCTATGCTTGTTAATAAGATTTTGTTTTTTTGTATTTGTTTGTTTGATTTATTTGTTTTTGCACGTGTTTTCTCTTTCAGAGTACGGTCGCTTTGAGGCCAAAATTCATGACTTGCGCGAGCAGATGATGAACCACAGCATGAGCTCTGGATCCGGATCCCTCCGAACCAATCAGAAGCGTTCCCTTTACGTCAGGTAGGTTTTTCTCCACAACTTAAAACACGAGAACCATCTTCGACTTGCCCCAGACACTACCTGACACACTGTATCTGCCTCCGATGTGTCCGCCGCCCTACTGACTGGAATAACATGAAAGGAACCTGCCTGCTTTCTCCCAGTTGTATTTGCTGCTGGTTTGACTTTGATTGATATTGCTTTGAATTGGCTGTGTATCTGGTCTCTACTGGCCAGTGCAGGGTATTGTGGTCTATACAGACCTTTATCTCTGATCTGTAATGGCTTCTGCCTTAAATCTCCTTTGATCACAAGCTACGTTATTGCTGGGAGCTTTGAGATAATCCACTCTATATCACGACCATATTTTTCAAAGCAATGCCATTTTTGCCCCTTGTTTAATGAAAAATGTCAATTTAAGATGTCAGTCTGTTGAATTTTCACCAGTTACCAATGCATTTATAGTATTGTGCATTTTACTGTTAAGAAACTTTGTAATCAGGCATAGTATTTAAGAACAAACCCAAGTTCTGCATGGGACTACATCCAAGAATAATACACTATATTACAGGAGAAATCTGCTCACACTGAGGTATTTTGTGAGGGGTGTTTTGTTGGTTTTCCAAAACTACAGTTCACATGTAGATTAACCTCAAATGCTATACTGGGCCTCACATTATGTTAGAAAACCTTTTCAAACCTCTTACCTAAATCCATAGCCTATGTTCACAGAGCAGCTTACAATCACAAAGATCTCAGGTCAAGACTACATCTCTGCCCTTTTTGCCGTTTTGTTTCATCCTCGTATAGAAAAACCTTTTTGCTTCATGTCTGGTGATCTCTCACCGTGGATTATTTTATACTTAAGTTGGTAAGTATAAAGAATGAGTTTTACTGACAGAAAAAATGATGTTGCCTAACACACTGCTTGCAAGCAAGTATCAGTCTATCCCCTCTGTATAAATGATATATTTTGATCAATACAAGAACAGTGTAGAATTGAGCTCACACCTGGAAAGCACAGGAAACATCCTTCAGTGTGGTGAGATAAGAAACCCCGAGCTTCTGACAACATCATAAAGAACAAATTCAATCTGCGAATCACACACGTACTGCTTACACCACACCTGCTTGATACAGCCCAGATAGGACATGAGGTACCAGTTCTGGGAACCTTCTAGACCAGTGGTTCTCAATCCTGCTCCTGGGGGGGTCCCCTGCTCTGCATATCTTCTATCTGTCCTTGCTCTGAACACACCTGATTAGTGTGATTAACATGCTCTTGATTAAATCAGGTGTGCTCAGCCAATCAAAAGCACCACTGATGAGTTCAGTCAGGTAGGTAGAGCAGGGAGAGATGGAAAACGTGCAGAGCAGGGGTCCCCTGGGAGCAGGATTGAGAACCACTGCTCTGGACAGTACATTGTACTTAATGCCCAACATTAGCACACCAGGTTCCAGAAGCCAACAGCTGCGTAATCAGTAGATAAGTTGAATAAAGTATGATTATGCTGAGCTGGAATACAAAATATGCAGTGGAGGATGGGAGCAGAGAACCTCTTAGCTGAACTTCACCAGAAATAAGCCCATCCAGTGTTGACTCCACATTTGTTTACACTGGAGCAGCTGATGCAGATTGAAATGTGGAGGGGATAGATACGCGGATAGAAAACTCGAATGTGCGAAAGAGCTATTTCAGCAGCTATCAGGAAGCCACCTGGGGTGGTCTGTAAAGAGTGCAATAAATGGCACAGTGTCTCCGTCAGCAGTTTGGCTGTGCCTTCCATATTTCCACTTATATCCATATGTTTTCATTGACTTTCAAACGTTTTTTTCTTCCCCCTCCCTTAATGCAAAATACCAGTTTCAGAACTGAAACCATCTGCTCAGTTATTCAGAAAAACTACTCACCTTCACAGGTTACTCACAGCTCCTGACGGCATGTTTTTCGATCGAGTTCTCCCACGTGACGTTTCACAATTGAGTTAAAATTTGTCACCTCTCCGCCGTACAGCCTGCGCAGTGAGTCGCTTGGAAATGAAAATGTACAACGCGCCCACCCCCACCCCGTACCGCCTCACACCCACCCCCCCTCACCCCACCTCCTTGGACTGCATTTTCTCGGTTATGTTCCCCTATGGGCGGAGGATAAATGAGCTGTGCTGTGACTCCCTGGTGTGGTTGGTGGTCGCAGATAAAGGGCAATAGTATGAACAGCAGAAGCTGAGAGCAGTGGAACCTGATTCCACAGGGGACTCGTTTACCTAGCAGGGTGCAGAAAAAGCTTACTCAGTTCTCATGCCAACACTGACTAGAGACAGACTGTCATAGTTCAGCTCTGTGCCACTGCAGGGGGCTTTGGTCAGCACTGTTCAGTAGCTGCTGTGTGTGGGTGTCTGTCTGTGTGTGTGTGTGTGTGTGTGTGTGTGTGTGTTTAAGCCTCAGATATAGGGGGAAAAAATGGAAAACTTGTGCTGCCACTTTACACATGAGAAAAGAGGAGATGTTGAAAGTGATTAGAGGTGACTGTGTGGTCAGCCAGCCCTTCTGAAAATGGAATTGTTTGGATTCATTCACTGACAGTATAAAAGTTGCATTGTAATGAATGCTGGAACAATACTAATTCTGAGACTTTTTTTGAAACTGCCATAAGATGACTGTAGGATATAGAGTTATAAAGAACAGTATGCTGTTGTTGTGAGTGTATTTGTCTGTTTGGCCCCAAAGTCCCCAGTGCTCTATGCAGCCACCCAGCATTGTGGAAGTCAGGAGTTCATGAGTCTATGAATATAAATCACCTGGGCCCTCCCTTTCCCTGCATCACCAGAAATGGATTTCAATTTTAAAAGCAATGCATAGACAATTTTCATTCACATGGATGAGTCAGACATAGAGTGATTTTCAATCAGCACTCTCCCATGTTTCAGTCAGACCCAATCAACAGTACCAACAGCTTTTAGCATGTGCCAGCATGCCACCTCCAGCCCCCCCCCAAAAAAAAAGCACACACCCCCACACACACCCCACATGCACACGCCTAAGCACACACAACGAATTGTGAATTGTGTGTGTTTGTCTTTTCAAACAATGCTTAATGGCCACGTCGGCTTGCGCGTTCCGGGGTAACCATGGCAACGCCAGTAAAGCACCGTCCCTTCGCCTAGCGTTTGACGGCAAATGGGATCCGGACTCGCGTCGTGCGTAGGGAAGCTGAGAAATAGCCACAGAACGTGACGGTGATGTCCCTGAGGTGTTTCTCGGCGTGCACTGATTGATGAGGAGGACTCACTTTTCTGAGCTCTGCTTCCATACATCCTCCCTTTATTAGATGGCCTTCAGTCTCAGTTTGTCCACTGCTTTCTTCTCATTCCCTTTGAGGCGTTTGTGTGTGTGTGTGTGTGTGTGAGAGAGAGAGAGAGAAGGAGAGAGGGAGAAGCAGTTTCAAGTTGGCTGTGTTGCGTCTACAGCCGATAATGGCTGCTGCTCCAGTGACTAAGGTGTTACTAGCAGAAGAGAGGGGACCATGATGACTCAGACAGCACCACAACACTGAATGATGCGCTGTCTGCAATCGAGCCCAGCGGATGATGTTTTCAGCAGCTTGACTAGTGCCAGAGAAGCTGTGAGCTTAGTGACGCTGGACGTCATGGTTGTAAAATGTTATTGTGCTATCACCAGAATTTTTCATTTATTAAAGTGAGGAGTCCATGACGCAACACGCACTCTGCTACGAGTTTAAGAGATTCAAAATATTTTGTATCGTGTCAAAACATATATATATGTATATATAAAGAAAAATTTGAAAAAGTGAGGAATCTCCTAAGTTTATATTTTGTCATAGAGCCTTTGGCAGCAAGTAGAGCTTTACTCCTCCAGGCTATGTATCAACTTGACACATCCAAAGATATGGAAACTTTTTACCCGTCCGTCCTCACAGGTTTGCACAAGCTCAGGCAACTTAGATTGGTCATGTAAGCTTTTCATGTATTGCCACAGATCGTCAGTGTGAATCAAACCTGGCCTTTGGCTGGCCCGTTCAAGGACTATTGCATTAGAGTTTTTTTGGATGGTCTGTTCTTGGAAAAATCCAGGCTGGCTCTATATTCTCTCCATTTGGTCTTGGTGAACTACACTGTGGTGCTTTTTTGCCTCTTTGAGTATTTGATTGCTTTCTTCAAATCTATGCCTCTTCATAAGTCACTCATGGAGTTGTCTGGAACAGTGCCTTGGTCTTCATGGTGTTCACTTATTATATTGTGTTAACCACTTAAATTGACTGGAGATGGACTCCATTTATGTTCGTATTCCCAATTTTATTGTGATTCTGGGAGGGAATGGTCAGTAATTAACTGCAAGACATTTCCTCTCCTTTTTTGTAACTTAAAATACATAGTATAGTATAATACAAATTCTCATTCTGCTTTGACATTGTAGTATAATTTGAGTTAATCAAACATCCCTTGGACATGAACAGGGTATAAACAAACCAAAATGTATTTTAATTTGAGTTGGCAGCATCCAGCGTCCATTCTGCACATGTTAGGATCCACCAAGGATAGAACGGACCAGAGCGAATGCTTGATTAAATTACCTTCCAGTGATCTGTTGGCCTAAGCATTTTAACTCTGGTCCAGGCTTAGCAGATGCTTGCCAGGCTCACATTAGCTTCAGGGCTCTGTTCCTGAAACGTGAACTGCTGTTGACAGCCAGATGTCCCAGGGCACGCAGGCCTCACAGTGGATGTACATCATGTTTAATATGAAGTTGCACCCGGCCCAATATCCTAAACGGACATGCATTTTTATTCTCCTCTGACCACCTCTGTTGATGCTACGAGGGTTGAGAGTCTCGGACTTAAATTGCACGATCGAGAAAGATGTCTTCGCCGTGGAAATTCAGCACTTTTTAGCTGCGTCTGCTGAAGACCGCATATTCTACCCGCGCTGACACTTGACTGGCCACTCAATCAGTAGCGTGAAAAGAGATTTAGTGACTTAATTGAACAAATGGACTTGTCCCCCCCCCCCCCCCCCCCCCCCTCAGGTTTCAAGCTTCGTGAACTCTATAATTTAGACGTCCCTAGATTTAAAGGCTTTCGTCTTCACATTAGTGCTCTTGAAGCTAATATTTAACGTGCCACGCAAGTGCCAGAATCTGTTTCGATGAATTGCGGAGGTAAAACAGAGACGTATGGTAAAATAGTGAAGATGACGTTCTTTGTGTGATTTGAGTGGAAGAATGTTTTTTTTTTTCCTAACAGCCATGCAGTGGCCAAAAAAAAAAAAAAAAAAGAAAAAAAGCACTTTGAAATGGCATTGGCTGAGATCCGTTTTGGAGTGATTGGTACTGAAATGGCTCTTTTGAATGCTGCCAGTTTTTTGTGTGTGTGTGTGTGTGTGTGTGTGTGTGTGTGCGCTGAAAAATGACAACTGTGAAGGCGCTTGAGAAGTGTTGATCCGTGATGTCAGTGCCCATAGCCACAGTCCTTGTTCCCATGCGGCTTCATGCCTTTTGGCTTCCGATTTCTGCTTAACCTTTTGAATTTATTTTTCTGCACATCTTTTCCACATGAAATGCAATCACGAGTGGATGTACCAGGGGGCAAAACGGAATGTTATTTACTGCAAGGTGTTACATGTTGTTGTTGTTGTTTTCATATGATTTTATATGGTGGAAATAGGAGCAGTTTACAACTGGACCACTGCTGCCCTGTCGTTCCTCAACAAACAAGAGACAGTGAAGTAGTGGGAATGAAACAGTGTTGTTGTTTATTGGTGTTTATCCTTCCTTTACCCTTCGGGGTTACGACGTTCAAAGTTTAGGCTGTAATAAGACTGAACAAATGAAGTGGAGAACGATAGTTCCTGCATTTGAAACACCAGGGATAGCAAGGCGCACCCATAAACTCTCAGTCGCTGGCATCTGCTTCGCATGAGCAATGCTCCGCGTAAATAGTCAATGCGTTCACACTTACATTGTCGAGGAAAAGTTTCGGTTCTATTTTTGTATAGGTAGGGACGCTTTCTGCCCTTTTGTGATTGGTTTGATTTGGTCTGGGGTTGCATTTACCTCTGACTGAAATAGCTTTGGTTTATGCTTGTTGTTTTCGTTTTGTGTGTTTTCTGTCCGTGTTTGTACGTGTATAAGACGCGTTGTGTGGTAAAAAAAAAAAAAAGAAGTGCTGTTTTGCTGGACTGCAGTCATTGTGATAGAGTAGTACTGATTTCCTGTAATGATCTGAGTATCTGGCCAACACACCAGTATTTGTCAGCACTGTGCTCAGTTGCCATGCCAACTCCTCTGTCTTCACCATTCCACGTGACAACAAGGGTGAGTATGTGTGCTTCTAAAAGTGTGTGTGTGTGTGTGTCTGCTGTTTTTTATTCTTTTTTTCTTTTTTTCTTTTTTCTTTTTTTTTGGGGCGGGTGGGGGGGGGCGGTTACTAGGAATGTTTTCGGCTGAAAAGAACCCTGAAGGAAGATTTAAATTGGTGGAAAGTCTCAATCAGAAGTGTTCTAAGTTTAATTCCTCTGGGGCTCACATAGGCCTCAATTAAATACAACTCTTGGAGCAAGAGACCAACTTTTTTGACAATTCTTAATGGTAAAACTGCCTTAACCTATTAATAAGGTTAATGTGCTTCGATTGCAAGGGTGTCTAACAGCCCCTCAGAGCAGTAATTATTGAAAGAATAAAACATTTTTTTCTAGTAGTATTTATACCATTGGTATGGGTCTTAATTGTTCTTTTTAACTACATAAGATGTATTCATCTTACCATAAGTGCACAACTTCAAAGGGCTTTGGTTGGAAACTTTAGAAACAATATTATTTATTAGAGCGTTGGACTCTAAGGAAACAGACCTGCTGTTTTGTTATGTTCTTCACAGCAGTACATGCTGATCAGTCAATCGTCAATCATCTTGGATATTGATTTCTTTTTTTTCATGGCTGTTATTGATCATGAAAGAAACCAGGCGAAGAGAGAGTGTTCTTCTCGAAGAAATTAAAATGAACGTTTCAGTGTTGGATTGCTTATTTCTTTTATTTGAAGTTCCCAGGAGAGAAGAAAGGCTCAGGGCATTAGTTAATAATCCATTGTACAACCATCAGAGCAATGCTGAAACAAATGTCAGCACCTGAAGTGCCTTACTTGCCACAATTAAATAGTAAGTATAAGTCAGGCTTACTACAATTAAGCAGTTACCCAAGCTTATAATTTAATATAGTACAGATTCCTAAGTCCTGAATATCACACACTCTTCAAAGTGATGCACATTGTTCGAAACTGCCATCTAGTTTCAAGCACAAGGGCTGGTTTGAGGTTTATTATTTGTACACACCTTTCCCAGGTTCAGCGGGTCTGTTTTCAGCCTGGCCTTTCCCTGAACAAAGGAAATGTGGGGATGTGAATGAGCGTAGCTACCATGTCTCAAACGCGTGCGTCACGCACCACCTTTCCAAAACAGATGCGTTGTCATGACGACAGAGAAAGAGAGCGCGAGAGAGAGGCCTTTAAAGGCCCAGGGATGCGGTCAATGAACCGGGCTGCTGGACCGTTTCCGCTCCTCTCCGTCACTCTCGGCACACTCTTACACTAGGGTCCTCTCTTACGTGTGTTAGTCAGCATTCAGTGTGGAGAGAGAGAGTTTACTGTGTTTTAGACAATGCATAACAAATTGTCACTTGTCAGTTTTACTACAGAGAACGTACGGGTAAACAGAGATTTAACAAACCGAAAAGGAAACAGTGGAAATGCTTGCTCGTCAGGTAATTTCCACACAATCTTGAGTGGAACAAGCAGTGTAAATTGATTTCTGAAGCATAATCCATAGTCTTGCGCGTCACGCTGTTTCAGGCATGAGAGCACTCGCCGAACGGTGGTTAACGCTAATGCGCTACAAGAAAACAAGCTCTTTTTTTTCCAGAGAACAAGTTAAAAGAGCTAACGCTTGAGCTCCTTACTCAACAACACAATGGGCATAGTCTTCTCGCCTTATCACAGTTTGTCTCACACCTACACAACAGCGCCGTTCCGCAGCGCTGTGTGTTTAAAAAGGACGCCGCTGCTACCTCTGGTCTCATAGTCTTTCTTCTCCCATCCTTTGCTCGAGCTTACAGCGGGCACGTTAGTGGAGGTGCTGTCAAAAACCGCCTAAAATAGGCTGAAAGCTTTGGAGTTAGCCCTGCCTGGCAGAAACCTAAAAGCCAGCGCCTTTGTTCTATTGTGCTGGAGCTCATCTGTTCTTCTGCAGCATTAACGGCACTTTCTCGTGTGTATGTTTGTGTGCGCGTGCGTGCATGAGTGTGTGTGTGTGTGTTAGCCACTTATCACCTCCTTTTCTTCCTTTTAAGATGTTTTGGAAGAGGAGGATTTCAGTCTTCCACTATTTAATACGAATATCGTAAAAGAAAGAGAGCTTGAGGTAAACGTATGCCTCACACTCTTAGGCATTAGATCCCTATTCAAATGAGGATTCACTGTAGAAGTGCAGCGTCCCGTCGAGAGACAGACATGAGTCATGTTGCAATGCAGAATGTGCATACAGGCTTCTGTTGTCTTTCGCTGACTGAATGAAAGACTTCCTGGATACAGTGGAGCAGCTGGGAAATTCAGACTACACCAGAGGGAGATTAGCGCAAAGTAATATAAGGACATTTAAAAAAAAAAAAAGAAGAAAGTAAGAGAGAGAAAAGAAAAAAATACCGAATTCCTCACTTAAGTATTTTTCGGTCCTGCATCTCTTGCGTTTCTTATTGGTAATTTCTCAGTGATGAAACTGTGCCCCATTTTTATACCACAGTGGGCAGTGGATTTGCTAGGGCCACCCCCCCACACACACCACCCCCAGCATGGCACGATGATGATGATGATGCCAGCAGGCTCGGCGTTACCTTGGAGACTCGTCGGCAGCACTGCCTGCTAAAGTGTTTATGCGAACCTCTTCACTGTTGTACTCTTTGATCTGAAGCTGTCATACTACCACAGACATTCATCACGTAATATGGTAATCCTCACTCGCCATCTCTGTTCTCACGTAAGACTATATGAGCAGTTCCACAATACAAATATTTATACCACTCAGCGAAAGGGGTTTCTTGTTATGGAAGTGGGTATGTTTGTACTGATGCGATGAAGGGAGGGAGAGAGAGAGAGAGAGAGAGAGAGAGAGAGAGAGAGAGAGAAAGAAGAAGGAAAAAAAATAGTCATTCACTCCAAATGATTATGTATGGTTAGAACTACTGCCACTTAATAAAATATCTGTCATTTCAAAAGTTGGTTTGAAGGTGAGGATGTGTGAATGTGTCTTATGTAAGAGTACACTGAGTCAAAAATAGCAAAATGAGCTTTGCAATTTAGGATACGAGGCATAAAAATTCAGTGCAGAGGAGAAATGCCATTATTAAATGGTTTTTGTCTGCTGTCCTCAGTATGCACACTGCACCATGTGTGCTGGTAGAAAGACTGGGCCATTACTCCTAGTTTTTTTGGGCTGTCATGGCGACAGACTACTGCAGTTGAACATTTGAGTGGGCGGAGAAGTAAACTCTCTTTCTCTCTGTCTCTCATTCTCTCGTTCTTTCTCTCTCTCTCTCTCTCTCTCTCTCTCTCTCTCTCTCATTCTCTCTCTCTCTCTCTCTCTCTCTCTCTCTCTGTCTCTCTCTCTCTCTCTCTCTCTCTGTCTCTCTCTCTCTCTCTCTCTCTCTCTCTGTCCACTTGTGTCTCCTTTGGCAGGGCTTTGTTTGACTATGAGAAAGCTAAGGACAGTGGGCTTCCCAGTCAAGGCCTGAGTTTCCGTTATGGGGACATCCTGCATGTCATCAACGCCTCAGACGATGAGTGGTGGCAGGCCAGGAGAGTCACCCCGGAGGGGGACAGTGAGGAGATGGGGGTCATCCCCAGCAAGAGGAGGTACATGCTCTTACCACCAGCCAATAACGATCTCAGCTTAAATACACACGGCAAAGCATTCATACTGATTCTGTCACCGAAACACATTTATGACACTCAGCGGTAAATAAAGTTGATCATCTGATACGACATCTTGTTCTCGTGTTTGACAGGGTTGAGAGAAAGGAACGGGCACGTCTAAAGACGGTCAAGTTCAACGCCAAGCCAGGTTCTATCGACTCCAAAGGGGTAAGTCCTGACCGCTAGCCTTTCCACAGGTTAAGTTGTACAAACTCATAAAGTAAAATAAGACACTTCACTTTTCAGTGCCGTAAAGATGTAGGGGAAAAAAACGAAACTTTCTAGATCAATGCAGACAGAAAAAAAACAAAAACAAAGTGTTTTTCGTAATGTAACCAAGGTTACTCACTCCCCTTGCCTGCCAGTTCAGAGACAGTCATTCTCCTGTCTTAGAAGTCGGTGTCGTTTAGAGGCTATCTTCCCCCGTCACCTTCCATTTCCCATAACTCTGTGAGCTGCCCTGCTAGTCAGGTAGATTTAGACTCACTGTCTGAGTGCATCAGACACTCCAGCCTCTCCACCATCACCACACATAGCCTGCTCTTAACACAAGCTCTTGACCTAAGTGCAGAACCTAGTGGGTTAGTTATTATTTATTAGTCTAGATATATACACTCACAGTCTTTTCAGCTGACTTGTATCCATAGCAACATGATATCAAAGCCCTCGTATGTTTTTGTCATTCTTTCTTTCTTTGTTTATTTTACAGGTAGTGGTAGAAATTATTTTAGTCACATCAAGGTCTAAGGAATGTGCTTGAGAAAACGTATTTTAATCCATTTAGTAGTAGTCATTCCCATGACTGCAATGACATTTATGCATGAATTCTTTGCTAAGGTTCTTAATCTTTCAAAATTTGACATGAATGTACACAGTTTTACCAAAATATATACTCATGCACTTATAAATATATATAAATTACATGTTTTTGAATTTGAAGGAATTATGGAGTGTTTTGAATTATGCTTTGTGTTGTATGTTATATACTGATTGTGTTTAATGATAATACTTTGCTAAAATCTTAAACCACCACACACAAAGATGTTATGTCAGTGATAGTTACGATAATGAGATTTGAAAGATGCTTCACAATATAAGGAAATTAAGTTTGAGAAGGGAAGTTTGCTTCTATGACGCCAATACTCAGGCAGAAGAAAAAAAAACCTCTTGACTTTCTTTATGAGCTCCACAGAAATACAATAGTTTCAATATTCATTTCTTTCTCTACCCCACACATTTGACACTCGAGATCGATAGTACCAGATCAATCATGTTTGTCGCCTCATTCATAATAAATACCGTTTGATAAATTACGTAGAATAACTGTCATCTTGCCACAATAGCAGCACACTTTTTCTGTTCTCACGGCAGTGTTGGGCTCATATCTCCTCTGAGTGTTTTGCATGCCTGGAGATTTTTTTTAGGTTTCAGAGCTCAGTTTGTATCCACTCAACCTTGGTCTGCATGGCACACTTTCCTTTCTCTTTTTCTTTTTTATTTCTTTTTTTTTTTTTATTCTTCTCTGCATGCCGCCAGTCATTCAGTGCTTCTCCTCACTCGTTTAGTTCTGTCCTTTGATTAAGTTACTCCGAGTGCAAGACACGTTTTACCTGTGTCTGGAACTGTCTTGGATACAGCTGGATCATTCTGGTATCGTGGGTACAGATAATACAGCGTAATGAAATGAAAATCGATTTAATTATTGACTTCAAATGTTGGTTTTTTTTGTTGTTGTTTTTTTGTTTTATTTTATGATGCTTGAAGAATGACTCTGTTAATGGAAAGGGTTCGTTAGAAAGTAAAAACCTCTCTTTGTTTCATAGTTTCATTTTTTTAATCAACCTTTTTTTATGTCAGTTCGCTGTTACCAAAAAGGGTTTAGCAAAATAAGGAATGAAAATATTCATATTCTTAATGACAAAAAATGGAAGTTAATATTATACTATGACAAAATAAACATGAAGGTTTGTGATCTTTAAAGCATAAAAAATTTGTGTGGCGTTTCATCCGCATTTAAAAAAAGGACATTTCTTCTTTTAGAGTTTAAATTTCTGACGTAACTATATGTATAAAATCCTTAGAAATCTTTAAACGAGAAATGATGAAACTGCTTTGCTGAAGTGCTCATTGTGCTAAGCAAAGATAATTTCTGTTAATTTGCATTTCTTTGTCCGTTGGGAAAAAGTACCCACAACTCTGGAATGAGTCTGTTATGGCATGGACAGCAGTAATGTTGCCAAATCCTCTATTTTCTCCTTCAAAGCACATCTCTTTACTCGGTTTGAGTTCTTTCCGTTTTAGCGTGTCTTTCAAATTTAACGCAACATTTCCTTATTGTTTCAGAAATCTGATATATGTTCTTGATGAAAGAACCAGACAACGTGAGAATTGCGTTGGTTTTTTGGGGGCTGCTGTTCATCCCATGTTTTTGCATCTCTGTTGTTTTGTCAGCATGATTGTGACAACAGTTAGACATCCCTGTTTTGCCCCATGCTTTCTCTCCTTTCACAGTCATTCAATGACAAGCGTAAAAAGAACTTCATCTTTTCACGAAAGTTCCCATTCTACAAGAACAAGGAGCTGGGTGAGCAAGATGGCAGTGACTCAGAACGTGAGTAGCATATACATACAGACATGTTACACACACACACACACACACGGCCAGGCACATGACAGGATCTCCAGGATAGGTAACATTCATACGGCACTCTGACGCTAGGGTGTGAGCTGGAGCGGGCGTAGGGCACTCCAGGAATCTGTGTTCCCTCCTTTCGGTTCCGCTGCGGGAACAGTTGGACTGTCAAGGTTCTGTGCTCGGGGGATGTGCGTGTGTCTAACGCTGAGCACTGACCCGCGCCGACTCAAGACCTACGATCTATTCTGCAGCCACGAATTTTTAAAGTTCTCCTCAACTTGAGTCTGTGACCCTCACGGTTTCCATGGTTTCCAATGGTTGCGTTTGGTGGAGAGTTTTGGGTCTTTTTGAGAGGCTACTGTCATGTTCTCAGTGTGTGGATATGCAGGGCTTTCTGGACTGACGCTGGCCCAACAAGTCAACGAGTCCCGTCGGGTCTCAGACGGGTCTGGCCACGTTCTTTTCAACGCCACTGACTTCTTCCTTCCTTCTTCTGCTACTGCTCCTTCCCCTTTCCCTCTCTTTTCTCTCTCTCTCTCTCTCTCTCTTTCTTCTCTCTTTCTGGGGACGGCGGGGGTCGTATAGGACATCCCAGGATTAGGGGACGACGGGTATGGGACAAAGACGCTGAGTAAGTCTGTCAAGGAATGGTCGGCCTCCCCACCCTTCTCCCTCTTCCCCCCCCAGCACATTTTCAATTTCAGTTGCTTTTTTATTTCTTTCTTTCTTTGTTTGTTTGTTTATTAACTTTAACAAATTGGAGTGTGTTACGGTTTGTCTGCATGCTGGTTTAGGTTAACTATGTGTTTGGGTTCTGAATGTCTTCAGTTCTGTCCTTATACCCTCCCCAAGTACCAGTACGAGAGGCTGCGTTGCATGATTAGAAAATCTATTTTGTGTGAATTATTTCCAACATGCTGATTAACCTCAGTTTGTCAGTGAAGACTTTCATAACCTGCTCTCAAATTTTGTCTGATGAACTTGATGTATATAGTTGTGTAAAACATGAATAGCACCACAGAGGTATATAGATATAACATGCTTTTAGGGTCTTTTTTTTGTGTGCGATGTTCAAAATGTTCACTGTCTTAACTCTACCAAACAAGTGTGTGAATTAGTATACGCCGCCTGTGTAAGTTTTGCAAACATTCCACTCACACTGAGGGATTATTCTGGGAATGGGCCAGAGTTTTCCCTGTAGTCTCTCGTTTCCCTCTTTCTTTCTCGGCACGCTGCTGAGCATCACCTTTTGTGCAGATTTTGACAGCAAGACAGAAACTGTATAGACAGTCGCTGCATTCACTCCAGGAGTGGGCTGATGCAGCAGTGTGCACCTCACCATACAATGTACAGTATTGGTTTTGAAGGCCTTCTCGGCTGCTCTCTATTGCTTTCCTATGCACTGTCCATAAAAACAAAAAACACTACTTTAATTATGTGAATGTGTTGCTGTTCAAATTGCATTATAGCACTATACATATATCTATCGGCACACATTCACAATAGTTCTTTGCAGAGGATGGCTTTTCCTGAAACCTACGCATTTAGAATCATGGAGTAATGTCTTAGTCTTTTGTACCTTTATTGGTTTATTGGAGTCAGACCTGTTCATATCAGAGTCGGTAATCATACTGTCATGCTTTGTTCAAAAGCCTCTGATATTGTTGTAAAGCTTATCAAGTTACGTGTGCCAAAAACCACTTTTCTTATTGATAAAAGAGAAACATTAAGCGGTTGCCAAGTAACAGTTGTCTCAGATGACTTTTCTGGGCTATGTCCTGACTGTGAGGCACAGACTTCTGTCAGATGCTTCAATTACAGGCACAGATGAAGATTCGAAATGAGTAGTGAGTAAGAGAGAGAGAGGGGGGGGGGGGGGAAGAACATTTGGAAGGACATATTTTGTATCATCTCTTCCTGGAGGCCGTGCTGCCACAGCCAAATTTGGACACTAGTCTGGTCAAGACAGATTTCCCTCTGCGGTTTATTAACTGTCACAATGTAAGACATACTGCCAGACAACCACAAAGTACGCTTATTCGTCTAATGACTGGCGACGTGATATTAGTTTTTCCCTTTATACGAGCTAAATGATATTAATTAGTTTACTGAACATCATTTGATTAATTTACTGTGTGACGCGCATATGAGTTGACATCCTTTGTTGTCATGAGAAAGCTAGCAGGGAAAAGACGTTGCATAGAATGGAGAGCTGTCTGTAGCTAGCAGACTGCGGTCCAAAGCTGTTTTTACCAGTAACAGTTATGGGTAGAAAGCTGGCCAGTTTGTGCTTACACAGAAAACGGATCAGCAGGAGTCTACATTAAACTTTATTTGGAACCACGTGCCAAAATGATTGCAGATGGGAAATATTTGTAAGTATATTGAATGTTCGCTTCAGAAATAAGCTTCACGCGTGAATGACACAAAAACTGGGAAAAATAATGAGCATTTCAAATTCAGACCTGTACTTCTCAGAGGGCTTATATTCTGACTGTTAAAATTGGGGAAAAAAAAATCTGTTCATTTTCAGTCTCAGACAGCAGCAGTACATATTCTTGTTCTCAGCTCACAGTATCAATCAATAGTTTATTCACCGTCTCTGTTCGTCTGTTTAGCGGGCAAAAAACTTGAAAAGACAAGTTGCGAAGATGTGTTTTCAAATATACAAGATGAATCTCGTCTACTTTGTCATATAGCCATATAGCTGGACTGCAGTTTCAGGATACTGCAGGCTGGACCAAGGCCAGGGTCAGGAGGTCATGTCAGAGACTCACACAGCTGAATCTATAGGGATATGATAGACACTTTGATCTATATGCTGTCTGTGCTGCATTCTGCAGCCATCCATCAAAGCAGCCTGGCCCCGCCCCTTTGCTGGCTCCTACTGATCTACCCGGGGGTAGGGGGTGGGGGGGGGGTGTGGCTCTGCCGTATGCTGTTCATTCTCCAGTGAAGATGTATTTCACATCACTCTCAATGCAAGCTCCATTCACTCGTCTTGAAAAGTCTATGGCTGATTATCAGTGGGCTATATCAGAGATATCTTTGCCTCTGTTAAATCCAAGCCCTGTTCCTTTTCCTATCTGAAAATCAGAGAGACAGACCGTTTTTTTGGGTTTTTTTTTTTTGGAACGTCTGAACCATCTCCGGGATAGAGCTGATTTGATCCGTCGTTATCCTAATCAAATTATCAAACGTGATTAGTCCAATCACTGTGTCCAGCCCTACTGTCATCACTGATTACATTATGCTGCTTTTATCCATCATATTTCATCAAGCTTTCGACTCAGCCCTTCTAAACTTAGACACCGGATCTAACTCAATCTGCCTACTTTTTTTTTTTTTCTCGGTTTGTTTGTGTTGTTTTGCGGATCGTCCTTAACGAAGAGCGCTTAGCTGTATTACACACTGTGAAATCCATTTAACCATCCATCACAGATTTCTGTTGATATGACCCTTCAGTCCAGGTCAGGATCTAACTAAATGCCACTATATATCAAATCCACCACGTCAATGCTTTTTCACTGACTGCTGGTAAAGCTCCATCATAGTCCAATATCTTATCCAGACTGTTGATGTTTTGTGTCAATAGGGAGTCAAGAGGATCTGATTCTTTCCTATGAGCCTGTCATCCGTCAGGAGAGTAAGTGCTTTCCCATTCACTCGGAATGCAATCAAGGCTCCATGAAAGTAATTTCTTATCTGTTGGTGTGCCTTTTTTGTTTTTGTTTTTTATGTGGTTTTCATCTTAGAGAGTATTCATCTGCTTGTATTGCTAACTAGAGATATCCTGTTTTTTTTACAGCTGATTGACGTGAAGCCCATCGTTGAGTTTCTTTAATCAGACAAGTAATGAGCTGCACTTTTTTTGCTTTTGTCTTTTTTAATGGATCCGTTTTGTCCCCTTTCTCTTCCCGTACTTGAACAGTTAACTATGCCAGACCGGTTATAATCCTCGGACCAATGAAGGACAGAATCAACGATGATCTCATCTCTGAATTCCCAGACAAGTTTGGCTCATGCGTGCCACGTAAGTTCACTCTACAGAGTCAAAAACCCCGTAGAAACTGTGCTCTGTTGCTCGTGCTGCGTAAGACAAAGCGTAAGACTGTACGAAGTTTTAAGGTAACGGCTTTGTTTCTTTTCGGCCAAGTGAATTACTGTCCTCTAAGCTACAGACTAACTGTAAAGTCAATTATAAACCTCCACAACTTAATAACCTAATTTTTGCATCTTGGGGGAAATCTATGTCGAGTTGCATCATTTATGTTGGTGCTGCAGTTTTAGGAAGATTATTATTGTTGTTAGCTGGGGAACATGAATTGTGTTTGTGGTGTCAGTAAATGGTAATGGCATGGTGATGTTTCGTGGAAAGGTGAGTAGCGTGACTGTAAGTATGTAGGTCGTGTCCCGTGTGGTCACACAGTTCCTCTCGTCCACGCTCATGCTGCTACATCAAGCCCTTCCCCAAAGAACTCTTTTATATTTTCACCGTCGCTGACAAGTAACACTCTATTTCAAGGTCTGCTAATTATTTTGAATGAAATATTTGCTAAACTGTCTGAGTTAGCTGTAAGCCAGTGTAAACAGATAATCAACATAATCATAATCAGAGAGCCATTGATTTTTGCGTGTATTAACGTGGATTTATCAACATCAAAAAACCATCTGGAAACACATTTGAACAGAGATGTTGACTATTCGGTCTATACTGTTTTCATATTTTACCTTTTATACAGATTTAGTATTAGATGAGGTTTAGGTCGTTGCAGATAATGTGAGGATTTGTTAGGCAAACCTGAAATAAAGTATTATTCATCCAAGTGGTCCATCTCATGTCATTCATCAGTCTCTCTGCTTCAGAAAACATCTCTCATTTGTGTTTGGTTGAATTTTATATTTTTATTCCATTCTTCATTTGTTAATCTTTTTTGAATTTTGATGCTTGATTCTTGGAGAGAGACCCAGTGCTTTATTAAGTCATAAATACCACATAAATATCATGTTGGTATGTAGAGACCTCATAGTTATTTTTTTTTACATGTTTGTTCATTTTTTGTTTGTTTTAATTTAATCATGTTTTATTCATCTTTAAAATCTTAAAAAGCGGCTAACAGTTCAGGGCAAATGGGTAAGTGAGCCAATTAGTTAATTAATGAACAGGATTTAGTGTAGTAACATTAGCAAATGAACTTTAACCCCTCTTCCCATAGATACCAAATTGAGTCAGTTACTCTGAAAAATCAATTTTTCTGTGTGGATGTGTGTGGGTGTGTACTTGTTCATTGTTTTATGTATTTCTGCATTGATTTGTAATGACTGAAATCATTTGGTTCATTAGAGGATCTAATTCCAAATTAATATAGATGAACTCTTAGTATTTTGATGTTTCCCTTGTGTTCTCTTCAACCTGTCAAGTGATTAAATATTTTAATACATTTTATAAATTATGGGTTCCTGTTGTTTTTCTGCTAGAAATGAAATTTTAAAGTCAAGATAAAAGTCAAGTCCATAAAATCATCCAAACGAACTGTATCAACCACAGCCGTAGCTTTCAGACACATTTACAGATTCTGGCCACTTGACTCTTCCTATTGAAATTCATTTTTTTTCCCTTGCATTTTCAAACTCCAACGCAGACACCACCAGACCAAAGCGGGATTATGAAGTAGATGGTCGAGACTACCATTTTGTCACTTCTCGTGAGCAAATGGAGAAGGACATCCAAGAGCACAAATTCATCGAAGCTGGCCAGTACAACGACAATCTATACGGGACCAGCGTCCAGTCAGTCAAATATGTAGCCGAACGAGTGAGTTACATTCAGCGTCCAGCTTCATTTGTGTGACCTAACTGCCGAATGCATTGCTTATTTGTTTGTTTGGGGTTTTTTTCTCTCATTTTCTATTGCATTGTTTTTTATTTTTTTTTATGTGCCCCATTCATTCACAGGGCAAGCACTGCATACTTGATGTATCTGGGAATGCCATTAAACGACTACAAGTAGCACAACTCTATCCCATTGCCATCTTTATAAAGCCCAGATCCATTGAATCATTAATGTAAGTATGTCACCCGAGTCCCCAGTTTTCCAGCCTATGGGTGATGGAAAAAGTCATTATGTAGTGAAGGATAATGCCTCAGAGAACTGACGTTGGGGATGTTGGCTTATTTCGAGTCTTTGTCTTCAGGGAGATGAATAAGAGGTTGACAGAGGAACAGGCGAAGAAAACGTACGACCGTGCCGTAAAGCTGGAGCAGGAGTTTGGCGAATACTTCACAGGTAATTCACCACCTCTAATTTACGCGTGACAGTTTGTAGGAAGGGATGCCTGATGGATAACTTCTCCATATTTGGGACTCATTTGAATATTTCGAACGTTTTTGCTTCCCAAGTATTACCTCAGGAGGGGCCATTACTGTCTGTCATGTTTGACAGGAAAGCTGGTACATTCTCCTGAGTTTTACACTATTAACTCTACAGCCTTTTCCCTCATAAAATATGTATTAGAGTTTTTACTTGTCTTATTGAGAGAGAGCGGGAGAGAGAGAGAGAGAGAGAGAGAGAGAGCGAGAGAGATGAAAGCCACATAAATGTATCTTAAGCGTGATCTGGAGATGTTTAGTACAAAGAGACCTTCCATTCTCCCTGCGACTCATTTCGAGACTGACCCTGATAATGCATAAAGGAGAAGATTGTTATAAGTTACGTTTATAATTCACAGGTGAAGTCATGGCATTGAACAAGGCATTGGACAAAAAGCCATTGGGCTTTTGTAATAGTTGTGTTTTTTTAATCAGTTACTTTAGAGGAGGTACAGAGCAGTGTCCAGTGTACAAGCTGTGTTCATGGCATATTCTGGGATGGACTGCCGTGAAGTGTAAGAAGATAAAGTGTAAAACTAATAAGATCGCTATTGTCTGAGAAATCCATTCTGTAGAGTTTTCCATTTCCAATACTGAGTTCTCATTTTCAGAGATAAAAAACTGTGAGTGTCATGAGTTTAAATTTCTTGTAGGGTGTCTCTCATATTCTCTCTGTGTTCCTGAGGCATTTAAAATGAACCAAGAATAATTGGACTCTACTGCCATACAAAGGCAATTTGTCGTAACTGCACATTTGGTCAAAATTGAGTTACGAGCAAAATCAGCCTCTTTAGTATCCGTTTTATATTGTCACGAACGGGGATGGTTCAGCTGTGCTCCATTTCAGAGAAGATTACCACTTTCTCAGCTACATAACATCTGGCTGGACCAAACGGGGGAAAAAAAAAAAACCCTTTGAAAGCATTTTTCTAAGTTTCACTCTTAGTTACGGACCTTTGCAGTTGTATGGCAGCATGGTTTAGCCCCAGATGACAGGAAATATGAAGTAACAGAGAGTAACGCGTGTACGGTTTGTTCTTCCTGTCTTTTAGCTCTTGTTCAAGGAGACACGTTAGAGGACATTTATAACCAGTGCAAGATGGTGATCGAGGAACAGTCCGGGCCATACATCTGGATTCCCTCCAAGGAGAAATTATAAAGAATGCACTACCACAGGCAGGGATCTGGGACTGCGAAAAAAAAAAAGAAAGAAAGAATATAGAGATAATTTGTATCATATGATGAATTATTAAGGCAATGGTCATTGTTAAATAATTATAGTGAATACTACTCATTTTTTTTTTTCTTATGTTGGGTTTTTTTTTTCTTTTTTCTTTTTTCACTTTCAATATGAATGTTCCTGAATGTATACCACAAAGTGTTTAAAACATTTTTGGCCTGGAAAAAAAATGGACTGTTTGTTTCTTTGTATATTTATTGGTTAATAATTTCCTTTAAGAAGAGCGAGAGGAAGTGAGGCAACCTTGAGTCTATGACGAGTCTAATATTAGAGAGGGGTGAAAGACACCGACTGGCTAACAACACAGGCAGTCTCTACAAAAAAAAAAACAAAACCACAAGAAGGAAACATAAATATCACCTTCATTGGCTTTTCACCCTACAACCATCTCTAAAAAAAAATATCCTCAGAGTTTCATTTCACATTTGTGGTTGATATTTTGTGACTTTAGCATCTATGCACTCATGTGGTCCCAAGACGTGGTTCATTTCTAATTTTTTTTTTTTTTTGCTCTTTCTCCTCTAATTTGTACATTCTTTTTATTTAATTTATTCTGTTGTCATCTGACTTGTTTAAATATGTTTAATGAAGGATTTCTAGTTTAAAATTGTACATGTTTTTAATGGATTCTTTCTGAAAGAAACAATCGTGATTAAATGATGCTTTAATTAGAGAAAATAATAAAAGGGATACAACTAGTTATAGGAAATATTACACTATATTTTGCTATTTATATTGATAGAGGGCACATCAGCACAGAAACTATTTATAAAGAAAATATGTAACTTTGTTTTAAAAAGAAAAAAAAAAAAAAGAAACTTTTGAAAAATGGATTTTACCTATGTAATACAGTGTGTTGTGGTAGATATAGTCTATGAGGGGTGTTGTTTGACACTTCATGTGTAAGCAATGGTTCCCTAGTCTGTTTTTGGGCAGGGAAATGGGGCAGTTTTCTGTGTAGTTATGCACTGTGGTGACCAGCACGTTTTCCCCCAGATCTAGTGATGTTAGATTTTAGCTCAGCCCTGTTAAAGACATCAGGCAACACTGGTTTCAATTCGTCTAACCGCTCATGGGACGCAAGACGTCTTTTCCAGCCCCGAGACTCAATAAAAATGTTTACATTAAGTCTCGTTTCCCTCAAGCCGCAGAGAGAAGATTGACTTGAGGGAAAACAGACAAGGGGCTGTGATCAGAACTGTCCAGTCTTTTAAGCTGTTTGAATTTACTGTAGAAAACATCCACTATGAAACTATTGAAAATTTGGTAAACGTTTACACCTGAACAATAATATATGAATTCATTTGTACACAGGTATGTTATGTATATATATATATCTATTTATTTAACTGTGTTTTATTTTTACAGTTGAGAAATGTACGTGTCCTTTTCTGTCATGTTGAAACCCTTGCTATAGCTGGATGCCAGTGATCCCTAACCACACAATGCCAAAAGTGATTAAATCCACTCAAAACATTTACCGAGCAATTCATGTGTGTGTGTGTGTGTACATACACACACACACACACATACACACATATATATACATACATATATACACATATACATACCTATATATGTGTATATATATGTGTATATTCTTAGTTATCATGGCATCATAATGTGACAAGGGTCCTTTGACGTATTGGTCACCACTTGCCTTAAAGAGGGAGGGAAACATGTAGGTACTCTCCATAACCGAGCACTTGTTGTTAACAGCTATCGACTAACCATGGGGATGTTTTGACCATCCCTTGGGAACTGAGTGTGAGAGAAAGTCAAAACTCCACATCACAATGGTCTCATTTCTTGAGGATTAGGACATCAATTTAACAGCCAGCAGAGAACATGCAAAACTGGATCAAGTTCAAATGCATTGTACTTTTTTTTTTTCTTCCCATTTGACACGTCAGTAGAGGTAGTGAACAATCTTTTCCAGCTGATGTTGATGTTCTGTTATCTGTAGCATATCAATCCTACCTTCAGTTATCAGTATATATTTCAAGAGTATTTTAAGTGTTTGACATAATTTGTGTCCTTCAGCCAAAATTCTTTCTTTTGTTTTCTTTTTTTTGTTTGTTTGTTTTTGAACCCTGGTGTGGTATTTATTTGTTAATATTTATTTCTGTGTTTCTTAATTGCATAAAGAGCATTTGCTATTAGTATGCATTAGTTTGAACAATGCAAAGTCATTTCAACCCTTTTCTGATTATTCTCCCAGGGGCTGTTCTAACGCTTCAAACAAGACCTCAGTTGTGGCACTTTAAGTCAAACTGGGCCTATTCCTCTTGACTGACATAGAGAAATGGAGTTTCTTTTTCTCAGGGTTGCCAGATCCAAGTCCGAATATAACCCTTCCAAGTACAGTGAGGCCATTAGAAGTAATAAGTAAACTGAGTTCAAAATTCCCTATTGACCCCCCTCCCCTTTTTTTGGGGGGTTCAGGTAAGTCCCCCCACCCCAGGTTTTGTGCTTTGTATTGCTATGGCTTAACTGCTTCTGAAGGACATGGCATAAATACATGAAACTCATTCCACCTGAGCAAAGCATTCATTCATTAATGGAATAAAATGTTAAACATGAAATTCTTTTTGCCACTTTTTTTTTTCTTTATCTCTGCTCATGTTATGCGTTCATATATTTCCATGGAATAAAATACTTTTTTTTTCATAGAGATGTTCTCAGAACGCTGCTTACATTTTTTTTCTAATGATCTCATGGCCATTTATTGTACCCTTTGGGGAAACTATAGAGATCTTCCTGCATATTGGTCCCCCCCCCCCCCCTTTGTGCCATTGCTTCCAGAATCTGACTAAAAACAGAATAAGTGACACTTCTGTTTTAACCGCCCTGTAATAGTGGACATTGTTTACTTTCAGTCTGCGGGTCTAAAGACTTAAAGCACACTTAACACAAACGGGACTGTACAGTTATCAACACTGAGGTCTCTCCTTTAATGGAAATATTCTTTTATTTCAGTAGCTGATTTTTTTTTTTTTTTGTGGCTTTCTTTTGTTTTTATTGTTTTTTTTTTCCTAACAAAAAAACCAAAACAAAAAGAACAGAAAACATGTCCTTTGCATCATGATACAGTATGTACTCAAGATTGCTTCGAGGAGGCACGTGAAACATGTCTACTTTAGGTACACACATGAAGGTACTCTACAGTACCCAGCATTCATCTTTAATAAAATGTACATTAAAAGGTTTGGTGAGACTTTTTACATGGCACCTGTCTTCTCTCTTCAGGCTCTCACGTTTTCCTCAGGAGATCCAGACTCACTCTCCTGACTCCTGTCTATCTCTCTCCACCCACCTGTCTCACTGTTTTTTGTTTTTTTTTCCAGTATGTTTACCCTCTTCCCTAATGTCTCCTCCTACTTTATGATGCTTCATGTAATAATGGTCATTTACAAATATAATCACTCTCTCTGTTGGACATCCTTTGGCTGTAATAGTGAATACTTTGACCTCACTGACTGCTGGGTTTAGCTTAGACTGAGATGAGGCTTGATCAAACTACAAGCGCTCTACAGATGAAAGATTACACAATAGTCATTTACTTTGAATGAAGTGAGCAAAGTGGACCTCACATTTACCTCCTAAAATATTCTCTCAATGACATGACGTTCTGTATAATGAATGTACAGAGCTTCTACCACACTTCATTGTCATTTAAGACAGTAATGGCCATTAAAATAAGTACATTTGACAATATCTTCAGCTGAGAGGTGTGGAGTGTCATTGCTCAGTGTACTACTTGTTGATTCCATCATTTTATTATGAGTGGCATATGGTTTTAGGACAGGACATTGTGTAATTTTGTAATCATGATCAGTCATACCCACAAGTTTGAAGCTCCAGAGAACACTTCTGGTCTCAGAAACGTGCATCAATGATGAGCTGATGTAACTGTAACTAAAACTATTGTGTCTGTTCAGTGGGGTGGGCAGGAAGTTATCTAGGCTGACACAATGGAACTTGCTACCCCCCTGTGGTTTAGCACAGTTGACGGAAAAAGGGCTGAGTATTGATCTCACATAAGAACATGGTTCTTTTTCCGTATCTGGTAAGTTGTCTTGCAAAACAGAGGCGATTACAGACAAATCAACATAGACAGATGCATTTGTTTGCATCAAATTGGAATGAGAAGCAAAATGCTGACCAAGGGAGATTTGTTTATTTACAAACATAATTTTCTGAAATTTACTGAAATGACTGATATAAAAAACAAAAATAAATAAAGTTCTCTTGCTGACTGACACACGATTGACACAAGTTTAAAAACAAATGAGAGATTACAAATGAACCTTTGGTGTCACCTCATTAGACAAGGTAACTGAACAAAACATTCACGTAACAGACGTATGGTATCTACCGCAGAGATGGTTCCTTGAGATATGCCTCTGGACAAGACATGTCGAAGGTAAAGTGCATTAACATGCAGGAAACGTATAGATCTCCCCAATGCACTGAAGCCACTGTGTCTGATTTTATCGGCGTCTGGTACATGCAGGTGATGACAGTTTACTCTGTCTCACAGTTTACTGTGAGCTAAAAAATGCAGTATGTGTCATCATGAAGAAATTCCCCAGCTTTAGGACCGGGCTACATGTGTAAACTTATTCTTTATCTCACACTCTACCATCACAATGCCACTTATCAATGCTAGAATTCTCATCTGGACTCAGAGAATGTGCTTAAGAACTAAAAATCTCTACTGTAAGCAAACGCAACTATTCATTTTTGTCTGGTCTGAGATCAGTGGAGTCTACATATTGATTCTTTGCTTTTATGTGTATGGGGTGAGAACCTCAAAAGATGAGACAATGAGAATAGTCTCATCGATGCAAACAAATGCATTTTTCTGTGTTGATTTGTGGAACTGGAGGGCCACACAGTCAACAGGGCTGACAGAGCCGCAGTAGCAACAGGTAAAAGCAGGGATGGTGGTTTATGCATCTATGTGAATAAGTAATGGTGCACCAACTCTACCATTGCAGACACTTACTGTTCTGCTGATCTGGAAGACAAGATTATTTAGTGCGGACCTTTTTAGCTACCATGAGAGTTTTCATGCATCATTGCTGCCGCAGTTTATGTACCACCAGATGCAAATGCTAAAGTAGCCAGTGAAAGACCTCAGTGCCACTATTAGCAAGCTGCAGTCACTGCATCCAGATGAGGCCTTTATTATTGCTGGGGACTTCAGTCACTGCAACCTGCGTATCATGCTTCCACGATTCTATCAATTTACAATTTACAATTTGTTATTTGGCAGACACTTTTAGCCAAAGCGACTTACATCAAAATGTCTCATGCATCACAAGGGGACATAAAACCTTTGATCATGTCTACGCCTACAAAGCCACTCTCCTCACCCACGTGGGACAGTCTGATCATCTTTCATTGTTCCTGCTTCCCAAGTACAGCCCAGTCGTTAAATGTGTGAAACCCACAATGAGGACCATCAAGATCTGGTCGGAGGGTGCTGACTCGGCTCTTCAGCACCAGTTCCAGTACAGAGACTGGAGTGTGCTTGCTGCCCATGCCATCACAGACTCTTAGACTAACACTGACACATGTACCAACTTTGTCTTGGATCACATCAGCAAGTGTGTGGACAGAGTGACAACGCAAAAACAAATAAAAGCTTTCCCCAATCAGAGAACCTGGATGAATGGATAGGTTCACCTCCTGCTCAGAGACAGAGATGCAGCCTTCAGGTCTGGAGACCGGGAGGCTTACAGCTCAGCCAGGGCCAACCTGAGAAGGGGAATCTCCCGAGCTAAACACAGATACAAACAGAGGATCGAGGAGCAATTCAACACCTCGGACCCCCGGCGCATGTGGCAGGGCGTACAGACCATCAAGGACTACAAACCACCCAGTGCTGGTGCCCCCATCCTGCTCTGCCTCCTTTCCTGATGAGCTCAACCACTTCTACGCTCGCTTTGACGCTCGCTGAACACCAGCGTGCCATAAGGCTGTGTGCTGAGCCCTCCTCTGTACTTCCTCTTAACCTACGACTGCGTCCCCGTGCACGGTTCTAACACCATAATCACCACGGTGGTAGGCCTGATCAGAGAGGACGACGAGACAGCCTACAGCGACAAGATCCAGCACCTGGCTGCATGGTGCGCCAACAACAACCTGGCCCAAACACCCAGAAGACCAAAGGGATCATTGTGGACTTCAGGCATGCTAGGAGCAAAGCACACGCCCCCCATCTACATCAACGGAGCTGTAGCGGAGCGTGTACCAAGCTTCACACTCCTTGGCATCCACACCTCTGACGATCTCACCTGGTCCCTGAACTCCTCTATCCTCATCGAAAAGGTGCAACAGCGCCTTTGCTTCCTGCAGAGCCTTAAGAAAGCTCACCTGTGTCCCAGGATACTGGTGGACTTTTACCGCTGTACCATTGAGAGCATACTCACCAACTGCATCTCAGTGTGGTGTGGCAGTTGCACAGCAGCCGACTGTAGAGCACTCCAGCAGGTGGTGAAAAATGCCCAAAGGATCACCAGCACCCAACTGCCTACCACTGAGAACATTTACATTAAACGCATCATCAAAGATGCATCCCACCCTAACTATGGACTTTTTACCCTCCTCCCATCTGGCGGGCGTTACAGGAGCTTTTGCGCCCGCTTCAGCAGGCTCGGGAAGAGCTTCTTTCATGAGGCTATGACCCTGCTGAACTCCACACCACACCGCTAAGCTTTATTGCACTCATTACTACACTGTCTCTGTACTTTTATATTTGAACTGCTCATTCTTGCACTGGCTGAACCTCTCACGTTGTTTGGATTACCATTATTTATTTATACTTTGCATACATCCTACTGTAAATATTTTGTCTATACTGTACATACAACCCATACACATACAGTCTTTCCGACTCTGTCAGCTTCACTTCTGTGTATAACGTAATTAGTATGTTATACATATATTAAAATCTGAATATATATATTGCTCACCACTGTCAATAATACTATACATAATCTAAGATACAGCATAATGTTTACTGTAGTACTTACTTATACATGCATTTATCTGTAAATAATACCATGCTTTTGCACTTCTGGTTAGATGCTAACTGCATTTCATTGGCTTTGTACCTGTACTCTGCACAATGTCAGTAAAGTTGAATCTAATGTAATCTAATGTAATCCAATCCAATCTAATCTAAATATCCAGATAAAATGATTCTCCTAAAATATGATCTTACATTAATCTCGATTACATCTCTAACAATTTCACAGCTTACCTTTTTCTCATTCATGAGGATATGTTCAGAAGCTTTAGCATGTCAGATCAGGTAAGGACGACACACAGAGAGAGTTACAGTAATCATGTTTGAATTTACTGCAAAATTTACCAGTGAAAAAAATGTATCTTAGCTGAGTTTGACAGTTTAAACAGTCTTTCAAAAAGAAAAATCGTTCTGCTTATTTTTCAGGAGATATGACAAAATATATTATGTAAGAATTGCAAGATACTGTAGGTTAGAGCAAAGAAAACCAGTATGTTTTCATCTTTAAAATAAATGTCATCCTCTGATAGTTATTAGTCAGTCAGTGTGAAAGACTAGAGTATGTGTGAAGGAACAGTTGAAACTATGTATAACTAAGGTGTGAGTTCCGTGTCTGAGGTGTGATTGTTCTAGAGTGGTTTACTAGGTAAAGGTTCTGTGGCTGAGGTGGAAGTATTTTAGTGTGGGTTAACATATGACAAGAACACAGTAAAGAGCTGTATTTTTCCAAGAGCACCATTAGTGATAACAAGGCATATTTTATCAGTAAAAAAGACAATATTATCAGTGTGAACTGTTTTCTTTTATAATTTTATCATTTGTTTAATTTACTTATAATGTATGTGTGCCATCTTCCAGAACCAACTAGTGACGGAATTTCCAAATCCTTTTTCAAATGTGTTACAAGGTCAAGATGATCGACAAGGATTTGAAGATTAAATGTTAGAGTGCAATGAAGTTTCGACTTTTAAAATGTCATCTTTACAAATGCATCCTAAATAAGGTTAGTTTGATTTCACATACAGTATTTTCCAAGCACGCTTAAAATGAGATCCAACTTGTGTATTTATTGCCATCTAGTGGTGAGCAGGCCAACAGGCATTTTCTTTTCTGCAAAGTTTCCATTGCTGCCAGCTCATATTTATCAGCTCTCACAACAAAAATGTCACTGCAGAGTCATGAACTCTATATTAACTCTGTGTCAACCTCCAGGTAGAGAACATACTGGAAACATCACATCAGTCGCTGAGTCTCAGGTTTGTCTCACTGACCTGCTGGTATTTGTACCAGTACAGCATGCAGTGGCTCTGAACTCATGTGATCTGAGATTCCTGTGTAGCCTCCAGTTCAGGCCCGATGGTGGAGTACCCAAAGTCCTCAATCAGCCCTGGATGACTCACATATCTTGGGGATCGGAAGTCTGTGTAAACATACTGCAACTGCAGTGTAGCAGGCCCTTCCTGAAAACCAGACAAACACACACAAGCAGCAGTGAGAAAGGTCTGTCGTCACCTTGTGATCATTTTTCAGTTTACTTTTACAGTTTGTTTCCATAGGGTATTGAATATTTGGAGCTTTGAAATGATTAAAGGATGGTTGGTTTGGCCAAGATTGACAAAGAATCCAGAAATCCAATTATGAAATTACAACATATAATATATGTACATACATACACACGCACATATATAAAACTGTGTACTGTATATATTATAGGAATAGATAGAGAGAGAGAGAGAGAGATTACTTCTATTCCTCTGTCCTCTCCATAAAGCATAGCATCTTCATACAAATGTTCTGTAAAACAAAGCAAAGAAAGAACTTGAGCGACATAAGCAAACTTTAACTGTGCTAATCTTCAATATATTTGCATCTTAAATAAAACTACATCAGGTTACCCTCCTCCATGGCAGTGCTGTTTGTTCTTCCTTGGCCTTAAAAAAAAAAAAAAAACAGGAAAGAGCAAAACTTTGGCATTAAGAGAACAGGAACACTGAATACTGTATTGCATTGTTTGAGACTGAGACTGGGAGACCTGAGCAACGGCATAAGACATCCACACACGTTATTGCATTGCATCGCGAGTCACGTATTGCCACAACCACAAATGTCTCTGGTCAGTTGATCTCATCCCTAACTCAGAGTAAAATGTGCTGCAGTAATGCCTGCCAACATCTTTATGCCAGTGATGTGTTTAGACTCTTGCTCCAGTCTCCAGAGAGCAGGTATTACTGTACCTCTCCTTCCTCTCGCGGGCTGTCTCTTTCTGCACACACCTGTCAACACTGATGAGACAGACACGAGGATGATAAGTCCTTTTCAAGTTATTTTATATCAGATTCGCTATTATTCTAAAAGACGCAATGACACACAAATTATCACAAGAAATAATTCAAATCATACCTCTTAGGCACTGCCGTATTTCTACCTTGCACAAACACAAATAAGTATTTTGTTAACAACATTTCTTCATTTAGGTCAATGCACTTTACAGTCAAGAGATAATGTGGTCCACTGAACTCAACTACATCTGAGTTATGAACTGATTCCATGTGATTTATTGTTACATGTAGATGATCTTACCTTGGTGGTGTTTGCTAATACACGCTATTATAATACATAGTCCCAAGACACAGAGAACAGCAACTGCTATGAAGAGCGAGGTTCTCTTGTCCAAAAGAGGGGGCTTTTCTGAAGAAGTATCGCTGGAGGCACAAGTGGTGCTGATATTACCTGACAAGGCCACAAATGACAAATTCTGTTAGACTGTTATATAACTGAACTCCAAACTGGCACTTCAACAAAATTCATTCAAAGTCAATCAAAAGTCAAAACAGTTACCAAACCCTTTCACTGCTGTAATACCACTAAGATAATACATCAATATGATGTCTTGTGGAGCATTTTAACAGATACCATTATCCATGAATAAAGCAGTTCAAATTCATGTCTGCCAGAAATTTGTCTGGATTGAAATGACAGGATTCAGATAGTTACGTCAAGCAGTACCAACATGATATGAAGAATTCTGGTGATTTAAGAAAGTGGACTTGAAAAGAGAACATCTAGCCAATTTATTCCAGCTATAAATGTCGTAAAGAGATTCTCAAGACCAAACCGTTTTAGCTGTGGACGGTAACCAAATTCTCTTACCGTCAACATATCTATGTGCCTGTGACGTCCCGTGTTGATTTGATACTGAACAGGTGTAATTGGCACAGTCTGCCTCTGTTAGATTGTGCAATGTAAAAGTCCGGTTCTTCTCCCCAAATGACAACCTGCCATGTGCTGACAATGACATGCCATTTCTCAGCCACTCAAAGCGCAGATTCCATCCACTGGCCTCACAGTCCAGAGTCAGCACACTGTGGGAGTAGTTGACTCGTATATTTGATGCAACTGGAAGAGCTACAAGGAGACATGATTTTAACGGGGGGGGTTTTTCAACGTAATTTCATATGTCTACGTGTGTGCGCGTATGTGTGTGTGTTTATCGGAATCGACCAGTATATTTAAATAATGTCTCTCTAAATGAAACAGAACATGAATGCTCTGAGTTGTAAAACATGTTGGAAAAATTAATGTTATTTCCATTTCTGTTTTAACCTATGATATGAAATAGAAATTGTCTGCCTTTATTGAATGATTATACTTACATATAATACTGACAGTAATGCTGAACCTGTTGATTGACTTATTTGTAAAAGTAATTTCCTCTTCATATAAACCTTCAAACTCTGTAGTAAGATTCTCTAAAACGAGGGTGTTATTATGCAAGTTGAATATTGCCTTTCCACAACATGGTGGGAAACATTTTGTTTTACTGGGTGTGACGAATTCGAGGCATGTTTTTGCCGAATTGGCATTTGAATATTTAGTCCATTGCACTTTCTTCACTTGTTGAATGTGATGTTTATCAAGGCTGATCCCTGGCAGCTCCACCCGTCTGTGCAACACTCCTTCCACACTTTTCCTGCGTGGTTCTCGGGCTGTAAAAATAAAATTTCAGTAGCTTATACTCATGTTAAGGACTTAAGGAAATTTGCTAGTGATTATTATATGGAGATTTGTTATGTTTTTAGTAATCAGTTTTTTACTCTTAAATCTGACAGTACCATGATGCACATTATAGTTCCAATGTTGTTCATCAATCTCGAACTGAAAAGCAGGTACGTAACATTTGGCATACAAATTTCTGCACACCTGTGTTTAGTACAGTGTACATCTAAGCACTGAGAATACAGATTACTGAGAATGATTAGAAGTGCAATAAACATCCTCCACCCAAATCATAAAATATTGCTTATTTTCAGTTTTATTTATTCAATTCGGGCTCATTTCCTCAGCTTTATCAAAGGTGCACATAATTATATGTATCAATGTAATATCAGAGTTCAAATAAAACTGAAAATATTATCATTCACGCATATGCAGGTTCTCACCTCTAAAAGACTGTGTATAATGTATTTCTTCTGAAGCAAAAAAAAAAAAAGTGTGCATTTTGCTTTCTTACCTGGTTTTGTGCAGAGGAAAAGAAGTTGAAGAAGGAGCACAACTTGATTACGCCTTTTAGACATTTATTTTCCTGCTAAGCAACATTAGGCCCTCAAAACTGTTAAAACACATTCACAATCTGCAGTCTCCTAAATCCACACACAGTGTGCCCATTTACTGCATTCCTGTAAAAAAGAAATATGAAAGGAATCTTTCAGGTAAGAATCTGTCAGCCTGTGCTCGTAGCTTTGACAATAATAAGTAAGCAGTAAACCAAAGACCGCAGCAATAACCTGCCTGATGCAAAGGTCAGGAAGTGGGCGAAGATTTCTGAAATGTCAAGAAGTTACCCCAGAAGCCATGTATAGTTTTAGAGCAGGATTCTTAGACTGCTGTCTGCATCTCTACACCTCTAAATACATAATTAAAAATTGTTGCACTGATTCAACACAAATGGTTTATACTAGAAAATATCACAAAAAAGTTACATATCAGAGTTACAAAAGTTACATATATCACAAAAATTAATTTGTCTATCTTGGATGGACATGTTACGGGTTTGAAGCCAAAGCAAACCTGTTAGACAAAGCTTTATGTAATCAGTTTAAAAGTCTATGTAAATGGTGTTGTATTTTACAACTGACTTTGGAACCATAAAAGCTTATTTTTATTCTCAGAAATGTTAAATGAAAAAAGATAAGAGCGTAACCTCAGATTTCACTACTCCACATGAAAAATGAAATGTAATAGACAACAGGGGTGATCACCACTGCAATCAGCGATGAAAAACAACATGAAAGCAATTCTCATTCAGACAGCTGTTTGCTTATGGCCAGTATACATTGAAAAGAGAAAAACAGGATGCTAATACAGAGAAAACTGATGAAAACTTGTCTCATAGTAGGGAAGGGGGGGCAAACCACTAAGGTACTGATGACTGTCCTCAATGTACAGTTAGTCTAGGGTTAATATCTCAGACTCCACAGTGTCTGCTCGTGGGATGGATGGATTACTAGACTTTTGGCCGTCTGCTAAAACTGTGCGGTAACTAACTCTAAGTTTAGAGTTCTTCATAGCTCAGATCTTTCAGACTGACCTTACCCAGAAGCTCTTCACATTCAGGTGGCCACTCCTGCATCAAAGTATCAATGTCTGGCATGGGTCTATATAAATAAAGCGCTAAATAAACTGCTCTTTCCACTCCCTCAGTATGCACAGCTGAATCGCCCTTGAGCCAAGCACCTAACCCCCAACTGCTCCCCGGGCAACGTGGCTGCGTGGCTGCCCACTGCACTGGCTCCTAGTGTGTGTGTGCTAATAGCTCACTACTCTCAGTGTGTGTGTGTGTGTGTGTGTGTGTGTGTGTATGTGTGTGTGTGTGTGTGTGTGTGTTCACTGCTTCAGATGGGTCTAAGTGCAGAGGTCAATTTTCCCTCGGGTATTAACAAAGTATTTATTTTTTTTAAAAAATAAACGAATATGGTTCTATGTCTGGTTTTCATCTATGAGTGGGAGTTTTTTTCCATTATACAAAAGAATGTTCTGTGAACATAGGAGCAAGTTTTGGTGGTTGACCTGCATTTGTGGTTTGCTGAAGAAAAGACAACTCAGCATGTGATGTGCTGAGACAGCTCTTTGATCTCTGCTAAGACAAAGTGTTCATGCTCATAAGGGTCATATGCTCTGTGAATTGACACAAGAATACAATATGAAATTTCAACCTCAAACCATACTGCTAAATGCACAGTGTGTCACAGTACAATGTGCACATCTAATATAATCACTATTTATAGAAAATCGCTAACACTCTAATACTGATCGCCAGAAAGAATCCAGCTTCATCAAAGTCTATTTCTCCCTAATGACTGTGCACTGTCGCTAACTATCGTGTGTGGTCCAAGATTGGTGTTACACTACAGACAAATTTGTTCCTGCTCGTGACTTCATAGGTCCTCTTGTTTCGATCATCAGTAGTGTTTACATGTTAGCTGTTCTTGTTGAATCAGCACATATTTCTTGATTTTTGTGTGTGTGTGTGTGTATGTGTGTGTGTGTGTGTGTTTGTTTTCAGTCATCGTCATCGTTCTCGTCTCCATCTCCGTTTCTGTGCCCTCCCAGTGTCATCAACAGTCGACCTCACCAGTCTATGAACCACCAGTCTACTGAACTCGCTACACAATAATCACTGACACCTGTTTTCTGTCAGTTCTTAATTACTTGACCATGTATAAATACCTGTGGGTTTCATTTGTCACTTTGCGAAGTTTCTCGTTATCGTGTGGTCTGAACCGTGTATTATATTCCGAGATTTACAGGTTTCTGTGTTTTGACCAGTGCCTGTTTTTCGCCCTTGCCTTTGTTATCTCTAGTGTACTGCTTGCTCGTGTTTAAACGATTTTGTGGAAGACTCAAATCTGGATAACAGTATGTTGCTCAGCAGATGCACCCAGTCTTCTTGCTGAGATGTGACAATTATAGTCTCCCTCCTCCTCCTCCTCCTTCACACTTATGTCACTTTGAACTTTCAGAAGCTCTTTCTTTTTCTGCTGTGAAAAATGTTACCTTATCAGGTGACCGTGCAGAACAGCAACTGAGTAAATTATGTTTGTTATAGGAAGAGAGAAAATTTGACACGATTATTTCTTTGTTTGTTTGTTTGTTTATACATTGTAGGCTTGACCAAACCATAAGGACTGTACTGATCAAAACTCTTGAGGATTACTTTGAGCAAAGTGTCCCGACTAAATTTCTCATTTATTTCCATAACTGTTCACCTAATGACAATGTTCTGTGTGATGATGGCACTGAACATCTTTCACACTTCATAACGGTCTAAAATTCTTTCGTTCCATCTGCTGTCCTACATTCCATTAAAAATGAATGGCTATTACACTACATCATACTATTGCTGATGAGTGCTATGCTTGGACTTGTTGATTCCATCGTTTTATCATGAGCGACATATGGTTATAGGACAGGAAATCGTGTAATTATGATTAATCATAATTGCAGGGTTGTAGCTCATGAAAACACCGCTGGTCTTGGTAACGTACATCACTAATGAGTTGATGTAAATGAAGACTGGGTCTACTGTGTCTATTTTTCAGTGGGGTGGGTGGGAAGTTATCTAGGCTAGCTCAAAGGAAAATGCTGCCGCTCTGCGGTTTGGCATAGTTTACATAGACAGGCTTATTACCTAGCACTCATTTTACATAATGGCATAGATTTTTTTTTTTTTTTTTTGCCTGACCTGATCATTTATCAAGACAATAGATAGAGTCTGATACATTTGTTTTTGTCAAATTCAAATGATGATCAAAATACTGACATATATGATTATTTATGAGAGAACTGTTCCTTAAATTGACTGAAGTGGCTGATTATAGAAAATAGAAACAAAGGAAGTCTCCTTCCATTCAACTCATATTCCACTCATGATGCAAGTTTAGAGGTAAAGCACAGATGTGACAAGATAATTGAATAGATGTGCTGTTAAAGCTATCCAGTGACAAATGTGTCACCAACCACGAAAAAGTCTTGTCCAGATAAGCTGCTGTGGTTTTTTTTTCCCCAGCATTTTTCTGATCACATGTCAACATTTTGTTTCCAGAAAACAATTTTCAAGAACAGTGACTGGACAAGACATATTGATGATAAATGAAGACAAAGTGCGCTAACAAGCAGGAAACACGCAAATCCTGTCAATGCGCTGAAACCACTGAGACTGATTTTATCAGCTCCTCGTACATACAGTTGACGGCAGTGTATTCTATTCTGTGAGCTAAAGAATACAGTATGTGTGATGGTAAAGAGATTTCCCAGCTTTAGGACTAGACTACATCTGTAAATTTATTCTTTGTCTCACACTCTACCACCATAATGCCACTTTACAATACTGGGATTCTCATCTGGAAGCCAGTGAGTAATGTGCTTACGAACTAATGGTCTCTGTTGTAAGCAAACACACCTATTCATTTTGTTTAGTCTGAGATCAATGGAGTCATCATGATGAAACTGTTGGAATGAGGATCGGCACCTCCAAGTCCTTGGCCATAGTTCTATGCCGAAAAAAGGTGGCTTGCTGGGAGTTGGGAGTGAGTTATTGCCTCAAGTGGAGGAGTTCAAGTATTTTGGGGTCTTGAGCCAGAACTGAGCCAGAAGGCAAAGCTCTAAATTTACCAGTCAATCTTTGTTCCAACCATCACCTATGGTCACGAGCTCTGGGTAGTGACTGAAAGAATGAGATTGCAGATACAAGCGGCCGAAATGAATTTCCTCTGCAGGGTGGCTGGGTGCACCCTAAGGAATAAGGTGAGGAGCTCAGACATCCAGGAAGAGCTCGAAGTAGAGCTGCTGCTCCTACGCATTGAAAGGTGCCAGCTGAGGTGGTTTGAGCACCCCACCTGAGATGGCTCCTGAGCGCCCCCTGTAGAGGTGTTCCAGGCACAGCCACCTGGTAGGAGACCCCAGGGCAGACTCAGAATGTGCTGTGAGGATTATATTATCTCAGCTGGCCTGAGAACACCTTAGGACCCCCCAGGAGGGGCTGGTAGATGTTGCTCAGGGAAAGGAACATCTGGGCTGCCCAGAAAATGAGATGAAATGAGTTTGAACTTCATGGTCGTCATGATAAAAAATACTTTTTCAGAGGTCTTACGTTGAGTAGGGTGCTAGCTTACCTATTTCTCTGATATTACACTGTAATGTCCAATAGAATAACGAACCAGTCAAGTACAATAATCATCCACCTATTCATCTAATTTATTTGGGATAACTGATCAAATACAGCCCATCCTGTCAAAGTAAATACCACTTCCTCTTTTGTGATTGGCTGTCTTGGAGAAAAGTGGCCTTGACGAGCAGTGTCCCACTGTGTCTTTCACTAAAGTCCATTAAAAAAAAAACTATTATGGACTCCAATGCAGTCGATTCTTTTGGACAGTCATTGACTGGCTGTTGCCAAATAGCGCAAGAAATTCTAACAATGGGGGGCGGTTATTATGTTGTGTACTATGGTTATGGCCCTGTTCTAAACTGCTTGAAACAGGCTATTAGAACTTTAGATTACCACCAAGCAGCAATACTGAGACAGCAGTACCTCTCCAGCCCACTCGGTAGACACTGTAAAAAGTTATTACATCTAAAAATGTTTTAATGCTTCTCAGTTTATGCTCTCATATTTTATTACATTATGCATTCAAGTTATTACATAAATCCATAGAACAACTGTTACTCACTTTATAATGTAGTAACTGGTATATAACATAATAACATATTACATAACGCACAAAAATATGTTACATTATGCGATCAACATTATTACTGCATTACAGGCGTATTATTACGTTATGAGTTTTTATTGCAGTTTTTTATTACATTATGTGCAGTTATCAGATTATTCAGTTTTTACATTATGAGTTGCTACAAGGTTTATTACAAATGGACAACAGTCCAAAAACAGGAGGCAAAAGTCATAATCCGAACACAGGCAGAGTTTGTGACCAAGAGAGCAATCAGTGGCAGGCATACAGTCCAAACAGCAGACAGAGACCTGATCCAGAGACAGGCAAAAAAATCAAAACACAGGTACAGGCAGACAGGCAAGCAGGCAGAGAATCCGAAATCCACGAGGCAAATTACAAAGTCAAAAACATCGAGCAGAAGTCAAAAACCATACGTAATTTACAGAGAATAAGGCGAGAACGAAACAGAGCACAGTGAAACGAACTGACAAACAGTGGTGAAAAACTAAATAGGCAAAGGGCAATGAGAGAACAGGGACCAGGTGTGTAAGATAATGGGTAGTAAGGGTGGAGTCTGGAGCACAAGACAAAAAAGTAAACAAACAGCACATGGTGAAGAAAACAAAACAAACCCGCATGTGTCAAACACTGACAGACAGGGGGAGAAAAAAACATAAAGTTCATGCGGGAGCCCTGACACCGTTGGTACGCACCTGCTAGTTTTGGAAAGGTTGTCAAGGCGGAACTGACCCCTCCTGCCCTCTAGACTGATCCATCCTGGTGTTATCATCTTTCATCCCCCTGTCAGCCTCCTGTCAGCATCGCCATCCCCTTTGTTCATGCTCTTATTTACTTGCAATTGTAACTGCCCGCTGGGTCGGCACCTACTGCACACCTGTCTGGCCAAGGAGGGGTCTCCTCTCTCTGTGGTCCTTCTCAAGATTTCTCCCATTTTCCCATTTCCCTTTTGGATTTTGGGGAGTGTTTTTCTTGCCCACCATGAGGATTAAGTCAGGGGGTGCCGTCCTGTTTTGATTTTGACTGTTGTGGCCTGTAAAGCCCTTTGAGACTGTAAACAGTGATATTGGGCTCTAAATAAACTTGTTAGAAGGGTTAAAATACAGTTCGGGGATAGAAAGCTGAACCATAAGGGTGAGCGCATCTGCAAGCCATTAGTTGTTGATGGAGACTGATTAGGATTAATTACATTAATTACATATTTAGTAATTCATTGTTTTCATGTCATTTGATTTCCCGTGTATTTTACAGTGTGTTGGCTGTAACAGTAGCCTGCATGGACTAGAGTGTGCGGTCCTTTCTGACCGTGCCATCGTAGCTGAAATGTATACTCTATAAGTAATGTACTGTGATAGGATACATTTCTGTTTTCTCCCTCCAGCTCTGATGGTGTTTTCTGCAATAAATGGTCGCTATTTGCATGAAACATCAGTATATGGGCCACCTTTCAGTCGAGGTAGCCACACTTCCAATTGCTAAGAAGAGAATCATAGTCTCCTAGATGAGGCCACATGACCGTTAAAAAGGAGATTTTATTTCATCTTTAACTGTAACTCAAGCCGCAGGTTTTATAGACGTTGGTGGCATACAGATATGATTAACAGGCTTTTTAATTTGCGTACAGTAGAGTTCATCGGACCTGGCTGAGAGTTCCTTTGATCTGAGTTGAGTTCAATGATGAATTGTAATTGCTATCACAATATTATTCTTGCTGATCAATTTGTTTATTGTTTATATCGTTCTCCCAATAAAATCTCCGAAACGCACTTTGCCTCTCCAACTGTAATGGAATGTGTATCTAAATTCCTACAGATGGTTTCAGACAGGCATCCATTAAAAAAAAGAAAAAAACCCTTATGAGTCTGTAAACGGATGTTTGGAGAAATAAAAACATCAGTCAAACTCAAAACACCAGCTCGTCACTTAGATCACTTGAATCCGGTTCAAAACGGAGTGTTCATTCACTGTGGTGTTGGCATTCTCCTGAACATCCAATGGCTTATTTATGACTCTACAACACAGGAAGCAAACTCATGACAGACCAAACGGACATATGCATCTCCCTCTAGCATTAAAAAGTGACTGTGAATCAGGTTGAGGCAACTTGATGGACATTAACACTGCAAACCCTCCATAGTGAATAAAAATGACCATAACCTCTTAACTATTTGCAGCGTAGTGGAATCCAATTTGCTCATCACAGAACATGATCGTTTTTCGCATTAATCCTGATACTGTATACTAATAGATAAAGGGGTGATGATAATACAGTACATGCTTTGAATCCCTCAGAGACTTGAGACTTGACTTGGAGTCGAGCTGAAAGATTTGTGAGCACCTCTATTTGCAGCGTAGTGGAATCCAATTTGCTCATCACAGAACATGATCATTTTTTGCAAAAAGTAGAAGTAATAAACAAATGAATATCAGATGTCAGACAAATGCTGAGACAAACTATCATGAAAACACAGCAATGTTTTTAATTTTATGTCCATCTATCAAAGCACGACCGTGGTTTGTAAATGCTGTATTAAAAATGCCATCTCATCAAAAAAAAAATCATCACACATAATTAAAGGCCAGCTCACAACCACAATAAAACGTTTTAGTCAGTAAGGTTGGTAAACCAACAGAATAATTTTATTTTTAGTGTAACAGTTTTTAAGTCCTAAATATGGACTACATACTTGCAACTGGAAAAAAAAATTGTGGAAAGTTGTGAAAAGAAGGTTGAAGATATGCATGGGAATGGAGTTATACTAAGTTATTATGTAAATTGTTTTTCAAAAATGTCAGAATACAATGTACTCAGACACAGTCTCAAATAACCCCCCCCCCCCCCCCAACCAACCAATCAAGCTGTGATAGCATGGACAGGAACCATGATTCAGTCTGATTTGTGAAAAGCTGCGTTTGGTTAATATTTGGAAGTTATATAATTCGGAACAGCTGGGCTTTCACATGGTCCTGCAGATGCTGCATGTTTTCTGGCCTAAAAAAGACACAATATTCTAAAATATCTTAATATGTGAAAACATCTATTCAGGCAGATAACATTCTTTCCATGCTGCTAGCTCACATACAGAGAACTGAAGGAATCACTCTCAGCTCAGAGAACGAACTCATCCCGTGTTCAGGAGCAGAGATGGGGACTCGAGTTTGCAACCTGAACTCAAGTCGCACTTAAGTCTCACACACAGTGACTTGTGACTTGACTTGAGACTTGACTCGGACTTGAGACTCGTGAACAATCTTTATTTATTTATTTTTTAGCGCATTAACATTAAAGACATGTCTGACAAGCTGGATGTCATTCCCTCCCTTGTTATCATGCGCGCGGTCACAGGTGACTGTAAGCCACAGTAAGAACACCGTGACCATGGCGACACACCTGCAGCTGCTGTGCCATTTGTGATAACCTTTGGTTGTGATGCCTTCACACAAGGTCCAAACAAAAGAATGGCTAAATGCAAGGTGTGCAGTATCAAAATAAAGGATGCTGCATCGACCACATGAAATGTTATCGGGTACCTCAAAACGCACCCGGGTAGGTCAGTCAGTCACTTGGTAATGTGAAAGACAAGTTAACGTTAGCACCTATGGATGATTAGCAAACATCTCAGCTCAGCATCAGCTATATAACATTAGGTTGTTACTAGTTTTGTAGCTAAGGGAGGTTAACTTGGTTAGACTGGCGTTCGCTGAATATTTTGAAAAGATGAGTGAGTGTTTGTTTGCTTGCCACGCATAGAGTGCTGGATTTGCTATGACTATAAAAATGGTTGGGTAACTTAATCAACACAGATGAACAACACCATGTATCCTGTGTGCGCAGAACAAAAAAAATAACAAAAATGTTGAAAAATACATTTATTGACTTTTTAAAGGAAAGCTTTCATTGTGGGTTTTTTTTTTTTTTATATTGCATTGCAATAGCCCGTTTAAAGTAATCATATAGCAAACAGCTAATGCTAATACTGTATGCTAATAGATAAAGGAGTGATGATAATACAGTGCATGCTTTGAATTCCTTAGATATAGCAGTACAGTGTTCTAAGCAGCCCCGGATGGCATGCAGCAGATGATAAAAAGCTCATTACAACCATAAGAGACTTGAGACTTGAGACTTGGACTCTAGCTCAAAGACTTGTGAGCATCTCTGTTCAGTAGCTTATTTTTGCTTGATGTGCGTCAGCACAAAATTGTTTGTTTGTTTGTTTGTTTGTTTTTGTATGCATATGATATTATCATTTGCTGTTGAAAGCAAAACTGAATTGTGTCTAAGAGTTAATTTTCTAGGAGGAAAATGAAATTTTGAACTGAAATTATTCTCTCTATGTACTCAGACACAATTTTTTTTTTTTTTTTTGAATGTTGGATTATTTTTTGTTCTAATTACCTTTGTTGCAGCAGAGTGCTTACAGAAAAAAAGAAAAAAAGAGACAAAAAAGAACAGAAAAAGAGCAAAAACAGAGTATACATAAAAAAGCACAAGAGAAGCACACCTGTGTGACCCCCCCGCCCCACTCACTTTCTCAGAAATAGGCATGCTTATTGAACTAAAGATTTAAAGATCTACTGGTTTACAGAATTCACCCATTTCCCCTGGTCACCTTTATTGTGATACCAGTTGTCAATACCCTCAGACTTAGCTGTAGTGTTGTTACTGTCAGGAGGAACGAAGATAAGGATGATGAAGGTCCTGTAATTTGTAGGTCATGTTTTGTCCCAGTAGAGTGCACTGTTGTGTTATGAGGAGAGCAGGGCTGGCCCCACACAGGACACTGATCGAATGCTTGGGCAGGTGATAAGAGGCTCTCAAATTGAATAAAGAGTCCAGCAGTCGTCAGCTGTGTTTGGTTTCCATGCACTAAAAGCTCTCTGTTGGAGGCCTTGCTTAAATATACATGTTACTCTGGCAGTAACTTTGAAAGGAAACAGCTCTCTATCTTTTTACATTCTCTGCCATTTATGGTGCTGAACAGAGACTACCTTTCCTGAGAAAGAAATGCATTCTAGGCAAATTTATCACACATTTGGACTTTCATTATCTTTACCATATTTGTCTTCATTTCACCACCAATTACAATTCTGGTAACAGCCAAACTGATCCTGAAATGGTTCTGACATAGAAAGGAGAACAACATGACAACACAGTTAAAAAAAAAAGAAAGAAACTGTTACCTGCATGCAGGCAGAGTCTTTCAACTTCCTCTGTGCTCTTCAAATAAACTTCACATCATTTCAACTTCATGTTTATGGGGGAGAAAAGACAAGACCCTGAAACCCATTATGTTTGACGATCAGAAAGGATTCGCCAAATTCAAGACCAAGAGTTGAAATATTGTCATATGTAGCCTTTTACCTGAACACACACACTAAGATACCATGTATCTGTCATAATAAGAAAACCCCAAAGTACAATTGTTCTCTGCAAAAAAACTGAAGCTATTTCCAAATCTATATGTATCACCAAATTTAATGGTCATGCGAATGGATCAAATTTGATTAGTTGTCATGAGCTGTTTAAGATTTTTTGTTGTTGTTGTTGTTGTTGTTAGCCTTTCCACAGTTTAAACTTTATGCATGTTCAGCCTTATTTAGTTATTTTCTAAATCACCCGCAAAATCGCAAACCAGGACTTTGAACCCAGAGTCCAAACTCTATAAACACCGCCCCATGTTGATGCCTGGACTGCAGTCTGCCATTGTTTTAGTGTGGGAAAAATGGACACTTGGTGGGCCGAGGCGAGAGTCCAGTTCCCGGAGCCAGTTCGATGTGCTTGTTTCCCTGGGTACTTGGCACAGAAATGTGCTGAAACATAATCTGTAAAATCTAAACCGTGATGCCGCAGTCACTACCACAAGACTCGTGGACGTTTGACTGGTTATGTCATTTATATTTCTTTCTTGGGACTAAAAATTCTTTGCTCATGGACAGCAGTTACTTCAGATGAGTAAAACTTGCTATGATGAAACTGCAGTTTCCTCTCACCTGCACAGAGGATTCTCCTTTGGGTGCTTTTCACCTTGAGTTAATACAGATGGGCCAAGTGCGATGATTCATTGTCGCCACTGCTGCAAGCTAATTATACTGTCAAATCAGAGGTGGCCTAGGACCCTCAAAAGCAAGTTTCCAGTTTGGAGGATATTTCCCTGGCTGTGTTTTTCTGTGAGTCACCTCATATTTTCCAGTTATTTGCCTGTTGGACAGTCGCTGGCAACTGTTTCATCAAAGGCTGTATCTAAATTCTACCATCCTTATGTGAGCGCCAGAGCCTACAGTCTACGAAATCCATTTAGTCATGTCAAGCACATTTTGCAGCCAATGTTTTGACACATCGTATGAAACTGTAAGTCTACCACAGTTTGATCATTCTTCCAACTTGATTTGCTAAAAGGAGATCACATTAGACTCCTTAGCATTACATATTCTATTGTGATGTCATCGAGAAACAGACTTGGTCAAACAAACCGTAACCTCTACGCACAATTTCCATCTTTCATGCAGTTATTCCTCATTTTTATTGTTAAAGAATTCCACTGCGCACTTTATTCATACTGAGATCATGGGTGTCTTTCGCTGTCCTGCACGTGGAGAGAAAAGTGCTCTTTCTTAAGTCTGAGAAGAACTGAGGAGAACTGAGGAGAACTGAGCTTTATTATAACTCACAAAGTAATTCAGTTTGTTTTGTTAATAAATTAGTGAATGGTCTATGTACGTGAGTGGGGGTTGCTTTACACAGGAGATGAGCTTGATAACAACACACAAACTCCACCAAGTGAGGACCGTATATAATAACCTACACATTGGGATTTCTGTAATATCAAATTCAAGACAAAACTCCTGAAAGACAAAATATTCATGGTCTATTTACATACAAATACTGCAAAAGAAAGACATACCAAGAACTGAGTGACTGTGGAACATTTCATAATATTAAAAATGATTGTTTATATTACATTTCAAAAACAAATAAAAGGGGCAGGTAGTAGTGCTTCCATCTGAAGCATGTATGTGAGGTTCTGCGATAGTTTCAAGCTGAATGTTATACTCATCACCTTGGACATTCCTAAAGAGGACAGGTGGCGAGAGAACTGCAGCACAAAGCGTATTTAATGGACAAAGTGATGAGAATCACATGTCAGTGAGCAATGCTTTCCTGAGAGCCCTGTGAGATTCAAACCGGCCAGTGGTCTGACTTTATGCATATGCACGTGTTCTGTCTGGTTGATCTATACGCACACTTAATGTTTCAGATGTGTCATTGTTATGTAACGTACACTTGGGGCTCTGTCTTACACCCGGCGCAAACCGAAACGCAAGTGTTTTTGCTAGTTTCAGACCGAGGCAGTTATCATTTTCCGGTCCAGCGTCCACATCGTTTAAATAGCACATGAACTTGCATCCATCTGGGTGGTTGGTCTTAAAATGAGGTGTGGTCTGGCGCATTGCTGGCACGTTGCTATTTTGAATACAACTGAAAGCCTCTGTGCTTAGACCAATAAAAACTTGATCTGAAGTAATGTTGCAGTTGTTTCATTGAAAAATGGAGTACCTGATTGGACAGAGGACTGGGAGACGCCAGAGGCAGCGAACTGGTGAATCACTCTTTTTGTCCACATGCTAAGTCTGCCATTGTAATGGCAATCCGTCAAGGTGCCAGTGAAGGTGGCTTTTAAAGGGAACAAGACCTGACACTCTGATTGGTTTATTTCATGTTACGCCCAATACACACCTACAATTAATTAAGAGACTAAGTACAACCCCTTTGTGTCTTGTGCCTTAGTTTGTGCTCAAATTATCCGTTAAACTAAAAAAAAGTGGATCTGGACACGCCCTAAATTCACTTACGCCATGTGCTTTAGACCATGCGCTCAGATCGTTAAAACAGAGCCCTTTGTCTTTTTGTAGAACTGTGGTCAGGTCATTTTCTGACTTCTTTTTTAAATGTGTTTTTAAATGTTTATTTCCCTGTAACAGTCAAATCAAAAGAAACATTTTCTTAGCATTGTGCAGCAACTGAAAAAAAGGGAGGAAAACCCCCCTGACCTCAGTTTATAATGTGGTTTATGTAAGACTCACCACACTGGGAGATCCTAAACTGCCAGCCGGAATTTAGAGAATTTTTTTTTTTTCTCGCTTAAAACAATTAAATGAATGAACTACAAAATATCAGCATTCAAGTTAATTATCAGCTGTTGTACATGGATTCATGATCTTGTAGTGGCAGTTGGAACTTGAACTCAAAAGCTCAGAGGATCACTGCTTTAGAATGTGGTACACATGTGGCTGAAGCAAGGTGAGTGTATTTTTGTCAGTGTATTTTGTAAACTGTGTAATACTTTATATGCTTCTCTTACAAAAAGTTTAAATATATAATCTATGACTATGAATCTATGTTAAACAATGGAACTATGATTCAGTGTTAAAAAAAGAACCTTGCATGCATGGTAAGTGAGTTTAAAAAAAGACACAAATTCCATTTTTAAGTGATCATTTCTTTTCTCAGTTAAACAAATATTGGCTATTGGTTAAGACTGACACACAGCCAGTTTGCGTTCATCTGACAATATTAAAAGCACGATAGCTGGCTGTTTTATTTTTTTTGATGGTGGTTACAAGACAATTACATGATGGTTGCTGGCTTTAATCGGTTTGATTCTCTTTACAGATTCCTGGCAGAATGTGGTCACCTCTCCAGTTAGAACATTCCAGAACTGTCAGATACTTTCTGGCTGTCTCTGCCGACATTCTGTGCTGTGACAGCGGTAAAGTGCTAGTTTACCCTGCAGACAGCAGTCACTAGGTCAACATGAAAATTCTGATAGAGGAGCTCCCCTCCAAAGGACATGAAATCACAGTGATTTGAGGCAATTCGAGCTGGTACATAACAGAAACATCGCCCCTCTGCACATCCATCACATTCCAGAATGAAATCATTAGCTTTGAGGATATTATTGATGGGGATTTGAGGAATGTTATGGATTTTCATAAAGGAGAATCTTCCTTTCTAACCTTCATCAAAGTGCAGACAGATTTCCTCTCGATGATCTCCAAAGCTCACCTCATTCTATGCAATATGATTGATCAAATTCTCCAGGACAAAGAACTAGTCAAAAGGCTTCAAGATGAGCAGTACAACTTGGTCCTCACGGATCCAGCAATGGCAGGTGGAGTGATATTGGCCCATTATTTTAAACTCCCACTGGTGCTGAACGCTTGATGGATCACCAGTGGTGAAGGACACCTTGTAACGGCACCATCTCCCTTGTCGTATATACCTATGCCGGGATCCGGACTTTCTGATAAAATGAGCTTCTTGCAAAGGGTTGAAAACACACTTTTTTTTACAGCATAATACAGTTTCAGGAGTTGGTCCACATTACAAAAGCCTTTGTGACAAATACTCCAGCCAAGGTTGTGATATTGTCAGGCTTATCCAGTCTGCGGACATTTGGCATATGAGAGCTGATTTTGTATTTGAGTTCTAGATCACGCTGTCTTCTGGATTGAATATGTGATGAGAAACAAAGGCGCTGCCAATTTGCGTTCTGAATTCTACAAGATGCCCTGGTATTCCTACCCCTCACTGGATGTGCGTGTTGTACTGCTGACAGCTGTGGCAGTTATTGTGTTTACCATAGTCGCTTTCATCAGATTTCTGTGTTGCACAGTGTGCTATTGGAGGAAAGTTAAAAATGAATGAACACCTTGTATCTTTTTTAAATGGTGGATTATTATTCCAATGTCTCTTACTCAGACAGTTTGATTATTAATTTGGAATAACTGATAATTTAGCTTTCTAAAATGTTTGTATTGTATGGACAATATACTATTCTCATGTACAACCTTTCAGCTTGAAGAATATGACATGATATACTTGCAAGTAGTTTTGAATTATATCCAAACAAAAAACAATGCACCATTGCAGAGATGAAATGCAGTGTTTGGTTTGGGGGCTATTTCACCGCGACTTCCCAAATGTTTTAATTCCACATTTAACATTTTTTAAAAAAAATATATATTTTTTTTTTTGAAGCGTCAAGTTTCCTACATGTTTAATATATTTTTCTCTTCTGTGAACAAATTTGCAGGTATTATAAAGCTTTTATGCAGATTTGGATTATTTTAAAATGGCTGTTTTTTTGTTGCGTTACACTTCAGTTGCGTGCACATTTCAGGTCTTTCATTGGCTGTCATTTCTCTGGCAAATGTACACTCCACATTTACTTTTCTAGAATTCACTTCAGTTCCTGATGACAGAAGAATGGCTCGATGCTCGGTTTTTGACATCTCAAAGAAACTCAAAGTCGGTAAGAGGTCATGGTAGCAGATGGCTGTGAACATCTTCAACTTCGGCGCATGTGCTGACTTGCCCCTTTCACACAATGAAAGAAAGTGCAAAAAAAAAAAAAAGACACGGTTATGCACCAGAGCACAGTGGGACAAGGGAGGACCTGTATCTTGAGCAAGATCATCATGACAAGTCACATGGTAGTCCATTAAGACTGAATTAGGAACAGAGTTGAGATGGCTCGTGTTACCTGAAGGGCTCATCTGAGTGGTAGATGTTGTTTGAAATACCTGAGGTCTCTGGAAACTATGATTTCATTGCTGTTCAAAAGAAAACCAACAACTAAGGGAGTTTTCATCATGATCATGCTGAAATGAAAAGTACAACTGAAACTTTGATTTTGACTGAAATATTTGGGCATGTCAATATTTAGCAGTACGTTAGCATTTTCACGTTGAAGTGTGTTCTGATTACAAATTTTTTTATATTTCTCAAGCTTCCCAATACAGAGAAAATGTTTTTTTTTTAAAAATCGAAATTGAGTAAGTCTATTGCTTTTTATGGCTGTTGAAAATGCAAAGACTTCTAAATGTGCAAGAGGGTACTGCTGAGGACCACCCTGAGGAAGGCCAATGCAAGCAAGACAGCAGGCCCAGATGGAGTGCCCGGCCGGGTACTGAAAGCATTACAGAGCTTACAGAGGTGTTTACTAAAATATTCAACCTCTCATTACAACAAGCTGCTATTACAACATACCTTAAATCCTCAACCATCATTCCTGTGCTTGAAAAACCATCTGTGAAGTGTCTGAATGACTGTCGCCCAGTGGCACTAACACCCATAGCCATGAAATGCTTCGAGAAACTCGTGCTTTCACACATCAGAACCATCATCCTACCTGATCTGGATAAGCACCAGTTTGCCTACTGGGCAAACCACTCCACAGAGGACACCATTACAACAGCTCGCCACACCGCTCTAACGCACTTAGAGGAACCCAACAGTTATCTGAGGATGCTATTCGTGGACTTTAGCTCTGCATTTAACACCGTCACTCCCAACAAAATGCTCAGCAAACTGAACAACCTGGGCCTTGGTTCCTCGCTGTGCTCATGGGTCATGGACTTCCTCACAGACCAACCACAGCAAGTCAGGATTGGTAAACACACCTCCACCACCCTCTTCCTAAACACAGGAACCCCACAGGGCTGTGTGCTGAGCCCTACACTCACACTTTTCATCCATGACTGCATCCTCATCCATACCTCCAGCTCCATAATTAAATTTGCGGACGACACCACAATAGTTGGGCTCATTTCAGAAACTGAGGGGATGGCTTACAGGCTTGAGGTGGAACATCTGGCTGAGTAGTGTGAGGACAACAACCTGGTTCTTAAGACCTCGAAGACAAAGGAGATGGTCACTGACTTCAGAAGAACAAAGGAGAGAGTTCACCTCCCCCTCCACATACATGGAGAAGCAGTGGAAACCGTGGAGAACCTAAAGTTCCTTGGAGTCACTGTGTCAAAACAGCTGACGCGTTGTTGGGATGGAGCTCCCAAAACTGAACACCATCTATGCCAGTCGACTGAGGAAGAAAGCAAGCAGCATCATCAGGAACACCACACAACCCGACCACTCCCTGTTTGAGCCGCTGACGTCAGGCAAACGGTTCAAGACAACAAGATCCCACACCAATAGACTGAGGAACAGCTTCTCTCCCAGAGCTATGGCCTCCATCACACCCCTCCCTGTCCAGCCGCAGAACAGAATACAGGAACTGTTGGTGCACATACACACACACACACACACACACACACATCAAGGACTGTGAAACACACACGCAAACACATTACAGACTGTGATACACACACACACACACACACACACATATCAGGGACTGTGACACACACATACGCTGTGACGCACACATACCCACCTCCCCAGAGACTGCTACCACAGACACAATTTATAACATTTGTAACTTTGTAAATGTGTAAATATAATTTAACTAGTGCCTTCAATTTTTCTTTTTTAACTACATGGGGAGAATCCATGCGAAATTTCATTGTACCTGAGTATAATGACAATGGAAATTATTCTATTCTATTCTGTTCTAAAAGAGTGAAAATCAACTACGATGCCTCTCAAGCATGACCCTAGAAAAACACCAAACCTAACAGAGATTCACTCAGTTCAATGACTTCACCATTGTTTCACATGTTGAACATTATAAAACCAAAAGAAAAAAAAAGGACAACTTTGGTACACATTGTACGGACTGTTTATATTTCAAAGTCCATAGGTAGATACAGTTGTGGTTCAGGTTAAGCAGAGAGTCACTGGAGAAAAGATGAGCGCAAGAAGAGCAAATTTTTTTTTTTTTTAAATTGTCAGTAATCACACTGCATGTATGTCTTTAGTCCGTGGGCAGAGTCTTGACAGACGTTTCTGTCTGAGCTGCATATTTGGGGTGATATTCCCGTGAGCATCTGCTTCAGAGAGAATGATGAATTGGTCGTGTGTCAGAGGAGCTGAGCGCCCTCTTTAATCATAATGACTGTTAAAAAGGAGATTTTATTTCATCTTTAACTGTAACTCAAGCTGCAGGTTTTATAGGCTTCGATGGCATACAGATATGATTAACAGGCTTTTTAATTTATGTACAGTAGAGTTCATCAGACCTGGCTGAGAGTTCCTTTGATCTGAGTTGAGTTCAATGATGAATTATAATTGCTATCACAATACCATTCTTGCTGATGAGTTTGTTTATAGTTTATATTGTTCTCCTCATAAAATCTCTGCGGTGCACTTTGCCTCTCCAACTGTGATAAAATGTGCATCTAAATTCCTACAGATGGTTTCAGACAGGCATCCATTAAAAAAGAAAAAAAAAAAAGAAAAAAAAAAAAAGTAAACCTTATGAGTCTGTAAACGGATGTTTGGAGAAATAAAAACATCAGTCCAACTCAAAACACCAGCTCGTCACTTAGATCACTTGAATCCGGTTCAAAATGGAGTGTTTATTCACTGTGGTGTTGGCATTCTCCTAAGCAGCCAATGGCTTATTTACGACTCTTGGGAGTTTTGCAAACAACACAGGAAGCGAACTCACAACGAACCAGACGGGTATACACATCACTGTTTAGCTTTAAAAAGTGAATCTGAATCAGGTTGAGGCAACTTGATGGACATTAACACTGCAAACTTTCCATACTGAATAAAAATGACCGTAATTACCTAACTATTTGCAGCATAGCGGAACCCAGTTTGCTCATCACAGAACATCATCATTTTGAAGAGGAACTACATGAGGACTTAAAGGAAGAAAAGATGAGAGAACATACACCAAAAAGCAAGAGAAAAAGAGAGAGCAAAAACAAATGTGGCAGTACTCACATCGAAGTGTTTAGTGATTTGTTTAAAGGCAATGCAAATAAACAGTGACTGCCACAATTAAAATAATACTAATAAGACTTTATTTGTATAGCACTTTTCATACAAAGAATGTAGCTCAAAGTGCTTTTACATATCAGCAGAAAGAAAATAACAATAATAATGCTAATAATAAAAAGTAATAAAATAAATAAAATGGTAGTAAATAGACCACACAATAAAAAAAGCAAGGATAAACCACATAATTCAAGGGACATAAAACAGGAAAGACTGTCAAAATAAATAAATAAAACAGTTTAGAGTAAAATAATTTTAAGAATAGATTAAATGAAATAAAAAAAAGAATTTAAAAAATGAGGAATGGATAAAATGAATAAAAACCATTAAAACAAAAAAAGAGAAAATTGCTAATAGTATGCTATACTAAAAAGGTATGTTTTTATTTGCCGGTGTTCCCTTTAAAAAAAGAAGACAATATGGATTGATTTCTGAGGCAGAATAAAGCTAAGGAATAAAATTTCCCTTTCCAAAAGGATACTTTTTTTTTTATCAGATCCGAAAAATAGGAACTTGGAAAAAGATATCTGATGTTTTGGTGTCTTAAACACGTGTCTTTGTTTGGTTGGAGACATCTCAAGATGTACAAATACTTGCTTACGAAGTTATGGGCATCCACACTGCTCTTGTTATAGAGCTGATGCCTTACTAGAATTTTCCAAACCATCACTGTGATTACTTATTGATTCATCAGGAAAAAGAACATTTATTCTATGTGGCTGTCCTCTTTTCCGGGATTTTTGGATTTTAGAGAGACCTATTATGCGGATTTTTGGTCAGGGGGTGATAGCCAGAACTACTCTCCTGGCTTTTTTTCCAATCTTCTCAACACTACGTCACCGTGCCGACACAACATTTTACGGATGTTCGTAATGTCTGGTCTTCACTGTTCCCTAAGACCTGCGTGTATTTCACTGTGGTTTTTCATCAACTGTTAAACCAGATGCTTCAGCAAACATTTCTGCATCACCTCTTGCTTTTCTCCATTAGGCTCATGCTGACCAGATGAATATCAGGTTTTTGGCCGAGAGCATCATAGAGGTTTGAATTCCAGACATCTCTCCAATACAACATTGGCATCTAATAACTGCATCTGGTCTTGGTAGTAAACTCGGTTAAGTGGTCAAAATGCTAACAGTTTTTGCCTTTTCCACTCAAATTCTAATTCAATTTAGCTGGAATGCCACACAGTTCCACAACTTGTGAAAAAAAGATTTAAAAAGAAAAGGTTATGCCTAACAGAGTGAAATTACTTATTTGATGAGTTTTTTCAGCCCTCCCTCATACGTTTTGCCAGTTGGACTCCTACACAGTGAAGAGTTGCCACCAAACTCAGTACCCCCGCCCCCCATGTCTATTCACTTTGGCAAACCAACCTCTTCCCTTGGCCATTCATTGTCATTTGAACATATCCCATTATGATGCCCAGATGTTGGTTTTCAGACTCAAACAAGATCTGGGTTCTTGCCCACCCCAGGCAGATTTTTTTTTTTTTTTGAAAGTGCCATTTAGGCAAATTATCTAGTCTTGGTATTTATAGAGCACTGTGTACAATGCACCTTTTGGAACAAATGACTAGAGTGTTATGAGGTACAGTAGCATAGTAGAGAGACCATTTCCTCATTTGGAAACCAGTGTGAATGATGAGACTAGACAGACCATACTTCAGCAATGATCAGAATGCAGCAGGACTCCTCTAACTCAACAGTGAGGAGCAACACTCGTCACAAACTATCCACTTGAAACAGACAGAGAGAGAGGTAGAGTATTTCAATTTTTGGTAGATACTCTCTAGACCATCGGCCAAAAAGCCTTCAATCTACTCTAACACAAACCGCATACAGACACAGACAACTAATACAACTTGCGTGTGATTTAACATTTCCCTAATATTACTTTACTGAGGAGTATAAGTGTAGGGCTATGCTGACTTAGAAAAATGAAATTGACCAGTATGCGTCTGTGTCCTGAGGCACAGATTTCCAGTTTTCCACATCAGTTTCACATACAGATACACTTTCTCTTCCTTCATATTCCCTAAATTCAGTTATGTGGAATTGTGCTAGCTCTCCACAGCTGTTTTTTGAAAACACCTTTTTTTATGCATATATTTAATGGACTTTGTCTCATCTGACCCCGGAAACCACTAGAAAAATCCTCTGATATTACAGCTGCAAGCCTGTTTCCTGCTCCTACCACTGGCTCAGCCTGTCTGAGTGTGTGCTGGCCGCCTCCTTAGGGACCTCACTGCGAGATTTGGTACATTTAAAAACTGCCAAAGAAAATATAAAAAAACCAAAAAAAGAATAAAAAAGAAAAAGAAAAAAGATTTGCATATTTTCCCCAAACACTGAAGAGAAACAAAGCTTGGCTAACGCACTGAGCCTGTGTATGGAGAGTCAGAGTGAAATTTTAGAGTGAGACTCTGTGGTGTTTTTTACATTACAGAGTCATGTAGGTGTGTCTGATAGAGACCACTGCAATGCTAAGCCTGGGTTTACTTTTGGGTAAGGGTGAAAACAAGGGGAAGTGGAGTTATATATCCGAGCAGAGGAAACGGAGGCCGACAAGCGTTCCAGACGAGAGATCTCTCTGATGTGCGGAGCATTTTACCACACTTCGATTGGACCTGAGTAAATGTGAGAGAGGACAGTGAATGCACTGCTTGGGTACTGTTTAGAAGACTGACACTGTGCTGTAAAGTAACCAAAGTAAAGCCTGACACCCGAATGCTTTCTTTTATAAACACCAGTCAAAGTTCAGTTCTAGTAAAGTAATGTTATGGAATGTATATTTTTAGTTTTATTGTGTTTAAAGCTCGAAGTTTTAGTTTGTGTTTATGTGTGTAATGCCATGAAATAACCAAATGATGAATATGGTCATAAATGCAATGCACTATATCAGCATTTTCCAGTCCTACTTGTGAGGCCCAAAGTTCCACATATCTTAGATTTGTTGACTCATCTATTATCATCAATCTCTGAATCAGCTGAAAAAGACCTTTTAGAATATTTGCTAAAAGTTGATCACTGGCCCGAAAGCTGGCAAAAGACAGGGTAAGATATGACCAAGAACAGGACTAACAAACAGAACTCTGGGCCTTGTTTTTTAAGTGCTGACCAGATATCAGTGTAGACCCTGCTGGAGGACCTCTGTCTTTCCTGCTGTATGTGCCAAACTGGTATTAAACACAGATGCACTCTAGTTGAGAGGTGATGTCCAAACATAAGACAAAAACTTGTTGAGGTATTATTAATGTAACGTTTTTTTGTTCAGCAGATATTTAAAACTCGGGTCAAAATATGACCCAAGAGTAAGACTAGCTTGCACAACACTTACTCGAGGACAGTTTTTTTTTCCAGTGTGTACATGGGCAACGTATTTGAATGTTTTCTTTGCGTGCGCGTTATTAATGCGAAACAACACTTTGGGACATAAATCACGATGAAAAAAAAAATTGGAACTCGGTAATAAATCCCCAGCGTGTATCCTCCTTGGATCTTTTAAAAACTAAACTTGATGGAAGAGGAGGAATTGTAACGTCATTGTCTTCAGAGTGCTCTCGCTCTCTTTACATTTGGCCCGGGCGGATCCAGCTGCGAGTCCTGGACGACGGTAATGTCCATCGACCCAGCTCTCACTTTCACAGATCTTGGCCAGACAGCCCAGTGATTAAGTCATGGTGAAAAACGGTATGGAGACTAAACAGTATCTCTGTAACTCCCTTGCCATCCTACTTTTGTTTGCCTCCTGCTTTTCATGTTTTCGGCGTTCTTAAGAGTTTCAACATAACTGTTTAATAAATGGTACTATTTCATTCTCCTTCTGTCAAGCCTCTGAGAGTAATGGGTCGAAGTTTATGGGACGTCTCTTAAGGCGACCAAGGGCACCATACAGTTGTAAAAAAAACAAGATCTGGCATATGATTATTATGGTAAATATGAAAACGTTTATTGACTTGATGCTGCAGTTGCCTTTATTTGGCCTCAGTGTGTAGTATTGTCACAGTCAGAAAGAAAAGAGACATCATGTTCGAGTTACATCAGTTTTTACTTCATGACTTGATGACTTCAGTATGGTGAGATGCGGATATCAGATATGGCATCAAAGGAACCAAAATAAACAAACAAAGGAGCAAAACAAATAAAACAGAACAAGCTGATGTGCTCCTCACATGGTTTCTTGAACCCAATTCATGATTTTTGCAGTTGGAACGCTGTTAGAGGCATGGAGCCATGAATGACTTTCATGTCATTGTTAGAGTTGGTATAAACGGAAGCACTGAAACACAAAAACTACAGCTATCAATGAGTCCCCTGTGCTTCACTTTACCGTGAACGACACTTCGCATGTAAATAAGATGCGTGCCTAAGTAAACGCGCAACAGAGCTGTAAAACGCTAGCTTTACAATCATTAGAAAAACAGCGGAGAGAGAGAGAGAGATCTGTCTCATTTGCTCCAGACCTGACAAGGCTGGAGACAAAATAAGCTTTGTCTCATTAAACAGAAACAAATTCCTGTTTGTGTAGCTGTGTTATGTTTAGCCGAGACAGAAAGTCATTTTGATCTGGTTTTTGAACAAGCAAGCCGGTTTGGAAACAGTCCTCTTAGGTCTAAACAGCCTGAAATTTGTCAGATGTCTGCACAAGAACAGGTAATGTTTGCATCCACCCTACTCGAAAATTATAGAGCATTTAACAATGTAATTTTGCGAATGGCAATTGAACCACCTAGTTGTTTATGCTAATGTAAGCTGACTGGAATATGGTTACCCTAGAGCGCAGTTTAGCCAAAGTTCAGCTTGTCAGTTTGGGACAGAAGTGTTGTTGTTCTATGTAGTTTCTAGGGCCTTTGTTTTAACAAGCAGTCATACGTTTTGCATAGTGTCCAGTGTCAGTGGAGTCATTCACTGCTGTTTATATAAGGGAGTAGAGGAATGGCACGCAAACCTTTCTTTTTTAGTTCGGAGAACGTGGTTTAATATTCCTTGGGACAGTTTTTGCTAGCCTGTTTGGTCTCTGTGTGAAACATAAACTTTGTCCTCCTCTGTAATTTGTTACGAAATATTGACAATTTAGATGAGCGTGATCTCGTCACTCACAATTTTCACTGATACATACTGTAAATGTTGTCCAAGGCATAACACAAACTAAAAACGGAACCCAAGAAAGTGCAAGAAACGTTTTTATCAAACGATAAAGAAATCCATACGAATGACGCCGTCTTTTCTTTGGCTTGTAAAAATGCTTAGGATCCTAGTCTGTCGTGTTAAAGCTACAATGCCAATGCATTTTAAAGGTACTTTTAAGGTACATTTTGCTCATGTTTTATTTCATCGGTGGTTCAGCCTCTGCCCTTCCCATATTATTTTCACATGCCCTCCAGATGATTTCATTGTAACCTGGATTATTTCCACTGTCAATTCCAGAGGCCAAGACATATACAAAGATGCTTCGGTTCGATTTTTCCAAACGCCTTATCCAAAAAATTCAGAGGGCTGTCCCCGCCGCCTTCATCGGCTCCTTCAACATTTCGAGACAAGGTACGGAATTCCAATCAATCACGTTCCGTCACTGAAATTTCTAAATAAAAAAAACGAAATAAGTGATTGACAGCTCCTGAGTGTCTCCAGTTGAGGCAAAGGGAGGCGACGACGGAGACAGAACGCTCCGGGTCGTTGTCTATCCGCCTCACACCCAAGCATTGTTTGAAGCGTGAGTAAGAACGATATGCACACTGTCTTTCAGACACCTCATTATCCTTCTTTAAATAACACTGATCTATCAGACTTGTCAGATCTTATGTCCCTGAGTCCACACTTTGCCTGGACATGTTTCTATGTTGGCGTTCAGCAGGCTAGCACAGTCCTGAACGCTGATTTTAACCATTTCTTTCAAACATCCTCAGTAGGTTTTACTTTGTCTCATCAAAGAGAAACAGATATCCAGTAGATGGTAACACTCAGTCTTTTCCCTTCTGTCGAATTACACAGTCATACTGGTGGTCTTGCGGTTTATTATGTTCTCTTTTGACACTTTTTAATGAAAATTGCAATGCTGAGAAAATAATCTTAATGCTGTTTACTTGTTCTGTCAGTAACTTACCAACAGACTGTTCTCTCAGTTGGGTCCCTTAAGTATACAATCTGTGTTTGACTGCATTTGGAAGAAGAGGAGAGAGAGAGAGAGGGAGAGAGAGAGAGAGAGTTTGTTCTTCTGTACAGCCTTGCTAAGTCGTTCAAGAATATTTTAGAAGTGAACAGATGTTGACTTGAATGATTACATATTCTCTTATATAATTATAGCAATCAGAAAACAGTTTAACGGCTATTTCTTTGTTTAAAAAAAAGCAAATATCAAAGCGTATTTTCCACAGTGAAATTAAAATGACATTTCTCCAAAATGTGCTTTCATACTCAAATTGCATTTCATTTTGGGCAGATGTAGTGCAGCGGTGATTCAACAGGTTAAAGTCCGGCACGAGGGACTGTGGGGTGGGGCCTCCAGGGATTTTTCCTCGGCGGTTTTTATGCCTCAGGCCTTCCTCTCGTGGCAACAGCTACTGCGGCTGCTGCTGGTGGTGTGGCCCAGAACAAGATCTTTAACCCCAGACAGACCCCCCCCCAGGGTACTGGAACATGGCACCGTTCTCTCCCTTACTCCCCAACCGAGAGAGACAGCCCTGAAACAGAGCAAGCAGGTTCAACAACCCTACCGTAGTTAAAAAAAAAAAGGGGGGGGGGGGTTTAGAATATCAGTCATAAGCTTTGTAGCACCCTGTTGCTATGAACGACTGCGATGGATCAATCATGATTCGACAAGTTATTTAATGAATTTTTTTCCATATTTCTATATGAATCTGACTGTAACTGATTTAACGAAATTACAGAGTGAAATCATTGCTTTGTTAACATTAGCAGTTGACAAACGCTTTCGCCACACATCAGCGCCTACATGTTCATCCATCTTTACCTTAATGGAGGCATGTCTGGATGAAGAGTGGGGTTCTGCTAAGTCTCTGCTTGTGTAGAGGCAGGAATCTGGGCCTCTGGAAAGTCTCCGCAAGTAAGTGCATGTGAAGAGAAGAAGAAGAAGGAGAAGGTTCCAGTTTATCCATGGTGAGAATCGGTGACTGGAAGCATAAAACTGACTCTTTAAAACGTATATTACAAAACAGAGCATGAAGATCATTCAATTTCAAGAGCATCAGAGTAAACTCAGAACTAATATTAATTGTATAAAGTCTAAAACCGCGCAAGTCCCTAAAAGTCTTGCAAGCGGAAATTTTTTTCTTTGAGGGAAAGGATCTGTTTCCACCAGCGAGAACAGAGATAAAGCAAAGGGTTTACAGGGCATCAGGCACTGAGACGGAACCACAAAGAACTTGTTTGAGGAATTTTTCAAAGTGCGTGTGTGTTTAGGATTTGTGAGTCTTTTACAGAGGGAGTGAAGAGAAACGTACAGCGCGGCTGTCTCCATCATACTTGGCGTTCTGTGCATCTGCATTAATGGCCAAGGACATCCACAGAAACAGTTCCACATATACCCTGTCAGTCTTTGGAAATTGGCACGGGCTATTGGTCCCACTCTGAGCAAACGGACAGCAACGCCAAGGACGGTGGCCAACGGCCAGAGCTCCAACTGCTGCACACATGTTTTGACTGTGGTTCTCCATTGTCTGTACCTCTCTGTTATCATGTTTGTACAGCTTTTCCATTAAGGAAATGAAGAGCCGGTAGTTAACGTTCAAAATGAAAAAAAAAAAGTAAAAAAAACCTTTTGTTTTAGTACCATTATTTCATTTCATCTAAAAAAAACATTTCGTTCAGAAAATCATGTGGTGATTAAAGTGTCACAAGGGAGCGGCAATTTTTTTTATTGTTACTATTGTTTTATCATTTTTTTTTTTTTAATTTCCCATGCCCTTCACTGACAAATCAGGAAGGTAGCTGAACATAAAAAGACACACACACACACACACACACACATGATTCAAGCACCTGCATGCACACGTGTATATATAATGCAAAAGTAAACACATCATTCTTCCCATCTCTGCTGGTCTCAGCATGTGTACCTTGGGACAGGTTCTTAGGACTTTAGTGGTGTATTCTACAGTGTAAGATTTCTCAACCTGCCAGATAACATGAGCCAAAAGTCAAGACTGTCCAATAGGAGAACACAAAGGAAAATTCTCCATTTTGACAGCCTTGATTTTTGGCTCAAAGTGTTTGGCTAGCGAAGAAACCTTACTTCATGTAACAATCCTCAGGACACACACACACACACTTACACACATATACACACACGCTTTAGTACTGTAAGGATACAAATTCAGTAATGGTGCCAAGGCATATCCTAAATGGGAAGACAACTCCTATTGACAAACGGATCCAAGTTTACGACTCGCACCTTAAAACAAGATTATCGCTATCCATATAACTATCTATTATAATGTTTCAATGTGTTGTTCCTGTGCATCAGGGTTGACTTGCGTTTTTGCAGTTTACATTGTGAAATATAACTTCTGTGGGTTGACCATCTAAAAATCAAGTTACAGAAATCAAAAACAATACATCACTCCTTACTACTGACTGCAAAAAAACAAACAAACAAAAAACTTGGAGACAAAATCTTACACATTGTTTTAGAGCAAAACTGTTTTGTTTTGTCACAATGCTTCTGGCCTTTTCTGTTCACAAGATCGGGTCAGCGGCCCTATTCAGTAACTTAGCGACTCCATGTTGAACTAGCCCCTTTTTTTCCCCATGGATGTAGTTTTTTTTTTCCCCTTAATGCCTTTTCTTTATTAATGTCTTCCTGTGACCAGGGCGAGGAGTCGTATGCTTCCTTTTTGTCTTGTTTTTATTTATTTTCTAAGCTCGGTGATTCAGTAGAGACAGACAGTCTGCGAAGGACCTTTTCAATGACGCTGCCGTGTTTACTTTTCGGTCGAGGTGAATCGGTTTTCTTTTAACCAGAGTCAAAGTCGGGAGTTCTGCTTCTCGACCACGCCTTGCCTTATCACTGCTACATCTGACTGACTGACTGATTGGGGGGAAAACCCTCGCTCCTTTTCTTTTGGACTTGACCAGACTGATAAGGCAGAGCAAATGGTTTTCTCTTGTGTAGATGGAGACTGGGTGGGAGAAAAAGAGACACTTTATGAATCTTTGCCATGACCATCAATCTAATTGTTGGCAAGTGCCCTTGGAGAGGTTCCCCTTTCTGTCACTGTGTAAATAGAGTGAGCTCACCGGGAGCCTTGAGGGCTTTCCTCTATTTTAACGCCGTCAAGTCCGGTCTAGTACAGCCATTTGATTCGTTTCATTTGAATCAATATCAAAGATAAAGTGAAACCCTTTTAAATCTTTCCAATTCAGCTAGCTGCACTCACTGTACACCCCCACCCCGCCCCACCCCACCTTCCCCATTCAGCTGGTTCAACCTTAGACCAACACCATAGAAAGACCTTTTCAAATATAACAGTAACCACAGATGATGTTGATTTATTAAGTTAAAGAGAACAGCGTGCTTAATGTCATAGTTGTACATTGTCAAAAGCTGTTTTTAGATGATGGCCTGGAAAGATGTTTTCTGGATAGCCTTTCCCCCCATGACTCAGATTATAACTGGTTTCTATTAATGTTGCATTCAGTTTGTCCATAGAAGACTTCAGACAGATCTATTCAGTGCTTTAAAGAGTGAGCTGACTCCAAGAAGTGAGATATTGCAAAGAACGGTGAGGATTCTGGCCAAAGCGTGGGACTAGCTTGTCCGTGGATAAGACTTGATGTTTAAACACTTAAAGGAGAAAGTGGAGTCATAAGTCATGTCTCTGTGTGTTTCAGAGTGAAAAATGGTCTTCAGCTGCATCATGCTAAATATTAGCTCCATGCATAACAACACATATTAGTGGTCTGTTAGTGTTATAATGTGGACTTTCTTATATACAATAAACTCGGTGAATCCACTGGTGTTTTTTTCCTCATAAAATGCTAAGTTGATTGCATATACAGACATATTTCTCTGTTGAAATCAAGAAAGGTTCATTAACACTGTCGTTTGTTTGTTTTTTTAAACAAACAAACAAAAAAACAGCACTTTGTATTGCTTCCTTAATAAGGAAAAATCTCCTTTCCTGCAAAGCTTCAAGATACAATGAATCCTCAAAACCTATCTGTAATTTTATGTCTTAGGGAAGTAAGAGACAGCTTGCCTTTGTCTCAGTAAATCCACTAGGATTTGGCATGTAGAACTTTACATAAAGTTTAGAGAGGCTTTTGTCAAGACATTACTGATAATTTCCCTTCCTCATACATGTCCCCTGTGTGTTCAGCAACACCGAGGTTCCATCACATCCAAATTAAAGTTGATTTTAAACTTAAATGTCTTCAAAAATGTTTCCATATCAGCACTGCGCAGTCCCCCTGGGGCTTTTCCGAAGAAAAATGAACAACTGTATGAGGGGGAGGCTCTTCTTTTCTCTGAACTCTTAAAAGAGCCATAGGTCAAACTAAAGATTGCAGTGTTCAGCAACATTTACTAGGACATGATTTATAGTCGCCAGGAAGAAAAAAAAAGACTCGTGAAAATGCAGCCGTATATATTCGCAACTTTTAACCCCTTCAAGTTCAGCTCATTAGGTTTTAACCTGTTCGCCTTCAGTGAATGTCCCCATCAGGAGATCTCACAGATTTAAAGTCATTTATCTCATCTTTCCGTTTTTCCAGTTTCATAGCAAGTGATGGCAGAATTTGATTGTACCAAAAATAAATCGATGAAGGCTAGTGTTTCGTGACTTCAGAAACAGACGTCAGAAACAATTCCAGAAGAGTCTGCCGTGCTCCTCCTTTGTCCGTTCGTTTGTTTCCTTGTTTGTTTTATCGAATTCAGACTAAACCAAACCTGCTACTTTCCTGGGTGGGAATGTCGGATAAGTGATTTGTTGCTGAGAAGAGCGGGGGGGGGGGGGGGGGGACTTATCGGCATAAAACCACAATAAAGCACTAACGTAATTAAACAAATTAATCACTGGAATTAACGAAACCAGAAGGAGCTACCTGGGGGCGACAAAGCATCGTGACGGGTTTACACAGAGCTCGGAGACTTCCTGCTCGGCACAGAAGACGAAAAAAAGTCATGTTTACAATTTCACATCCTTTTCTTATCCGTAGCTCCGTGTTACTGAGCTGCAGGCTGTCTTGGTTGCTAAGCAATACACGGTAGACGTAATATGGAAAGTAAGGTTCAGTGGTTCGCTTTGCGTCCTCTAGAGCACGTTTCTGGTTGCGCGTATTTATTGTAAAAAGCGTGCCCAGATCAGCAGTTCATACAAGTCATGAACATACAGATGTCTGTCTTTACCTTAATCATAGGATGTCTGTCTATGTCTTAATGCTCACGAGGCGGAAGTCAAAAGACCACAGTTCAAGAACATAGAAACTAACAGTATACATAGAGTAACATATGTCTGTTCCACGGTGTAAAATAATAGTATAATTTATCAAAATCCCTGGCCTCTTCAAATAAGTCTCTCTCTCTCATACACACGCGCACACACACATGCGCTCACTCAATCGGTCTCTCATTCTCTGTGTTTTCTCTCTCTCTCTCTCTCTCTCTCTCTCTCTCTTTCAAATTGTGTCGCTTCAGATGGGTGCACAACTTTTACTTGTGCTGAGTGTGGCTCTACACTGATGAGTCACAGGACTCCTGCTGCGCTCTGAAGATGACTGAAGTCCTGTTTTTCTAAACGCATCACTCATTCTGTAAGAGCCCATTTGTGGAAATGATGTCTGTGAGCAATCTGCACCAAGATAGTCATTAACTAAACTGATGTATAGTTCACACACTGTAGACATGGAAAATAAAAAGATATTCTGATGCAGATTTGATACGGTTCCACAACTAGTATTCAGCAGCAGAAGTTTTTTTCAGGTTCCTGCAAGAGCTCTTTTTTTGAATAATTATTTCTTCTTTTTCTTTCTAAATGAATGGAAATATATATCAGAAGTTTGGATGTGTTTTACAATTTTCCTTGAAACCGATATCCTGAGGCAAACAGATCCTTCTGTTCTCCGGGTTCAAAGTCAGAAAGTTTGCAGTGACTAATCTTCAGCATGCAGACTTGTCTCTGTCAGACTTCAGATAAGTTTGAAGAAAGCTCGAGATTTCAGAGCAGTGGGAGTCAAACTTCTTGAGAAATACAACTTAGATAAATGAAGAGAATGTTAACCAAATCACATAGATATTTTTCTCATTTCTGTGTTATTTGCTGTCTCTCATCTCAGGGCCCGTCCACACGACAGCAGTGAAAACAGAGTTTTTGTGAAAATGGAAAAGTTTTGTTGCATTTTGGCCTTTCGCCCATACAACAGCAGTGTTTTCGGGGCCTGAAAACACAAACATTTGAAATCGGGTTCCAGAGTGGAATCTTTTAAAAACACAACCCTTACGTGAGTCCCACAAGGGTCGCCATGTAGACAGACGGACACGGAACCTTTTGAAAACCATGACAACACGGTCCCACCTCTTCTCACAAAATGTTGTTTCAAATGTTGTCAATTGGATGGGGCCTCAGTATGGATATGGGACACAGAGAGAGAGAGGCAACTCCTTTAGGTCATTACTGGGGTCAGTTTTTCCCAGTTCAACTCACTAAACCAATTCACGCATTTTATTTGCATATCTGGTGGAGTTCGGGGAGCTATTTCTTTTACTCTGTTATTGTAATGAAGGCCAATTACCTGCTTTAGTCCCAGCGAAGAACTGATAGTTAAACTGATAAGATATTCGAAGTCCTCCTCCATCCAAGGCTGAAGTCTGAGGAGACGCTCACACAGTCATATTTCCATAAGTTAATACTTCACGTGATATGTTCATTCACCTGTGATTTCAACATTCAGCTCCGAAACACAAACCTTAAACTATGTTATCATTAAAGTCCACTGAACTTTAAATGGCTTGTTCTCCTGGTGGGTTTGATTATTCCAAAAATACATTTCGTGTTCTTCCCTCCATTCGGATTTATAGGAAATAAACTTGTCTGGATCCCGGCAAAACAAGGGGGGGAGTAGAACTGAAAGTACTGGCTTAGTGTTTGCCTGTAACCATAAAAACAGAGTCACACAGACTATAATAATAAACAATAACACAAGTAAATAAATAAGAAACATTTGATTGGCTCCACCTTTCTTTTGGCACAAAACAAATGGAGAATTAGCCTGTCACGTTTCCTATGTGAGTCAGTGGTCTACTGAAATGATGCCTGCTGGATTGTGTTAACCTGTTTAAAAAAGGATGTTGACGCTTCATATGGAAAAAAGAAGCGTTGACATTTATACAGCCATTCAGAAATCACTTGGTTTCCATAACAGATTTTGAACTAAGAGGAACGAAGCCCCCCGCGTTTAATTGGGTGTGTTATGAGAGAAAGCCATACTAGGACACTGTGAAGTCATTCAAACAATAAACGTTAAGTCACTGCGGGTCAAGATTGCCGTTTCGAAGAAAACAAATGAAACAAAACAAAAAAACATAGATACACGCACACATACAAACACTCATATATAAACACACACACACACACACACACACATGCAGAAAGAGAGAGGTGGGAACACTAATAAAAGATAACAGACATATAAATGTATGCGTCACAGCCAGGGAACGAAAGATCATTTGTACAAGTTCCCTGACCTCCTTTCTCATTCTATCACACACTGCATTAATCTATTCCTTATTTTTCTTTTCTCTTTCTATCATCTCGTCATTAAAAGCTTAATGTTAATAGAGAAGACTGCCAGAGGACTATGGGTTTGAGCAATCCATTTGTTTTTTTGGTTTTTTTTTTTTTTTTTTGGGCTGTCCGGGACAGTGAAGTGTGAACAAAATCTTGCCCTGTCATCCATCACACCTGTCTGATATCTTACCTGTCATCCATCACACCTGTCTGATATCTTACCTGTTATCCATCACACCTATCTGATATCTTACCTGTTATCTAACACACCTATCTGATATCTTACCTGTTATCCATCACACCTATCTGATATCTTACCTGTTATCCATCACACCTATCTGATATCTGTTATCTATCACACCTATCTGACATCTTACCTGTTATCTATCACACCTATCTGATATCTTACCTGTTATCTATCACACCTATCTGATATCTTACCTGTTATCCATCACACCTATCTGACATCTTACCTGTTATCCATCACACCTGTCTGATATCTGTTATCCATCGTACCCATCCATCTTACCTGTTACCCATCGCAACTATCTAATGTTTTATCTGTTATCAATTATGCCCAGAGGACATCTGATGTCCCCTGATGGTTTTATATAGTATGCAGAAGGTACCCAAATGCAGGGTCAGCCATCAAGTCACTGGCTGTGAAACGCTTTCTGTTTTCATAGTGACTCATAGATTGTGTGCGTTTACCTGTCCAAACTCGCGTGCGCACACACACACACACGTGAAAGGAAGGGGAGGGGTAGTACGTTGCCTTTTGATGGTTTTCAAAGACACATTTGCTCAGATCTCAGTCCAGAATGACAGGGAGCCGCGTGGTCATACAGTCGCGTGGAGGCTTTTGTTCCAACCAAACACAAACAAACTCAGTTCCAGCTAATCCAACTACTATAGAGTCTCTCTCTATTAGACCCAGTGGTGGTTTACCATGGAAAATTTCTGCTTCTGTTCCCTGTACCAAGTTCAAGTGGCCAGGGGCTCAGGAATCAGTAGATAAGATGAATCAGTGTTGGGCAAGTGTAGGAGTGTTGGACTAGGGTAAAAAAAAAAAAAAGTCTGTGCTGTGTTGTGCGTCCTTAGGACATGATGTAAAGCATGTATAGGGTACATAGTTAATTAGTAAGACATAACTGATGTCCTTTAACTTCCATGAGAGAACTGAGATCTGGCCCACTGCCATTCCCTCAATAGCTTGTATGACTTAGAAGTATCAAGTTTCACATTTTCCTTTTGAACAGAACTCTTTCTCGTAATCTGCTTCGGTGTGCTCGTGTACGCTGCAGAAATGTCCAGCACTGTCATGGAACAGCCTCTGAGTGCTTCTGAGCCAACGTATTAGAGCAGGCAAAATGCTATAAATCAACTGAAAGATGTTTTGCTCCAACCTTCACAACAGAGAGTGAGGTCATCGTGGCAGTAAATATTGCCCAACCAGCCGTAGGATTTTAAGTCAACAAACTCGACTGACAGACCCCAGGTTCTTCAGTCTCGAAGGGAACTCCCTCTTTTATCCTGCCACATTGATTGACATCTCAGAAGGAAAACATGTTCTTGCTATTGGCTGGTATCATCGTAGTAGTAATACAACAGAGGCAATGATTTAAAGCAGACATTTTCAGCACTGGAGCGAGTGGGCATCCTTTCAGAGAAGTTGAGATAGTTGAAATGGCCACACCCAACCTAGCATAACATGCATGTTCATACAGAACACATTATACATGCTAGTTCCTGCCTTTACTAGCCACTGGCTAGCCAGGTTATGTGAGGTTACTTGAAGCTAGCTATGGCTAAGTTCTCATGCAGCTCAATGTTTCTTTCACCAGTCAAACATTATTAAATATTATTAAATATTAAAGATGTGCAAATTAAGAACGATGATCTAACACCATGTTGCAAGTTAGTTTATTTACACACAAAACATCTATAGTATCACTAGATATGCAAGAGGCCTCCTTCAGAAATAACACAAACCAGAAGTGCACCCCCACTTTGAAAATAAAAGGTAACAAACACTTTCATGTTTCTTTTTTTGTTGTTGTTGTTGTTTGTTTGTTTGTTTAATTTTTTTCCTCTCTCTCAAAATGTGCTTAAAAGTAGCCTGAAATAACAGTGGCCTCAGCTGAGTAAATTCTACAGGAAATATTACTCCTCCTTACCTCTCTTAAAATACTGGCACCTGACTGTCTGGCTGGAGTGAATCTACTCTCTGCTTGGCTGCTCAGTGCGCATGTGTCTGAATGATAGGTTTACACAGAAAATTAATTAAGTTGTACAAAATAACATTTTATTACAGAAGATTTATAGCAGTACATGAGTAAACATATTTTTGATGATTAATAGGTTTTCATTATTTTCCTCTGGACTGAACCACCAGTACGACAAAAATAACTTTTACTTAAGAAGTATGTGTGAGAAGTCATGCAGTCAGGTTCTCTGACATTGCCATGACTCTTTTTTTGAGTCCTTTTTTTAGTGTTCTGATACTATTGAATGTGGCAAAGTTATTTTGCAGAGGTATACAGTATGCATTAAAAGTGTGCAACACTGTGTGTTTCATTCTCCACGTTCTGCCTTATATTTTGAAGTCAGCTGAAATATAGAGTATAAAATTTGCTTGGCTGTGTCAGTTCTCAAATGTGTTTTTAGCATTATTTACCTTCGAAGTCACAGCGCAAAATGTTTTGAAATATTTTATTTTACATATTATATTTATATTATATTTTATTTTACTAGCAGTCAGATAAAAGAAAACTGCACTGACAGAGATAATAGAGGTTATATAATATGCAATAAAAACATAAGGTGGGGAATAAAAACATATTTTGTACAGTCTGTATGCTGTAATAGTTGTGTCACATCCCAAATGTCTCGCTGTGAGGAAGAGGACTGTAAAAACTGCCAAATGAAACACATACAGCAGGTGGTGGAAACTTCCATAATGCCAACATTTTATTTTGTGTTATTCTGTAGTATATTCCATACTTGTCCACTGACACTAATCCAAAATATAATGAAACAGCAATAACAGTAATCGTCGACATTATTGACGTTGTCATTGTCTACCTGCTCCACCTCTTCCTCTTCATCATCATCATCATGATGATCATCATCATCATCATCATGATCATCATCATGTGGACTTAATGGTTTGTGAGAACTGTTCAGACAGTTCTTGATCCAGATTTCTCTCTCTCTCTCTCTCTCTCTCTCTCTCCATTCATGTTTCAGAAAATGTATTACCTTGGTGTTAATGTGTGGGAACAAAGTCTTTACTCCCACCAGTCACTCTGGGTGTTGTTTGTTGGTTGTGGCCTAAATAGGTTACTTAATGACATCATAATACATATAATAATGTATATTATATAATAATTTTATAATAATGTATGTCTTTTAACAATTAAACTAACTGAATAGATTATTCGTAACTCATGTCCATGAATGTTATTCTGTTAATAAACCTTTCAGCAAATGCAAACCATAACAGACAACCATAGAACTGCACTGAGATTGTGGATACGTAGGGAGAATAAAATTAAAGAGATTTCACCATTGGAGTAATGTTCTCTAATCTTTTATTCTCCTGACTGACTAAAGCCAAAACAAAGAAAAAAAATAAAAAGCCCAATATCCCAACAATGGGCTGATTTAATTTCTTCCCTGCAGCAATATATTCCCTTAAATGAGGGGAAACTTGTTGATGCGGGTTACCAGAGAGAACATTGTGGTCAAAATGTATGAATTGCACCATCATTTGTTTTTACAACTGCGCTCAATTAGTTGAATACAACTCTTGGATGAATTTGGACTGTTAGTTACAGACTATATTTTATTTAGCACCATTATGAACATAATGATAGATCCAGGTGTTCCATACAGTGGAATGAAGGAGATTAATGGGGTACAGTTCCACACAGCTGGCAGTCCTCTCACATCCAAGGGCAGTTTAAAAGGAATCCTTTCACATTTGACTGGATTAAGAAAGAATCCGGATTTAAGAAAGAGAAAACGCGCCTCCCTGATTGTAAACCGTGCAAGTGCTGCAATGACCGCTCACGTGGTGCCACACCCTGCTCCTCTCGTTTCCCTGTTCCTCTTGTTTTTCCCCTCTGTTGGTCACTTTTGGTTTAACTGTTTACTTCCCGATTCCTTCGTTCAGCTTTGTTTAATCTTGTTAGTTTAATTATCTGTTTCACCTGTTGTCAGCTTGTTATCCTGTGTATGGGTACTCCTTGGTTTTCACTTTGTTAAATCTTGTTAGTTTATTATCTGTTTCACCTGTTGTCAGCTTGTTATCCTATGCATAGGTACTCCTTGGTTTTCACTCTTTCTTTGTCTGTTATTGTTCGGTGTCTACCCCACATTACGATGGTTTTCTTGCCAGTCTGACCCTTCTTTCTGTGAGTTTTGTAAATCTTTTGTTATATTTGCTTCAAATAAAGAAAACGCTGACCTGCACATGTGCCTCTTATACACAACATTACACATGGCCAGTTGGCTAATAATGCTTTTAATAGCCTATATGTTTATTTAAAATAACGCTGTTTGTCTCATCAGACATTAAAAAAAGCCCTTGATTTTATGACATTATATACAACAAATAAACAATTATTAGTGATCATTCCTTTGAAACTTAAGAAAATGTGCCAGACCTTGAACAGAAATTTTTGCAGATGCATTTGAATTTGCTGAAGACAAATAGATTAACATAGAACAGATGACAGTGAATGTCAGACTGCATTCATCATCAGCTTGATTGCGTTTAATTTGGTAAGAAACCACCCCCTCTATACAGATTCCATGTAATCCATATTCAGATCTCGCATTTGGAACATTACGTCTGTGTCTAACTGTTCTCACAAATGTAATAGACCCACTGGTTTTCTTCTTTGCCATTGTAAATGTAAGAAAAACTCTTTGTGAAAACTCATTGACATTCAACAATTTAAAAAAGCCAGTTCATGAGAACAGCTGTTCATTCTATTGAATAGCTGAATTTGGTCCTACAAAAGAAGGCATAATAGATGCATGGGATGTAAATCGGAAGACACTGGACAAACTATTCACACATTCAAATTGGAAGAAAATTACATAAAGAAAAACTCTCCCATCATGTTTTAACCACTCTGAATTGCACTGCCATGTATTTTGTAGACAGTATATCAGTGACACACCTGTTTGTCAAAGAGCACTATTTCCTCAGACCTCCACTATTACAGTACAATCTTTTCCCTTCCAAATAAAAAGAAAAATGATGTAAAATGATGTAAACTAGCTAGATCAAGAATAGCATACTATGTTGGAGAATCTGAGCTTTTGTACTTGGTGTAGGCTGGATTTGTTAGCCTCAGTGTCATATGCATCAAACAGTAAAGATGATACCACAGGGTGTTTCTATATACTGCCATAGGCTTTCATAGGCCTTTCAGCCTGGAGCGCTGGCTGTAAAAATTACCGTTATATTCCATGAAGGTGGGTATCAATTTTCTCTTCTTGTTTGTAAGTGAAGAGTACAGATTGTTCTGTGACTCTAAATACAACCATGAGGTTTTCCTGATCGAATTAAACAACATTTAAAACTCATTACACACTAAAATATTCACTTGATCAGCAAATATCCAAAATTGTCCTTTTGAATCAGTGATAGTTTTTCAGCATGTGCTCATGAGTTGTTCCTTCACCCCACCAGACTAAGTGTCTCCATGTGTTGCTGTGTCTTGACATCTATAAAACCCACGAATTTTGATCTGTCCTCACTGACCAGCTAAAGAGTCATCTGTATCGACTCAATACTGGGATGACATTCCCCAGTGTGCCCTGTGATGGTTTCATTTAATTTCTCATAGTACCACAAAATACATGTTTTTCTTTTTCTTTTTTTGTTCTTTCCCTTGCAATTAAATATATGCGGTGTTGATTCCTAAGCAGGTTTATCTTGGGTTGTTTTTTTGATGAATGGGTGTCATGCAGTCTGTCTGCTTTAAGCTACTTGCTTAACCTTGTTATTACTGCACATGAGCAAAACGCAAAGAGATCTGTGTTTCTCGTTTTGTACTTCAGTGTAAAACCACTGAATCAACCTGATGTTAATTTCTCACATTAATCAAACTAAATTCTTTGCAATGGGTCATAGTCTCCACAAATAATCCTGGATTTCATTCATTTGCACAAAGCGGAAATACTGTCATTATTTTAAGAACCATGTATAAACTAATCAATCTGTGTGTTTTGACTGCATGTACACGCCACATTTCATTAGAAAGCAAATTTAATTTTGGATGGCAGGATTTAAATGGAATTAGTGAGAATGAGGTATACACCTAAATTCTCTCTCTCTCTCTCTCTCTCTCTCTCTCTCTCTCTCTCTCTCTCTCTCACACACACACACACCTGACTCTCTTCTTTTTGAAAATGCCCTCTGTGAAAGCAGAACAAGAGCAGACTGCTTCCATGCAATCCTGCTAAATGTTCCAGTCTGAAGGAATAGAATTCATGCCCTATAGCAAACCATTCATCACTTCCCTCTCACATACATAATAAAAGGATGTCATGGTAACAGACATGACTTACCTCTTCACATAACACAGTCACACCCACATGGTCGTATCAGTCCCCCGCATCTTGTACCAGTTTGAGGTTTTCTCACAGATATAATCTTTAAACCGTTATGGCTCGAGAGATATATTTTGTAATTGTCTTAATTTGAAGCAGGTTGCCAAAAGAAGGTTTCTGAGCTAAATATGTTCCATGACAATGTTTCAAAGGTTAAACATTTACTGTCGTTATATGCTATTGGTCTTTTTGAGGTACACTCACCACGTGAACAAAGACAAGGCTGTAGAACTGAAAGCTTGCCATAGACTTTGATAGAAATGGATTATCAATGCTTGTCGGGAGAGAGCTGACTAAGTGAGGGGTGAGGCTTTGATATCGCTGTATCTAACGTTACGTGCAGCTGTGGGTGAAGCCGATAACCGAAAAATGAAAAGCAGGACAGCGTAGATTATGGCGAAGTCCATTCACACCACATAAATGTTATTTATTTATTTGTCACGAAATCTATATCGTACTGAGTTCGGATGTCTTTTCAGAGAAGAACTCAACATGAAAGTACAATTGACTAGAAAGAACCCTTCGAATTACTTTTCTTTTTATTGTGAGTTGATTTTTTGGGATTTTTTTAGGTAACCTTACTTGCACACGGCATGGCCATAAGCACTCCGATTTCACAAAAGTTACTTACAATCTACTTCATGTGTTTATTTTGCCCCACTACTCAGCACTCAATTAAATTTCCCCCCAGAAGCCAAAAAGTTTCGAGGAGCCCTGGCAGAGTGCCAGGGTATATGTAACATATATTTCAGTAAAAAAAAAATGTCTTCTACAGCGGCTTGCCACCTTATAACAACAGGTGAGTACAATAATTATCACATAGTTATTACATAGGCCATTAACTAGACACATCCGACATCTGAGTTCTGCTTTTTTCTGAGAGACTCAAAGATATTACACAAAGATTAAACTCAAACTAAAGTTTTTCATTTTGATGGATAAATTTGATTACTGTTAGTGCTGTAACCATAAATGCAGCCCAAAACGCCACTGTGGATCAACTGTGCATGATAAGAGACGGCAGGAATTGCTCACTCCGATGGGACAAAATTTTGGACAGAAGCATGTTCGTTTTTTGACGTATGCGTTTCAATGTTTTTCGTGGCTGAACATTCCAGCAGCCTTTTCTAATAAACGACCCTCAAGCAGAACTAATATCAAGACAATAGGTTTTCAGTTATTTCTCCCCACACGCGGGCCATACGATCTCGGCAGTATTTTCCCAGAGTAACGGCATTCATATTTCATGATTAATGACTTACACATGCTCTGTGAGAAAAGGAGTTAGTTCTGAACACAGGCAAAAGTAGCTTCACTTATTACACTAGCCCTAAATCACCGGCTTGCTGTAGTCTTGTTATCCTTACAGTGGCCCCTTTGAACAAAGGGCTCCCCTACTCATCATTGACTCCAGCTTGATAATGGTTCAAGACAAGTCAACACTTCCAAGTAAACACTTCCAAGTGCATGACTAACCCCAATTTCTAATGGAAATCTGGGTCTAAATTTGAATGACGTGATGGATTGGCTTGTCTTGTAGTCTCTGCTTAAGATAAAACTGCAGCCCCTGGATCCAATTATGGAACAACATTCTAATGCTGTCCAGAGGGATTGTACTACATAACACAATGCAATCACGTTTTCTTTTTTCTTTTTCTTTTACTTTTTCTTTTTTTTTGTCTGTCTTTGCTTTCTTGGATAAGCTTCTGGAGAGAAAAAAATATCCTCCAAGTACTCTCTTTGCATAATTTGAGACTTTTTTTTTTAAACATAATGTACAAGGAGAAGCTATTGTAGCTGAATAAATGAATGATGAATTTGAAGTAGAGTAATTGCACAGACATTGGTATCTGGTCTAAACGATTCACCAGGCCTTCGTGAATACAACTCATACCCACTAAACCAACAGCTATCTGAGGCATTAATATCAAATAATCTTTCTCCTTTGCTCATGTTTTAAAGGTCTGATGAAAAATAGAAATGAGCAGGAAGCAATGAGTGTTGTTGAGAAACGGAATCCAAAACAGAGGTTTCTAAGCAGAGGGTAATGTATGTGTTGCCCTGAATCTGATCCATGTAATTTCCTCAGCTGATCTTTGCTCTCTGTCCTGTCATTTTTCATTCCTCTGTTGTTAAAAGCAGTCAGGAGACTCTTTCTGAGAAAAACAAATTCTGGAGCCATTCAGGGGAGTTTAAAAAGCGATGAATAATTAGCCATCAACCATCAACTCAAGGGAGGAAAATTCTCTTTTTTTATCCTCTAATGGACAGAATCAGCTGTTGAAAAAAAGGTGCTATTCATATCTCCACACTCTTCCACATTGATCCTAAATGCACCTGCATGAAAATGCCCCGAAGGGGTGTCTTTAACACAAGGCAAAGACTCTCTCTCTCTCTCTCTCTCTCTCTCTCTCTCTCTCTCTCACAAATCTCACGCCCTTGGTCCACAGATCCTGCCTGTGCATGCCTCCCTGTGTTTTTTTTATTAGACAGTGAGGTCATTTATCTGCCTTGACAGTTGTGAGTTTATGCATTACTTAGGTCTCTTGTGCACAGAAAATGGAACTGTGGTCAAAAAAACCAAAAATACAAAAAACGACAAAAAAGAAAGACAAAGAGTGTAACTGATTAGCAACTTTTCAGCCACTGAGACACCCTGCATAGAAACTGCTTGCAAAACAAACAGGGAAAAGAAAATCCAAATGCATTTTGTAAACTGGAGAAAACCTGACCTGAAACAAATAGTTTAAATGTACTAGAGCTGGGATGTTTTTATTGGCCAGTGACTAGGGGCTAATATAACTTGACACTATACGAATGAGGATGGTCTGTTGACAGAAAGATCTCCTCCAACTACATAAATATTGCTACAATATTCTGTAATAACACTTGATTGCTTTTTTTTTACGTTCAAATGATGAATTTTATTGAACATTTCCAAAAAGAGGTAATAGGTGCACAAAACTTGCTTTCTCTCAGTCACATATTAAGAGAAGGGCTTTGAGTTTGAACTTACCACGGAGAACATAAAGCACTCTTGGTCATGTGCAAACCGTTAAAGAACCAGAAAATGGAGGGGGAAAAAAAGCTAAACTCTGAAAGAGGAACGAACCAGTTAACATACAAACAAACCGACAAAGTCGAATCAAGTAATTTACAGTGAAGCGGAAATACAGAAATAGGGGAATATTCTCGTTTGTAAAAGACATTCATAGGCATGAATGCAAGCACCAATAAAATGACAGCCATGCATAGAGGGGAGATCTCAGATCAACCCAACCAAGCTGTCTCTTTATACACTGATAAGAAATACAAACAGCATTTAAAATAATAAAAACAACTCTCTCTCTCTTTTTCTCTCGACCTCCTAAAACATCTACCACCATATTTAGACCCCCCTCCCAACAAACGATCTTGACTTATATAAGAGATTTTTTAATGCATTCACACTGCAGTGGTTCTTTTGGAATTGTAAACAACCCATGCAGAGTTCTAACATAAACTTGTTAAGGGATCATTATGTTGATCACACTCTCTCTCCTTTAACATTTTAATTCTTTTAAGCGTGAGACGCGGCATGAGTCCATTAGAAGTTTTGGTTACACTCAGTCTTGAATCCTTTGAGCTTCTAGATTGTGCTGGGTCACTGTGCGTTCTTCGGGCGTCTAACCAGTCTTGTTCTTCTCCTTTTGACTAATGAAGTGACCAGAGATGGACAAAGAGAAAGAGAGATGAGTGTAGGCGATCAACAATCAATTACAGGTTGACAAAGTTCACATTTATACATACATTTATACCTAGGCATTTCCTGGTGTTCTGAAACAGAACACCTTTTCACCTGTACTGATGTGAAACGCGGTGCACGATTCAAATACTTCAAATAAGTATTTCAAATGAGATTGAGTGACTGGATTACATCCCAGTAATCTTACATGTCTACTTTACCTTGCGTCCTTTTAAGTTACTGCAGTTTTCATTTAGTGGTTTGTAGGAAAACTAAACAAACATCTCTTAAATGCCCTCCTGGGTAGTGATTATAAACTACTTTCATCTATCCTTTTATCCTGTTTCCAAGGTGACAAGGTAACAGGAGCCATGTAACAGTATTGGGACAGGGCCTGTTAATTCAGTTACTTCATATGTTTTTTTTGATCCAGGGCAGTTGTAGGGGATGCTTTTGTGAAACTCAAAAGTTGTTTACCTGGGGTCCTCTTCACAGGGGCTTTTCTTACAGACCCTCCTTCTGTAAAGACAAGGTAAAAAAATCAACAAATAAATGAAATTCTTAGCAAAGTGATCATTGCTGCAGAATTTTCGGTTTGGAACAGATTGCGAAATCCTTTCTCTTCACCTTGGATTAATTTGGTGATTCTCTCAGACTCTGCATCAATAAGGTCCGGGTTTCCCTGGAAAGACGTGATCCTCGAGAAATCCGGCCCTGAAGGGCAAAAAAAAAAAACCCAAAACAAAAAAAAAAGACAATGAGTGAGTTGTTCTCGATGTTCTCTGTGCATTTTCAGTTCACATTTGGTTCAGATTTATGGAATATACTTTTGATATACTGTTATGCTTCGGATTCTTTTCGTACCTTCAATAATGTGAGGCTCGGACTTGATCACCTTGGTAACAGTGGTGTATCCACCTTAGAAACGTGTGAACAGAATACAAATGTTATTCCTTTGATTAAAATGACAGAAAGCCACTTCCTGGACAGACAGCTAGTACATCAAGTCACAGAAACAGCTTTCTTTCCATCTCAGTGCTGTTACACAAACTCAGTCATGATAATCAAACACCCACCACTTCTGAAAGATTGTTTAATAGTTAGGCAAGTCTTACTCTGTTTTTTTTCTTCTTTTTTTCTTTTAAAGAAAGAAAAATCAGCTTTCTGTTTAATTTGTCTTGTGTGAAGTCCAGCAAGTGAAAGGTGTTTGTTGCTTATAAGAGAACAGAGAGCAAGGGCCTGATGCCATCAGTCACTAACTCAATACAATTGTACATTTGTTGAAAAATTGAGATCCATATTAAAAAGCCAAACAGTTCCCAACAGTGTCTGACAGTCTGAGGTACTTCATTGTCCAGCTGTTGCTGTTCTTGCATATGAACTGGCATATAAACAATACTGGACAGGATGCAATGCTATAAAAAAATGTTATGGATATGAGAGAGTTATATGTGTCATAAGTTGGCAAGATACATTTTGGCAGATGCATTCCTCTCTTACTTAAACACAGCCAAGCGCTTCACAAATTCCAGCCAAAAAAAGAAAAAAAAAACATCTTGCAAGGAATGTTTAGATTTAAACAGGCATCTTTTCAACTGCCTCTATGTCATCAGGAGTGAATCTGCCTTATTATATTGATTATCTCATGCTTATGACATTTCCTCTGAAGTGCAGTTAATATCATCTAATTTTACTCTGATTTAATCATTTCTGGTCTTAAAAACAAGTCAGTGAAATAAAGTGACTTGAAAACAATGCTGTTTTATACAGATGATATTAAATGCACTGGAATCCATTTTGAAGCCTGAGTATTAGCCTAAAATTTAATCCCAAATTGGTGAATATTTGTACATACTGAAAATTTGAAAAGTAATCCCAGAGGCTAGATATTCAGTCTTCAAAGTGTTAAAATTCCTAATAGTGAATTCCAGTAAGTATTTGGTTGGGAGCTAGGTGTGAGGAGAAAGTTGAGTTTTGTTGCTCTAAGGAGCAGTTTCTCTGTACATGCCGCATTTCCGATTGATTTAGGATTGACTCCTCCTGGACTAACCTCCCTCTATGATTTGTTTGATCTCCTCCTCCTGGAGAATGTGAACCTCACTTTCCAGAAACTTCTTACCATTGGTTACCTCTATAACATAATATGGCTTAACATGGCATAAAAGTCAAAGTCACTGGAACCCCCAAAACATTGAAATTTACACAGATTACTAAAACAGATCTATTGCATACAGAACTCTGATTAACAGAATAATTTTGGGGGGAAAAAACAGCCTTTGGAAAAATTGCGTAATCCACTCTCCTTATCTCTTGACTATTCTCAATTTTGTTTCTTAGAGAGGTTTCTCAAAATTGTCCATTAAACTAACTATGTCTTTCTATCCTTGAACTAAATAACATGTTGTTTCACATTCAAGATCTTCATTCCAAAGAACTTAACCTTGCTGGTGTGGAGATGCTATAATTACACCAGTAAAAATGTAATAATACCAAACAACTTGTGTAGAAGCATAACTCTTCACAGACTGTTGCAACAATGTGTTTGCTGCTCTTTGAGGATCACTAACCTTCTCCCAAAATCTTCTTTATTTCTCCATCAGTGTCCAGTTCTCCATCAGATGAACCACTGTGGGCTGAGGGTGGTTCAAATAAACAGATTCATTTTCACATTTGATCTCACCGTTTTAAATGAAAAATGCCATTGAATAGATTTTGGCTATGGTTTTAGTTACAAGTCTAAAAGACTTACTTTCAATAACTCTGGTCACCTTTGTGACAGACGGCTTGCCTTCGATAACCCTGGTAACTTTGGTGACGGAGGGTTTCCCTTCAACCACCACCTTAGTGACACTGGGCTCAGATTCAGTAACTCTGGTGAGCTTAGTAATAGATGTTTGAGGGTCTACAACAGTCTGCTCTCCTTCAATTACCCTGGTGACTTTTGTAATCTTAGGCTCGCCTTCGATGACCATCTTTGTGACCGTGGGTTCACTTTCGGTGACTCTGGTGACCTTTGTAACCGATGGTTCACCCTCAACGACCCCTGTGGTGAAAACAGGCTCACCTTCAATGACCCTGGTGAATTTGGTGATTCTGGGTTCTCCCTCAATAACAGTCCTTGTGATGGTAGGTTCGCCTTCAATGATCCTGGTGATTTTTGTAATTTCTGGGACTTGAGAAAATAAAGATGATTAAAAAACTAAAGGTTAGACACAGGATTTCTGTCAGTGCGAAAAAATTGCTACAAAATCCTATGCCAAAGGTACAAATTATGTTTTTTTGGTGTTGTAGGTGTTGTTTTTGAAACACTCAACATCTTAATAGGGTCCTTCACTAATGTACTGTTCCAAAGAACTGTGGCTTAAGAGTTTCCTTTATCTCATTAGGATTATTATGAATTGCAGATGTGCTTTATTTCTTTTTCTTTAAAATTAATGCTAACATCATTTTTATTCAAAGTAGATGTGACACTGGCTTGAATATTGTGAAATGTGTTCTGAGGCGATCCTTCCCAACTCTACCATATGTAATTAAAAAAAAAAAAAAAAGAAGTGAAAAACCAACTTGAAAGATGAGAATTGGCAGTGAAAGAACTATTGGTTGCTCAAGTCACTGGCTAAGTGAAATGAACTGGTAATGAATTCCAGGCAGTTGTTTCTTGGCCAGCATACCAGCTGAGATCATGCATAATGTCTTTTCCTAAAACAGTAAAGAGCTGATTTCAGGGCAAACTGCCAAGCCAATGAGGATCTCACAGGCCATTGCAAAGGTGCTGTGGCACGAGGAGGGGGGGGGGGGGGGGTGTAGGGGATGTGGGGGGTGGGGGTAACTTTTGGAATACCAATCCACCGAGCTCTGCTTCAGTGGACTGCTACCCTGTCATGGGTTGGATTTGTATCAGAGCTGAAAAGTTGGCGTGGTTTATAGGACAGCGGTGCAGCTTCAGGCCAAAAATAATTGTAATGCTATGTGTAAATTTAAAACAGAATACCAACTATTCCAAATAGTTCAAAGGGCTGCATATTTCTTGAAACATTTGAATTTCCAAAGCTATGTGACTTAAAAGATTTTTCTAAGTCATCTCAAGGAACAAATGGCATTTGAATGTCCGTCATGACGAGATTTTTTTTTTCTTGGAAAAATCAGCTTAACATTTGTAAAATTGTTTGTCCAAGCTTACAATGTTACACGCGACTTTGTTTTTGTTCTTGACAGGGGTTTCAAGATCTGAAACACTGCTTAATGGCCAGTACATCCAATTAGAAGATTTAAATATTAGAGATACACCAGGCATACACCTTCAACTTAACAGATTCAACTCAAACTTTTTTAAAATGTTTTTGAAAGGATATTAAAGAGTCACATCAGGCCTACTTGAATCTGAATATGTTGAATCTCTTCCGCTGCTACTTTAATTAAGTGCTCTTCTACCATAGATAGAACCACAAATATACTCTTGATTTATGGGTATATTTACAAATCACTGGCGTTCTATTTAAACATGTGAAAGTAGACTACTCATCCGCTTATCACTGTATATATTTACACTGAACTGGTACAAAATCAATCCACTTAAGCATATTTTAAATTAATCTCAAACTACTTAAAGTTTACTTTTGAGGACCTCAAAATATCTGTGTATGAAAAAACTATCTGCGACACTAGAAAGTATGTCAAAAGATTACCATATGCAAGCTTAAGCATGTGGTTAACAGCATCCCTGCAGTCTTAGCATTCCTGCAGTTTCCTCAAGAACACATCAGCAAAGAGAGGTTAAGCTCAGATATGAAAATGACTGCCCTCCAGTCAGTGGGCTGCTTCCTTTACCGCAGTGCGAACCAGTAACCACGATTACATGACGCACGGAAACCAACGGCAAATGACCGGAGTTTTACGTAAACTGTTCTCGAAGTTTAATTAATGAAGGAAATCAAAGGTCAAACAACTGTTTAAGTAAACCTTTGTCCAAATTTACTTCATGCAAGGAAATCAAAGGAAAACAGTTCTTTTTTTTAAAGTAAACTATTCCTTGTCTTTACAACTACAACTACAAAGCTTGTTCCTAAGTGTATTTCTCACAGGCATATGAGAAGTAAATATAAAGTATACAAATAATTGTTAATAATCTGAGGCACATTTCCTAACTAAATCTAAGCTAATATAATTTTTCAATAAGTATAATCACATGAAGGTGGATAAGATGCCAAAGGAGCTGTTTAGTCATTAACTGAACAAAGAAAGGTGAGTAAGCTCAGTGGCATTCAGATTAGGTCTTGGAATTCGGATCAAAAGGGTGGATTTGCACAAATATTTAGTGATCAGTGAATAAAACGTCTGTAAAACATGTCTGGATATTTTCTACAGACCAGACGAATTTCTCTTGAGTAATATAAAGGATGTCTTACTAATTTACCTTTCCACCGTACTTCTGCCAAGTTTTATATATTGCTGAAAAAATAAGCATTGGCATTGGTACTATATCTGGAACCTGAAACATTTATCACACATAGCTTTGTAGTGGTATAAATTCTGCTATAAATTCTCACCAGGTGGGCCTAATGCCTTAATCAGGGGCATGGTTTCTCTTTTTCCCCATTATTTTTCTACTTACATATTGTGGCAGTGCAGAGATTTATCTGCCCAGTGCAAACTGTGCCAAACGCATGGGCCGACACTGTCCAAAGAAATCGGGAATTTCGCCAGCTAATGGAGGAACCTCTGTTAAGTCGGGGGGGTTTTTTGTTTGTTTGTTTGTTTGTTTTTTACCTCGGAGTTTTATGTCATGGTAATGATCCATCATCAGAAATACAGAGCCAAATTCTAAGTGTTCTCAGGATTGAAAGTGTTAAGGAGTGGAAGAAGAAATCACTGTACAAATAAACCCATAAGCATAAGATTAAGATCTCCGTGATCGCACGCACACACACACACACACTGTGAGCAGTGAATTTGACCTCTGCGTTTAACCCATCTTTACACACCAGTGGTGAGCACACACAACAACTAGGCGCAGGAGCAGTGGCCAGCAAACTTGCACCCGGGGAGCATGTTGGTGGTTAAGTGCCTTGACCAAGCCTGCTTGTCTTAAGGCAAACCTCTTGTTCCAACCTGGCACACTGGACCTAATTTAAAAGGTGTTTAAATGCATACATTTGCATTTGAACCTAAGCAAAGGTTTTAAGAAAAATTCATGCCGGATTTGCAACAATTTCTGTAGAGCTCGAATCTCATTCTACCAACTGTATTATGTTGATGAATCACAGTTACTCCTAAATGGGGCGTATGCTTGCAATTTCCAGATAATTTTTGTCAGATTTCATCAGATCTCATATTCCCAGAGTTCCAGGATTTAACATCTCTAAATGTCAGAGGATGATGGTGTTTTTGTCAAATGCCAAAGAGCAAAAAAGGCGATGAAAAAAAAAGGATCAACAGAAAATTATTTTCCTAAACCAAGTGAAGATCACATGAACAGAGGTACAGCTTAAAAGAAAAAATTCAGTGGCTTGAGCACCAGCGGTCACCTGTGTACTGTCTTATGGGCTCTTTGCAAAATGCCATTCATTAAGTTTCATGATTAAAATCATTTTCTGATGGATAACTATATTTACACAATTAATCAAGATTTCACATGCATGACTTAGCCTAAGATTTGTAGTTGACAGACAGATAATTTGCTCCTTAGGTTACTTCTGCAATAGGTGCTATTACCATAGTACAAGTTGGATGTCATAAGTCAAGTTAAGTTTACGTGACCAAAGGTTGACCTCTACTGACTCGATGGCTAGCAGCACTTTCTAGATGTCTGACAAACTGATGAGATGTAGATTCATCTCCCTGTACTACAGGCTAATACTGTTCAAATTTACCAGATAAACTCCGTTTGAAAAACGATATAGAATTGGCTAGGTTTCTCAAAAAAAAAAAATGCATGTTATACCAAGCCTTGAACAAATAACATTGAAAACTGAACTGAAATAAACTTAGGACTTGAGTTAATCCTCACAATCATGTATTTACTGTGTATTGAACATGTAACCTATTTTATTTATACTTGAATTGCCTTCAATAAATGATAAAAATGTAATCTGACCTGTCAATATTTACAAACAGGTGAATGCCTCTGAATACCCTTATTTAAGACATAAATTGAATATGCTTTGCGGAAATGATAAACATGGCCAAATATCTTTTGTCTTTGAGCAATTAGCTTGTGTCTTGGGCTGAGAGGACTCCAGAAACTGAGCTTAATGAGGCAGTGTAAAACTTGTTTTGAGTAAATACTTGTTGGACAAAAAGCTCAGTATTTCTTTCTTTGCATCGTGTAGACTATTTGGAAACACAGTTAATGGGACAAACCTGAAGCCTCAGAATAAGAGCCAAGGTAAATTATTTATAACTGAGGACTTGCTCGATCCACCTCAACATTATACACAATTATACCCCCTGAGAATATAACAAAATTAATAATGAAACTGTGCACTGTATTCTTACCCGTTTCAACAATATGAGTGGTTGTAGTAATAGTCCTCTCTGGAAATGCAAAACATAAGCAATTAATACAGATATTGTACGAAATGGCAAAATGCCTTTATGATAAATTGAACATTTTGGGTTTTCCCTTAACACATTTGACATGTTTATTAATATCTTGGTGGTATTAAACTTATCAGTAACTTACTGATAAAGGTAAGGGGTATCTCATGGTAGGTGAATCCAGACACAAACTAGAGAGTGAAAAAAAAAGACAAAATAAAAGTGGGAAGTACATTTGGTATTAGTGGATGATGTTGCCTGGACTGTCATGCGTCACTAGGATGCAGCCGTACCTTAATCTGAATGTACCTGATGAGTTTCCTCAACAGAATCAGCAGGTCCTCCTGTCCTACGGGCAGGTCTGTGAATCAGAGGAACAAAAAAAAAAATTAACAACAACCCTGAGCCAGGCCCTCAGACTTTCAGGCTTAAAGGCTTGTTTTCTTTCTCTTTATAAAATGCTATGGATTAATACAATACCTGTAGACAGATAAATGAAGATGCTGCAGTTATTATAGAAGAGGCTGATCATTCAGAATGAAATTTTTCGTTATTACATAATTATTCAAATATTATTCACCTGCAGGGTATAGCAGCGTCTTAACTACGTGGACCACACCATTGGAAGCCATAAGGTCACTGTCTGGAACGTCAACTGAATTGACGAGGATAGAGTTGTTTGCCTGGGGAGAGAAATAGGTGAAGATCACTGTGATTATATTTACAGTTGACATGACTGTCATCATGAGGTAACTGTAACCACAATAATGGTGATGTTACCCTAAAGAACCATCAAGAAAATAAGGCAGAGCCTTAAAAGAGAACCGGTGCCCCAAGTTCTTTGAAGTTCTCTGAAGTTTTTTATTTGAAGTTTAAACCAATAAAAACAGAGGAAGCAGTAAACACTTAATTGACAGTTAGTACACTTTTCTTAACTGCAGTCCCTCAAGACCATACATACATTTAATTATGAGAGGGATTATTGTCTTTAAAAAAATGAACTTTTGGTCATTATGACAATTCATTTTTTTCTACATTTTTTTAAATTTAATGGTGGAATAAAAGGGGGGAAGAAGTATAATGCTGATTAAAAAAATGCAAAAGATTAAAATTTAGGAAAAAACTGAGAGGAAAAATTAGAAAAAAATTACCATTTCTTAAATAAGGAATGTCAAGGAAGCCTAATAAAGATGCAGTTTTCAGACAAGATTAGGCTGGCTAATTCTTAGCAAACAAGACCCAAAAATTTCCATATTCTGAACAGTACTATAATGTGTTGTCTTTTTATTCATGGTGTGGATAAACATATTCAGTGAGTTCCAAATTCTGAAATTTTAGACTTCTTTATCTCTCTGTACAATCAGCCTTGCTTTCCAGGAACAACCAAGAAAGTTCCAGAAAGTTGCCAAAAAAAACAAAGGCCATTGTTCAGTGACCTTGTCGAGAAACAAAGAAGGGAGGTGGAGCAGATCTGAACAGCTGAAATGTGGGAGGTTGGAGTGATGACAGTTAATTGAGAAAACAGATTTCTATCATTCTGGCCTCACTCAGCAGACGCTGCCTTGTGGATAATAACATTAAGCAAGAGAAATTATGCAGTGATCTAAATAGGAAAGTGGCGAATGATAAGGCACTTAACCCAGAAAGGAAGAACCCAAAATCTCATCAGGCAGTAGGTCATGGAAAGGAACAGCAACAAAGTTGAGATATCTGCTCTTCAGCACAACAGGTTGATAATGGCCATACTGTCAGCACTATCTAATCTACCCTAATTCCCTCTTGTTATTGGGAAGGAAGACGAATTTCATCCAACAATTCTCAAGACGGACCCCTGTAGGAAACTTGAACATACTCTGAATGCATTGTCAGAGCCTCCTTAGCCCTTACAAATTCAACAGGATATTGTTTTTGGCTCAGGTTATAAAGTCAGTCTTTCTTTAACGCAAACTTAACCAAATAGACAAGTGAATTATTCCTCATCCTTTACGATGCGAATCGTTCTGAACATTAACGTTGTAGTTGGAGGGGATAATTACTCAAAGCGCTTTTTAAATGTAATTGCTCTTACAAAGTGGTGCCACATCAAAGGCCGTAGCCATGTTTACAGATAGGCCCTCCAATTTAATGTCTCTGTGGCCCTTGGAAACCAGAGTACTTCAAACGCAGCGGACAATTACCTATACCCATGTTTAGGCTTATCTTTTCCGGTCTCCCAATGCATACCCAGCCACGCTTAGGCTTACAGATCGGTGTGTACTCATACTCACAGACAGCACTTGGAGATTGTTGCCTTGAATGGACTTGAGAAGGTTGGTGACTCCGCCCTCCAGACCACCATTGATGAAGACACCGCTGCTGAAGTGGTACAGCAGGATGGTTCTGAGAACATTTATGTTGCCTAGACAACAAAAAAGCGATTAAGCACTTACACACTTACAACCTGTTGCACATGTTGTACTTATTATTTACCTATTTATCTATCTATGTGTCTATATACACACACACACACACACACACACACACACAAACACAGACTAGGAAAACCCTCCTGTGGTCCTTAGACATGTTATTGGTTTAGTTTACGCTGGGTCTTATTCTAGATGTTGGTGAAGTTGACTGTGAATAACAATACTTTATATTTGTGAACGTTTGAAAAAAGAAAAACAGAGGAATGTTTATTGGTGGGGAAAAAAGGTAAGACAGAGTCTCACTAGTAAGAAGGGAAATGTCCTGCTCTGTTAAGCCTTCAAACGCATCATCAGTCGGTGCAAACAGGGTATAAGATCCCTCCTGTTTGAGCAGCTCTGTCAAACCAGCCGTCTCCATTAGGGACAGGAAGATTCTGGAACAATTCAGCTAGTCAATACATAACCTGGAAGCCTACAGTAAATCATTTGTAACTTCAAAGTTAAACATTTTCGAAGCATAGATTAAAAAATGATAGAATAGTGCACTATTAAATATGTATTTGGTTTTCTGAGGAGAAACAAAGGCTTACCAAAAGGGCATTATAAAGTACACATACACATCCACACACCCACACACACACACACACACACACACACACACACACATAGGAAAGAAGGCCCATGACAGGAGGACCCATGAAAATTAGAGGCATGATTAATGATTTACATAGTCAATGCATGTGGCCAGTTATTGGATATGTGTCATTTACTCCATCACTTTAATTAATCATTTAAAACGGGCTAATTATTCACTACATACTTGAAGCGTCCGTCTTCGACCAGAAGCTGGTAAATGGAAGCTTCCGTTGGTTTTATCAGAGATCTCATCAGATGAAGGGCACCATTACTTCCCTCTTTGCTTCCTCTGACCATACAGGCGTTTTCAATACACACAGCCTACAATACACAGACCCATCGGTGAGATTCAGTTCATCAAGACTGTATCTCTGCACTGTAACTGAAGCCAAGAGACGTGGGTGTAATGCTATGCCAAGGGGGGAAAAAAGAAATCAATATTTTGAGCCAATACGGAGAGGACCCAAGGGGGGTTATGGAGCAATCAAGAAAGGCAAAGATTTTTTTTGAAATAATGAATTTTGTTTATGCAAGTGAGCAGAGGAGAACGATTAAAGCAATAAAGTAATTATCCATAACTGCCAAGCACTGAGCCATTTAAATGCAGCTGTTTGCACATACGAAATCAGCAATTATTATCGTTCACACTTCATAAGCTCGTTTTCAGAGCTCGACTGCAAAGCGCTCTGTCTCTCTCTCTGTCTCTCTCTCTCTCTCTCCTCAATTCCGTTCAGCACACTTTATTTGCATGACTATAATATTGCCAAAACAGATCATTTTTATGATAATACATGTTAATAGCAAACTAACAGCGACCCCCCCCCCGCCCCCCCCGTTCCATCTGTCTGCCTCTCTCTCTTTCTCTCTGCCACCCTTTGCCTCTGTATCTCCTTTAACCTTCTTTTTGCAGACACATACAAAAGCACATGAGGCTCACCACTCACAGTGCGATAGATGAATACTCTAAGAAGTTTCCCCCCGAGGGTTTCCAAGAGCTGTCCATTATAGAGCTCACTGAGGGTGACTTTCAGTTTCAGAATGTGGTTTTCCAGAATGATCTTCAGGAGACGCTGGTCCATCGACATAACTTCAGCTGTAGAGATAACGAAAAATTGAGTCGACACAGACTCAAGAAATTTAGCCAAGCTTATATTTTTTTTAACAGCTGGACTCCCACAGGTACCCACGGTATTACCCTTCTGAAGGTCATTTTGTGGTTTAGATTTCCACAATTCTCAGAAGGATTAGCAAAAAACCCAACATAAGAAGCTCATAAAGTGAGTGATGTTCTATAGTTGGTTCTGTTTTGGCACTCTAACAAGCAACCCCGTAAAAAAATGGGGGATAAATGGTTAGAAAAAAAAATGGTAACACTGATCAAAGTCACTTTTTTTGTTCATTCTTTTTGTTATGTAAAAGGTCATTAAGCTTAACGGGGAATTTGGGAACTGTGCACACTGTTTGGTGTATACCTACCGAAATCCAGCTCGGGTTGTAATGGAAACACATTATTTTAATCAAGGCTGGTTGTTAAACTCACAAGTGAAAGCTCCGTTGAGAGGAGCCAGGATTGTGTACTCCGTCTCTGGCTTCATGGCAGCAGACAAGCCTAACTCAGAAACCATGTCGCTGAAGGTGCTCTGAGATTCTCCAACAAGCTCTGTCACCAGCTTAGCTTCACGAGAATTAACCAAACACAGGGGAAAAGCCTCAAAATTCATGAAACATTCAGTGTAAGTGGAATTCAGATGACATATTTCCCATTGCAGAGAAAGCTTGAAAGTCATGTTGCTGGAACTATGGGCGGAGCAGCCAATCAGAACTCACCGGAATCCGGCATGAGCACCTGGTCAATGAGGTGAATGACACCATTGGTCGTCACAATGTCTTTCTTCAGCACCATCTTGATTCCGTTCACCGTCAGGCTCTCGCCGTCACAACCAATCTCGATGTTGCTTCCCTCCAGCGTCTCATACACTGAGCCAGCCATGATGGCCTCAGAGCACTGAGTTGAGCTGAGGAGGTGGTACTTTAGCAGAGCTGGTTTACAGAGAGCAGAGAAAGACAAACAGTGAGGAATCAGCAAATATAGGACAAGAAGGTTGAAAGAAATAGTAGATGACTCATTCCGCAAAAAAAAACACACACACACACACACACACAATATATATACTTTTACTTTAGACAAACAAATCCAGTCCAGGCCGGGGTGAGTCCACACACTGACACTGGGAATATTGACCGTGAGAGAGGCTAAAGTAATTGGGCACTGATGCAATTCTGCGGAGGAGCTGCCCTGTCTTTCCTGTGCTGACTGGATCTGGAGGGGATGTGAACTGTCTCTGATTGCTAAAGCACTTGTTATCTTTTTCCCAGAAACACTGTGGGAAACACCTGCAAACTGTCAGCTGCTGTGGTTTTGGTGTGTCTGTATGTGTGTGCGTGTGTGCGTGCGTGTGTGTGTGTGTGTGTGTGTTTGTGTGTGTTTGTGTGTGTGGGAGGGAGGGGGGGCAGTAATTCCATATATTTCTCCTTACTCAGAAACCTCTGTGAATCCTTAGGATGCTTGTATACAGCAGAAGTGATGATAAATCAATGGGTGGTCATATGAGGCAGGACCACACTAGAGTTACACTAATCAGACAACCTGTCTGGTCTTGAATCCGTGAGGAAGACTTAGCCACTGACCCAGGGTACTGCTGCCTTAAGGGCTGTAGAACATGCTGGTTTTGGAAAGGTTCTTAGTGTCTGAGCCATTTGATCTCTTTCTTTTTCAACAATTAAATCAGCCGCATTGCCTCTTTACTGCGGTTCTTAGTTGGCTAAGGGTCCATAGCTTGTAAATTGGATAGGAGTGTTTTCTGTTAAAGCTTAATCCCACTCTAAGTACACGGTTCCATTTTGATTGGGTCTCCAAAGTGATCAAAACCAAAACAATGATCAAGATATCAAACTTTGTAACATGTTTTATTATTGGTGACACGTTCTAATGACTTAACAATTCAAGGTCACATTAGCCATCTTGATTCTATAAAACCGGTGGATAGATGTTTCAGGTTTTAAACATGTGATCGCAGGGTTTACATATGATCACAGTCATTAGAAGAGCTGGAAGTCAAGATTGATTTTGTAGACGAGATGAATTGTGTTGCATTACTTATAATGTTCAGACTCACAGAATTAATCAAGTGATCTGCCAAGATCTGATGTAGCATTATTCAACATCTAAGCATTTCCTTCCAGAAACAGTGAGTGGGTTGAGCCAGTCTTGACTTTGGAACTATATGTGAGTGTGGTTAGAGTTTGATATTTGCCTACTGTCTGAGAATCCAACGCAGGCAGTTCACCTCACACCAGCAATGCCACAGATCTAAGCTGACTGGACTGACGGAGAATTAGCCGTCTGGTTTCAAACCACTCTCCCTTTTGTGCCTTTTTTTTTCTTGAGTTTCAGTGTTTGTTTTTCACATACTTCAGTGATGATCTTGAAACTTGTAGTCTAGTTTTGTACCGTGGATTGACTTCACTGATTACCTTATTTAGATCTCAGAGTTCGCTAAGTATGCAGACCCATCTGTGTGATGGAGTGTAGGGAGGGTTTCGTGTTGTACTGATTTAAAGGATGTTAGATTACCTTGGAGGACGGTCTTATCGCTCATGATTCGCTCTAGGACAACCCTGTCCAGTTTCTCGAAGGCCTCGTTGGTCGGAGCAAAAAGCGTGTAGTGCCCTGGCTCGCCTAGTTTATCCAGTAACCCTGATGCCACTGCGGCTGCCTGTGTGAATCCATGAAACCAAGCTGTGTCATTTGTATAAATGACCAATCAATGTTCAAACACATCTTCACTTTAACATTTTACTAGTTTTCATTACTTTATATTTCACTAGTTTAGTACCTCTAATGATAATAGCAATGACATGTTACGTACACTCAGTGAGGTGAGGTCTCCATTAGTCTCAATCACATCCTTGATGCTGCTCTTTACAGGAGAGATGACCCGATCGATGACATGAACAACTCCGTTAGTGGCCAACTGGTTAGCGTGAATAATCCTGGCACAATTCACAGTAACCACCTACAAATCACAACATCAGTATTCAGAGAACAAAAAAAAACAACAATTCATTAATTAACGAGTTTGTTTGTTCACTTTTTAATCTGGCTAAAAGTGGTGTGTGTACATGTCTTAGTGTAAAACATGCAGAATACATACTCCGTTTGAATAATGGTTGATGTATAAGCCCAGTTTATTTTGCATGGATTCCAACGTCATGTCGTTCTTCAGGTCCTTGGTCAAGAACCGTTTCTTGGTCATGTGATAGTGGAGAGCATCGTACAGCTCAGTGCTTGCACTGTTCTCTAACACACGCCGCATTCCCTGTATCGGACACAAGACCATCAGAACTAATTCTGAGAAATTACAATGTGCTACATATAACATCCAGTCTGTTAGAAGTATACATACATGTTGCAGAATATTACGTGTAATTTGTAGTGTTCTGACATTTACAAATGACTGTATGATTTTCAGTCATTTGCTAAAATGTGTTATGAAATGATGGTTTAAACGGTCATTTCACATGAGGTCGAGATTTTCTGTATCACGCACAGGGTCGACAAGGTTCCACGCGTCATCGGACGGTGCGAACATCGTGTAGGAGCCAGAGCCTTCAAGCGCCTCGCGGATCTTGGAAATGTCAGAGTAATCCTGTGTAGTTTTGGCATTCACTATACCCAGAGTGCCATACACGGTGTCGATGGGGGCCACTAGGGATCAAATGAGATGACACCCAAAAAGTCACGCAAAAACACTGACTAGTGACAAATACTGCTTCTTTTCATTCATATGCACGTTCATATGGTGCAGAGTTCTCAATTTTTTTTTCCCGCCAGAATTATTTCCAAATTATTTTCCTTAATTGCCAACTTTAGATTTTAACCAAATGAACATAATTTGACACTGGCATTTCCATCACAGTCTCACAACCCCACTGCAGTCTGGCCACAAACCCCTGGTTGAAAACTTCTGAAACAGAGCACTAGTTGAGGGTTTGATAATTGGCTGATGAGCTGAGTCAGGTGTCATAGAGCAGGGAGAGATTGTGAAGATGTATGAGTCCCCAGGAGTAGAAGTGGGAAACCCCTGATATAGATATAGACCCCTGATATAGGGCTGAATATCACCAGATACTGAACCCTAGTTGAGGGTTTGATAATTGCCTGTGTAGTGCATCACAGTGAAAATCACCTTTTCTCTGTCTACAGTTGAGCATCCAGACATTCACTACACTCCAGTTAAGATAAATGTCAGCATAATTCTCTGATATTGACTGCTGGATGTCTCCAGGCTCTAGTTTCCCATTTCTATGTAAGAGTATATTTTAGTAAGGCTTTGGGTTTTAGGTGTAAGAGAAAATAACAAATGGCTTTGGTTTGACATCAGGTCAGTATGGATACAGTGGATTCAAATAGCTCTCTCCTTTTGACATAAAAAATTAAAGTGCGAACGATAGCGGGAGGACAGGAGAGGGGTCGGTGTAGACCTCTCGTTTCGCCCTCTACAACCAATTACCCACTGACCCTACACTTTACCTAACGGGCCAATCAGATCACTTGCCTAAATACCAGTGTTAATAACATAATAAGGGTCTCAAACATTATTAAATTTGTATAATATTACAAATAAAGGAGGCAGAAGTTCCAAGTGATATACCCACTGTCCACATACAGTGTTAAGATTTTTTTATGGAGATCTCTCCATTCTGTATGCTGTTTATAAAGGTAACAAGTAATGTTGGTAATACCAATGACAAAAACTCTATGTAAACATGACCAGAGAATGAACCCAGACCCTGTTTTCATTAAGTCTACCTCATAAAGAGCCCAGTAATGAGAGCTTAAGGCTTTGCTCCCAGCGCAACTAACAAGAAACACATGAAAAATAAAACCCATTTGAAGACTTCTACAGTAGTATTAAAAAGGTAAAATCAGGCAGGCCACAGTAATTTTCCATTCATTTATATCTGATATGCTGTAAAAGGTCAGTTCTTAGCTCTTTTGTTTTCAAAATCCAGGCCCAGGGACCCACTAGGCAGGAACTTTTCGCTCTGACGGATCACCAGCACACCTGAAACTACTTTTGTTTATTAACATGGCCTTAATTAATTAAAAGATCCTCAGCACAGGGTTTCGTGGAACATGTTCGGTCTGGTCATGCCTTGTGACTTTTGCAAACACTGTACTGTTAGGATAGACACCACCAAATGACATTATGACTCAGATTTGTCTGTCGTTGATATTATGTTTGTCAAAGCTCATTATCCAACACTTACCTGCAGGGCAACCGCGCATCCCATCCAGCTTCATATAACCTGGACAGCACTCATATAAAACAACCCTGAAAGAACAAAGCGTGTTAATAATTACACACATAAAAGAGAAACAAATTAGATGTTCAAGTTCAAAGATGCATCTGATTAAGTCCTTATGACATATTAGTTTGAGTCGAAGGAGGAAAAAAAATGATTGAAGAGCAACAGAAATGTGGGATGATGTAAAAGTCACATTTGAAATTAATTTCGTTTTTTCAGAACTCTGATCATCTTGAAATAGTTACTGGGCTCGTTATTCAAATCGCGCCTCCATGTTTGAAAAAGTCAACACAGATGTACCCTGAGGGATATGAATAGTTGTACTTATCTCAGCTGAGCTGTGTTTGTAAACCATCAAGCGTATTTATAAATCTAAAAAGGCTACACTGGATGTTGAGAAATGAACCAAAGAGCTGCATAAATATTTTAGAGTGTCGATTAATTTTTTGTTACACTGTCTGCTTAAGTATGTTTCAACAGTATTAAAACATTTTTTTTTACCTAAATAATTATCCCACCTTTTGCAAACTATTTCTAAAAAATTGTTTTGTCTCTTTTGGGTGTTAGACTTCATAAGTCAAAATGCTAAGAGAAAGACATTTTAAAGGGTAAATTCACAGTGCTCAGTTCTCTAAAAATGTTTAGAGATTGTGTGAATGACTCAACATCAGCAATATCAGAAATATCATTTTAAATAAATAATTGCATAAATACACAATTTCCATCAAATATGATGAAATAATGTTCGGTGCATCAACATAGTGAACATGGGGGGGGGGGGGGGGGGGGGGGGGGGGTGAACTTAAATAGAGGTAAAAAGTAAGTTTAACCCTCACTTCTCTAACAAACAAAGAGAACAATGGAAAGACACATCACAAAGTCCCTTATCTTCACCCTTGCTCTTACTGCAAACCCAGGAAACAGTGCATCTGAGTGAATGCTCCAGCACAGACAGGGCATGGAAGCACAGAGTAATTCTACATTTCTGCAGTGTTTAACCTTGTCTGTCTCTCGTCCAAGAGAAGCAAACACTGAAGAGGTTTCTGTGAGCGGGCAAGCCTCATCGGACTGTCTGTCTCCCCAACATTTCTCAGAGAGCCTTCAAATACTGAACAAAAAAAAATCTTGGGGAGGCTGGTAAAGGGGGTGACAGCGCTGAATTTTAAGACTTTTTTTTTTTTTTCAAACCGAGAACGCGCCGTTCCACCAGGCATGCGATCACAGGCCCCCTGGGCTCTTCCGACAACATAATGAAGGACGTTTAACATCAACTGGCGATTCGTCGTTTTTTTGGCTCCACTTGAGTGAGAATGTTCTCCAGACAGGCACATATGTTGGCAATATGCCTCGTATATATAAACAATATCACACATGCACACGTTCACGCATGGACAGAAACCCGTACATATATTTTCAGATGCCCGCACTCAACGGACGGTCCAAAGGCATGTGGACGCGGTCTCGTGTACATGTATATGCAAACGAGGTTTTGTTGTTTCCCACCAGTTCATTGATTCATAAAAGCAGTTTTTGGTTTGACAGTAATTTCAACCAGTTGCCCAGTGTTTTAAATGACATCTGACTGAATGATTAAGACAAATGCAATGTGATACTCTGGGGGAGGTATTTCACAAAGCAGGATTTTTCAGTGAACCGAGAAACTCAAGCCAAAAGGCAAAACCACCATCTAATAGGAGAGAAGCTAAGGGCCACTCCTATTAGATCACAACAAGAATAACTTTCAATGGCCTTGTCCTGTCACAAAACATGCTTTTATGCTTTGTCTTGACTGTACATGCACATGAGTACAATTTCACCACACAAATTCACACAGGTTCTCAAAATCCTTATAACAACATAGAACTTGTCACAAAACTAAGACAAGTCCTCTAAAAAGAGATTTTGTGTAGCAGCTTGATCTTGACTGACAGGACTTGGGCAAAGGGGTTTTCACTAACGTTTCATAAGGTGATGTGAGGCGGTACGATACTTCACACTTGAATTAAGATGAGGAAGAGTGACACCATCGCAAACTACATTTCCAGTCTTTAGAATGAACAAAACAGAGGTCTTTCCCAAAACCCTGCCAGTGAAGTATTTCATGCGGAAATATGGAATATTATAGTACTTGACAGCTGTCCACAGATGCTGTGCTCCTAATCCCACCTTGACTAATGCTTTTATCTGAGGCAAGACTTAGTAAACGTTCCTCAGTCACTGACAATTTAGTTCTGCAAATTGTCAAATTACATCAACAGGCACCTGGGGTGAAGAAAAAAAAGCCCTCCTACCACTTTTCCACCTCACTTACACAGCTCATCTCTCTCTCTCTCTCTCTCTCTTTCTCTCTTTCTCTGCCCCATCCCTCTCACTCTCCCTCTCTCTCTTTCTCTGTTCTGCTCTCTCTCTCTCACCGTTTCTCTCTCTTCACAACAGAAGCCAGACAGCAGACATCACAGCTGTGCAGATTTCCTCCAGCCCCCTTCTCTGAACAATGTCTCAGTGTCACAGAGGAGAGGAAAGTTAGCCAGCACGACCCCTGAGAACTGCCGCTCTGACTCAACCTTTCCTTTCCTGCCCACTGGAGACAAAAGGCCTGGAGATCTCCAGCACGAGCCAGAGACCACAGGCCACGCTGGTGGTGAGAAGCAGCAGGGGACCGACCCAGCCGTGGAACTGGACAAGCATTCGAGCGCAATCTATGCCATCCATGTTTGGTTTTTACCCTCACGAAGGCCAAAAATCTCCTTATGCTCATACATACATTCACCCAAATGGTCCCGCATGTTTGGACAATGTAAAAGGGGGTGGGGGGGTGAGGGGTGAGGCAGACACATGGATGGCATACTTCCATGGCTTTTGGAAGAGAGTCAACTCTGCCTATTTACACTGGGAAGGGGCATGGGACTGGGTTGGGGGGATGGGGGTTGGAGGGTAAGTGTTTCAGGCCCAGGTTCTTTAAACAAGTCCCAATGTAGGGCTGGCCAGTGTAAAGGTAGGGGTGGGTAAGTCTTCAGGGCTATGACTGAATGCCTCTCAGTCCATTAACTCTAAGACACACAACGAATGTGTGGGCTGTGGGTATGAGGTAACCGTAGAAACCTCAGCAAATGTCCAGATAGCGTCTGACGGGCTTAAACGTTTCCCAGCCTTCCTCCCCACACACAGCCTGACACATCCTGACAGAGAGATAGCCAGAGAACTCAAGGTGTTTTTGTAGTTGCATAATGTTCAGAGACTTCACGAGCACTGCCGTCGGCACAGTAGTACAGTACAGTATGACTGTAATGCTGAAAGCTAAGGAAACCGGATCTATATATAGGCTCAGGCGTTTGTATTCGAACATACTGTGGATAGATGCCTACAGCCGTGTTATTCCAGACTTTCTTCGACCTGCTGAACGAAAAGACGGGCAGTCTAAGATTACAAATGTGTATTGTTGGAGTTGGATAGTGGAGCCTGTCTTTGAACATGCTCCTACACGACACAGCATGTACATGCAACAGGAGAGAGAGAGAGAGAGAGAGAGAGAGAGAGAGAGCGAAAAGAAGAATGGTACTAAAGAGCTGCCCCAGAAAAAAAAAAAAAAAAAGTGATAAAAACTTTAAGCTGTGATAAGTTTGGACAGGGGGAGGGTCCCTTGTTTGAGCAGCAGCCAATGTGAACCAAGCAGGAGCCATGAAAAGCATCTGAATTCGGAGGAAACAATTCCTCCCTCACCTTCTTCACCGCACGGCCCCTGCGGATGGGTTGGAAATGGTTGCGAAATTGATTCCAGTCTTAATCTTTCTAATTGTCGGTCACAGAGCAGCACAAAATTCACTGCTGTTCATTGACAATATCCACACATTCAGTAAAAGCAGCTGAGTTTGACAAAGTTTTATGAGTGATCACTGTGAAATAAAGACATAAAAAGGGAATAAGGAAAAGGAGAACTGAACAACTGGTCAAGAAAGAAAGAGAGAAAGAAAGAAAGATAAAGGAAAATGCCATTTGAGGGGCATTTCTTCTAGTCCTTATTGTTGAGCCTACTTCTTTTTATGGTGAAGGGAGGTTACTGGAGCCCCTACCAGTCCCAACTCATCCAGTCTCCTAATAACCAGCTATGACACACCCCCTCCCAACCCACCCAAATCTACGACTTGTCAAAAACCTTCTGGCATATCACAGGCTAGTACCCAACAGCATGACATTATCGTCACCATGTAAGTTGGCACATGAAATAAATCAACGCAGCATTGAAGAGAATTCCACAGATGGAGCCAGACTAGAGGGCAATAAACATGTCAAACCGTAGTCGTTTCCAAAAGAGCGGTAATTTAGTGCGCTAAAAAAAAACAAGCACAGCGGTGATATTGCGTGCTGACGTATGTCATCGCTCAGCGCCGGGAGCTGGTCGATCACCCTAAGGGTCTCGCATAACCGTGCAAACCTGGCTTGTTTCTGTTCACCCCGTCGAACTCGCTCGGGGTCGAGACACCTCGACAGGGCTGAGCAAGACTTGGGACGAACCTGCGAGACGCACGAAAGTCGTTTCATTGTTTCTCCATGTCCGTCATCAGTTAAGGCCTAACCTCTGACCTGCAGCCTCTGCTTGCACGCAATGGTAAAACAGTTGTTCTTCAGCTCCACACCAAACGCAAGCGAGCGTCGCAGAGACGACTGAGGGGAAGAAAAAAAAAAAAAAAACAGGACTTACGCTTTCTTCCCACAGATGGAGCCCTTATACCAGTTCCTGCATGTGCTGAAGTACTTCTTCTTGGTCCCCATAACCTGCTGAAGTGCACACACATTGGGCCTGTGCCAAAGGGAGGGGTCAGGGGAAGAAAAAAAAAAGAGAGAGAGAGAGAGAGAGAAAGAGAGAGAGAGAGAGAGAGAGAGAAATTAGTTCTGCAGGGAATGGTAGAATTTCACTGATTGCTTACATTGTGGTTAAATGACAGCAGCATCATTCAGTAAGAGGAGTAATTATCAGGATGAATCTCAGACAAGTTTGGTTCAAATATGCATCTGAACTTCTATAGCTAAACTGCTTTTCCTCCGCATACACGACTCCCTTTATGTGTCTGAGTCCTGGCTGAAAAAAAGTACAAATTGTGAGTGAACTTACAGTACCAAAATTTGACTCATGGCACTTTTACTTAGCCAGTCCATTGAAATTTCATGTCAAAGGCACAGACACAAGGCAAGACTGTTAAAGACTGCTGAGAAAGGGATGTTTCAGTGGTATGTTTCAGTCGTTTAATCATGTGTTTGACTTCTTTTTTTTTTAATTGTTTCACCAACTAATACAGTGAAACATGGCTCAATATGTTTCTTCTTTTTTTATCCATTTTCACAAATTACTTTTCTAACTACATTCACATTAGTGAGAAATTTTACTGAAACAATTATGACAGATTTGGGTTTTTTTTTTTTTAAATGATTCATAAATGAATGGAATAAATGAAAACGTTATTAATAGAAGTGAGGTCTTATCTCTTAAAGTGATACAGGGGTGTGACCCTTTATTAATTTCTCAATTTCATGATCTTCTCATGCATCAATTAGAAAATATTCAGTGTGGGTTACATGCAATGAATGCAAAATAATAATGATAATAATAATAATACGTCAGAACATGCTCTCTCACTTTCTAAAGAGGTCTAATTATCTACATCATTTGAATTAATTGCATTTTGTGCCTTTAAGACATTATGATTGATCCAGTTTTGTGTGTGTGTGTGTGTGTGAGAGAAAGAGAGACAGAACTTTGCCAGGATGTTCCCTTACCCCTCTTTCTTTGCCCTGATGCGACTGTGGGTCACAATCTTGTCATAAGCTGAGGAATCAGCGAGGTCCAGGGAGGAGAGAGTGACCAAGGTCAAACTGATCACAAACAGGAGCTTCATCTTGACTTGCCCTGTTGATGAAAAACCCCACACAAAAAAACACAGGAGAGAGACTGGGAGAGCCCTCCAGTGCTGGGAGCTTTTATACCGCCCCCTCCCCTCTCACTTTCTCTCCCTGATACACATACACACTCTCAAACACAAACATAGATGGATCAGGATCAGTACTATAGACAGAGAGAGAGAGAGAGAGAGAGAGAGAAAGGGAGAGAGAGGGAGAGAGAGAGAGAGAGAGGGAGAGAGAGAGAGGGAGGGGAAGGGGGTGAGGGAAAACGAACCTGCTTTTTTTTATGTCACCACCCCTTCCTTGAGGACCCTGAACTCCTTGTCCGATTATCAGCCCAGCAGGAAGAGCCAAACTGCTCCTCAGGATCCACAGATATGATTTTAAGGACACTGACATACTTTTTTTTTTTTTTTTTTTCTTTTTTGGTGACAGACAACACAGTTGTTGAAAACGTCTTGAAACAATTTGTTATACCGTATGTTTTTTGTCTTTGTTGTGGAGAAATTTTGGATCTTTATGACACTGTCATCATTGCGGTTTCATACTTTACCTCACGGTTCTGGTTCTCATTGGGTTTCATAATCCAGAACATAGCTGACGACAAAAAAGGATATTCCCGACCAGTGACTGACAAATTTATTGGGTACTTTAAGGTAAGACCATTATAACTCACCTCAGCCAGTCCACCCTGTGACTGAAGGGTCCAGGGGGTATCCTCTTGAGGCGGTTACATTTCTATCAAAGTCAAAGAGAGCGACTTTAATGAGCTGATTAGGGACGTGGATTTACGGCCTGATAGCGCTCTAAGTGCCACCCACGCCCCCCCCCCCCCCTTCCCCCCCAAAACCTTAAGGCCATTTTCTGATCTCTGGGCTTCCGTCCAAAATGAGTGCAGCCACTGTAGTGACATTTCAGAAGTTGTTATGGATTAGGCCTCAGGCTTCCACTTGGATGTGTCAAAACTCCAGATGGAAGCATTGCAGAGAACAGCTCTGCCAAAACCAGTCTTCCCTTATCTCATATTCTCTGGCCGTCAGCAAGGGGAAAAGGGACTTGACGATAGGGAGAGGACTCAGAGGGGATATGTGAGTGTGTGTGTGTGTGAGAGAGAGAGAGAGCGAGCGAGAGAGAGGTAATAGTGAGGCAAGTGTAGGTCCCAGGTTGACACTAATGCAAAAATTGTGGGTGGAACTACCTCTAGTGGTGAAGGGATGGCACTACTCTGTTGAGCAAAAACTCTAAAAGCACAACATTCATCTCTCTTGATTAAAATAGCTTCGCAGCATGAAGCTGCTTGAAAACTGACAACATTAGAAAATGTTTTACAAAAAAAAAAAAAAACCTGCGTCTCCTCGGAAACAAAAACAGAAGGTCAAATTTGAAAGATTTTCTGAACTGTCATACAATTTAATTACTTTATACTTATCACTTTTACAACGTTTTTCCAATAAGACCGCCCAAAACCTTTACTTAATAATACGTTTTTGATTAGGAGTCACCTCATAAAACAACATTTGTGCTTTCAACAGCTGGAAAAGAAATAAACAAGTTTTTTTCCAAATGCTGTCTCTAATTACCTTTTCTATGAACTCATTGAAACCAAATGACAAATGCTCTGTACCCCAGTTTTCAATTATATATTTCACCAAGTGACTCTAAAGCATTCAGCTATACCGCATAATGCATTTAAGTGAGTGCGTCACCGCAATATTTGTCATGGGAACTGTGTGTACTGTTTACGGTAATGTGTTATTCAGAACACCCAACTTATACCACCATGCTAAACAACGATACCATGGCAACATACGGTACCTGCACTGTGACGGCTCATGTCTCAAATGACCAGAGATCAGTGTGTGTTTTAATGTTTATGTTTACATCTACATTTGCAAATGATTTGCACTGATATCATGTGTCTCTGGCAGTTAACCAGTAAACTAAATTACAAAGAAACGAACATAAACTGACTAACATACTGTACTTCCACTGACATGTTCAGTGGAAAAAAAAAAATTTTAAGAACTGCTGAATCAAATTTCAAAGACAGTCATAACTTTTGACAATTGTAACTTTTTTTTTTTTTTGGTAGTCTTTTAAAGCAAACTCCATAGTAGATCAAGGACATGACGTTAATAATTAGAATTCAGAACAGATTCGGATATGGCCAGAGCTCAAGAGAGCGTGTTAATAAAATTAATTTAAAAACCAATGAATGGAACAATGTAAAGGCTTATCTGAATCCCATGGCAGGACAACTCCACTGCCTTGAAATCATGTTGAAGGACCTAGCCTCACTGCATGTTACAACAGGTAATGAAAATGGCTTTAAATGACAAATGTGATACAATGGCTTTTAATGGCTTTAAATGACAACTGAAATACATTGTTACAAACGCCCAGCTCAAGGCATTGCGACATCAAAGGGGAGGCCACATGCGGATTAAGTTAATGAAGGTTATTTATTAAAAAACAAACAAACAACAAAAAATGAAAAAAAAGAATGAAGATTTGAACAAAAATGGAGAAACATCAGTTTAAGAGTTTAAGGGTTCAAATTAAAGTGTGTTGAAATCGGCACATGTAGTGCAATGCTAAACAAAACCAAATTCAGAAGGTCCTAGAAATTGGGAGAGGCCCCACGTAATGGGAATGAGAGCCCCCCCGCGGACCATCACCAGGGAGTAATTAAAGTAACCACCAGCAGCTGTCAACTGGCTCCACCCTGTGGGCGGGAGAGAGAGAGAGAGAGAGAGAGAGAGAGAGAGAGAAGGAACAAATGGCGGAGCCAGGCAGGGCTGTGACAATACAAAAATTCATTATAGAATCTTAAAAAAAAAACAAAAAAAAAAAAAAACAGTTGGAAGAATGTTTGATGAGACAAAGCGCCTTTACAAGACAAATGAGAGACGGATTAGCAAAGCACACGCCAGATAGAGTTAAATGGACTGTAAAGATATGACGAGCTATGTGCTTTATACCTTTGAAACTGACTTAAAAAGCATCCACGGGAGAACCAGCATTTCAACCAGCATTTCACTTACTTTTTAAATTAAGGCCTGGAAGCGATGACTGTGTAACTGGATAGAGAAAAAAAAAAACCCAGTGGATGAGCGCTGTGTTTCTACACTGACGGGTTCTCACTGTAACAGTCCTGTTACACAACAGTAATTATCATGAAACCATTGCCCCCATCTCACACGGCCTGCGCCAGAGGAATCCACCCCCAAAGAGACAGGGAGAGGGATGAGGTCTAGTGGCTTTCACAAACACAAAGCATTGTTATTTTTTAGGGTATGGAGGACTAATTTGTTCCATATAAATCTGAATAATATAAAATACTCACATATGCACGCACACACGCGTGCATGCACACACACACACACACACACATGCTCTCACACACACATACGCCACTGCAAGGGGCAAGGAAAGACTACCGCCTAGCAACAGCAACAACGGCGACAAAGCATGTAACTAATTTCGCATTGATATTAACTGTTCAACTGAGTGACCTTGCTGGAAGAAAAAAAAATCTGTATTTTGTTTGTAATGGCCTGTAGATCTCTTAAAATCAAATTGAATATGTAAATGTTTGCTGCTTACGGTGCTTGATTATCCTGCATCATTCCTACTGAGAAACGTGAAACGCCCGGAATGTTTGGATATTTCAATTCATGGTGCACTCATGGTTGAACGGAACTAGGGAACTCACTGGGTCAGACAATAATTTTATATATATAATTATTTTTATTGTTTTATTCCACTGGCCTTCTGAACAGACAGTTCAAACTATGAGTTTTTTTCACAGAAGGATATGATATGAATAGGATTAATATTAAATGCATCTAATGATGATGATGAATATGTAGACATTTCAAGGTAGGCTATAATAACTGTATCTGGAGCAGTTATGCGGTGGTTACTGATATGATAATATGACATAAGCAAAACAAGGGATATGACAGAGTATGCATCAAATGAATTATTGGTCTAGTACTAGAGTTAATACAAAGCTAACATGATTTCAGTGCATGAGTTACAATAGTACTGATATTAAGACAATCACTAATGAGTAAGACAAGCCAGTTTAGTTTCCCTGCATCAATATGTGCAAATTCAATAATCATAACCCACTTAAATTTATTTTACTATTTGTATTGTACGTGTCCTAAACACACACCAAAAAACTTCCGTAATAAAGAAGAGTCGATTACTAGAGATTATGGATTGATTATTTGTTGTACTGCACAGAGAAATGTAATAAAAGCCTTCTGGATAGTCTTTTATATGTAAGTCACAGTTAGATGGGACAAGGAGGGATGACACCACCTGTGTGAGATGTAAGGACCAAACCCCAGTTCTTATTCGACAAATATGAGTGAAATTAGTCAATGTTTATCATCCCCTGGAGGTACTGATAAATTTATCAACAGAAATTTGTGTCATGCAAATGAGAGCGCAATGAATTGTTGCATAGAAATGACTATTATTCAGATAGTAAATTCCTTGGTGATTGTATCTTCCTCTCTCTCTCCCTCTCTCTCTCTCTCTCCCTCTCCCTCTCTCTCCCTCTCTCTCTCTCTCTCTCTCTCTCTCTCCCTCAGTCTTTATTTAAATACATCTGTAAATAAGTTTAAGCTGCCCTACAGAAACAGCTGAACTGAATAAGGCTGACTTAAAAGACCTGTGATTAACAGTGAAGCTATTGCTCTTCCATCAGTAAGTTCAGTCAAGGCAAGGGGTTTGAGGCAAAAAAACAAAAAACAAAAACAGGGGGATTGCAACACTGAATATTCTCATTGCTGATAGTATCAGCTACTGCAAAGACCAAACTTGTATCTGGAAAAAAAAAACTTCCAAAATTACAAGCAATCCCTGAGTCTCATTTGTAGGTATCCAGCGAGTCCAGGCCTAGGGCGTGGACTGAAACTCCTCAGCAGAAGGAGCTGGGAGTACACCGAAGATCCCACGAACACAATCGTCTTTCTTTACCTGCGTACCCATAAATCCTTATGAACCTGCTACTTCCAAACAGAACGGAGGTAAAGCCCCTGTGAGGTTCTTTCTGCCTGTGATTGTCATTCCTCTTGGCTTTTAAACTCTGGTGTGACTTAGTCTTCTATGACTGTTTGTTCTTCTCCTCCCCCTTCTCCTTGCTGTCAGGACACGTGGTGTGCAAAATATTCTCCCTCTCTCCTTCGGCTTCTGCCACCTCCGTCTCCTCCTCTATCGCAACGCTAAGCGTATGCGAGTGCTTGGACGTATTCTGGGCTGAGTTTCCCGCCGGTGTGTTATCCTTTCCATCTTGAGTCTGGTCCTCTGAGTCAGATTCCCCAACTTCCTCTGATACTGAGTATATCCTGCTAGGGTGGTTTGGCCCGCGGTGACGTAACTGGTGGTACAGTCCAGCAATGTCTTTGGGGAAATCCCTTTCGGCATTGATCTTCTCCGATGGTAGGGCAATGGAGCCGTTTGCCATGTCGCTGTAGGTCTCAGGGCTTTTGGGGGAATCTCTAGCGCCGCCCTGCTGGAGGAGAGTGGTAGTGACATCGAACAGGTTCAGCATGGGCTTCATTTGTCCTCCGGGAGCTGCTTGAGGTCCTTTAAGAGGGCGGTCTGGATATGCCGTGCTGGTGGCTCCAGCGTTCATTTTGGTTCCTTGTAGACAAGCCTTGCCCCCTTTCATCATTCCAAGGACCTCATAGCGGAAGCTGGAGATATCCTGTTTCAGCTCCTGGAGAACAATTTCATCCAGAAGATTAAGATGATACATACATACCATAAATCCTGTCTTCTGCAATGATGCAACACAAAGCCAAATCCTAATGGACAAAGAACTTAGCTCCTGGAAAAATGAGCCAATCATGATCTGTACCTTAAAGTTTTCTTCTGTGAGCCCTTCCTCCGTCTTGGCATCTCGAATCATCGCTGCAACGTAGCGTTTCACTAAATTTCGAAGAACTTCCTGAAAGATAACGAACAACAACAACAAAAAAAAAAGAGACATATAGACGATGAAACCTTAAAGAATGACAACCCAAAACGACCGTTCGAACGGATATTTGATATAGTGCAGACAAGAGCAATGGGGCAGCCTGCACTGACAGTGTCATTATTACCTGATACTGGTGATTTAGTTTAACATTCTCCGCTGCACGTCTCTGGAAGAGATGGAAAGGATTCAGTAGCACTGACTTCACATAGTGGGGACAACACATGTTAATCACAAAGCAGTAACAGATGAGCCTAACAGCATCACTGCATTTAAAGATACAAAAAAGCAGCATTTGTCTCTGTCTGAGAGACCAAACTGCTCTGTATCCATCTCAATTAACGCACAATTAAACTGGCTGCATGTTCACTGCTCACGTAATAATTCTTATCGCATAAAAATATTTACATAGCCATTCGTATCATAAATCTAGCGTTTGGAATGATAAGTACACGGAGTAGAATGAATATTTTTTAAGAAGAAGACAGCTAAGTCCTAACCCCCAGTGATCCAAAGGTTTCTGGTCTTCTCGACACTTTCTTGCACATGTTTTTTTTTATCCAGCATATGAGATACCACACTGACTTGGGACTGGGGATGATATTGAATGGAACAGGCAGAGTGCCACCCTCTTCAAAATAACTGATCCACAGCTTGGTCCTGGCAAACTTCCATTCAATGTCCGCGTGATCCTGACAAAAAAAAAAAAAAAAAAGACAACAGAAATTATGATGAAGGTAAATGAGATAACGGAACAATAAATCCTTGTAGAACACAATCGTGTTGATTTTTTAATGTGGATGGCTATGGGCAAGTAATGATGGCAGAGAGAAAAAAGATATTCAACATCAATGAAAACAAAATATATGCAAAGGAATGAGAAAGAATGTACTACAAGATGACGAGACAGAATTCTTGAAGAATCTCAGTGGGGAGAGAAAAAAAAGGATTTGATCTACTTCAAAAGACTGTTTAATGAACCGAGAGGCAAAAAAAAAAAAAGTATAATACGTTTAAAAAAATCCCTTTGCTTGCTTACAGCTATGTGTTGATAAGAGTTGTTCATCATAGCAATGAGCATGTTGAGAAGGACCACTAATGAGATGATGTTGTACGTTCCAAACATCGTAGCCCCAACGAACTCTGTGAACTGGTGGTCTGCAGGGACGTTGGTGACATGCAAGGCGATAAGTCCGAATATAGACCAAAACAATGACTGCAGTGTCTCAAAGAGCCTGAAAACATGACAAGAAACCATGTACTCAGAACCAAATACTTCATGTAGGAAAAAAACAAACAAACGAACAAAACAAAACTCATAAATCCGGTTTTTGGTTTTTGCTCAGTCTAAAGAGGATTTGGGCCACTCACGTGGAGAAGGCGTTATTCTGTACCGAGCAGCGGATGCCCTTGCAATTCTCCTCTTTGCCCTCCTTGACCTTGATGCCATCCGTCTCATAGTAAAAATATAGCTGGTTGAGGCCGTTGGCAAAGGCCAGCAGCACCAGGCAGTAGATGAAGAGGAATTTGAGGATGTCCAGAAGCATCCGACCCAGGGAGATCTGCAGTGGTCCCAAGTGAGAATTAGCTGTGAAGAGCGAGATGAGACGCAGAGAGCTGAAGATGTTGGCGATGGCAAACACAGCCTCTGCAACAAGTGTTGGGTGAGACATCTCCCAGTCGCTCCTATCCTTGCAACCGCTATACTGAAGAGACGGACAAAAGACGACAGGATCAAAGACACAGTCTCAGTTTGCGCATTTTCATCATATTTTATCTCGTAGTATTTAAGAAGTGTTAAAAACATATATTCGTTGAAAAAAAAAAAGGGAACAGATCTATCATGGTGTGCAAGAGCAGGGACCAAATTATGCAGCCTAAATTAGCCGGTCTGATTTGACATTTAAGAATACCATTTCGCATTTGAGTGCTGAATTAATGATCTGCACAGGCGGATGGATTACGTTACCTTCATGTACGCCACAATTTTAAGGGATATAGTGGTGAGATACAGAGAGTTCATGACAAAATCCATTAGGTTCCACCAGTCATGGATGTAGTCCTGAAATCCTCCATCCCACATCTGTTTGATCTCGGCCCAGATAAAGCCTGGAGAGAGATTAAAAAAAATAAATAAATAAGCCTCTTGAATACATTTTTGGTTCCTATATTATACCTAGACTTACACTTAAGCACATTATGCAGTTAAGTAACATTATCTGTGTCCTCCTTCTTGCCAGCATTTAAAAGTTGTCTCAAGAACCTTCGCAGTTCATTAAGTACTTCTGAACACTTTTTGAATGGCTGACATTCACTTCTGGTGCACTGGGCCATCGAGTATTACCTAAGACCCAGGGCAGGATCATCCACTCCACACCGGTGGGGGCAGGCCCTTGCTTGTCACAACCAGGCTTCTCAGTGGCGAAGATGTGCTGGGAGGCCAACAGCAGTAGGAGGAGGAAGCTCAGGTAAGACGCCGTGTGACAGATGAACTTGATGAACGGTTTGCGGATGAAGAGCCCGTAACGGCTCTTGGGGGCAACGAGATAAAAGATGGAGAAGAGGGGGAAGAGGATGCCGATAAAGATACAGGTGACCAGTTTCCCCGCCCAGTGACGTCTCCTCCAACCAGGGAATTCGCCGTACCAGCGGGAAGCCAAGAGCTGCTGGCAGTTAGGCTGAGCTACAAACTGCCCAGTCATAAACAAGAAACAGAGATGGGTGGTATTGAATTTAATCAGACATTGGAACGAGACGAAGAAGGGTTTTGCTACTATAAGTTTTTATCAGTTGTATGATAAAAAATATATTGGAGATAGAATCAAAGCAGGGAAAATCAGTGAGGAGAATCAAGTGCTACTTCAGCAGACAAAACTGGAAAGTCAAATAAGCCTTGGTGCACTGTTCCATTTTCCCCCCTCTTTGCTAAGTCTGGATCATATCAAATAGTCATCCCTTCAAAAACTGGACAAGACTTTTCTACATCTTGCCCACAGCCATCTGTGCAGCACATGGCAAGAAAAGAGGAAGTTAAGAATCTCAGGGCACTGTAACACATACACACACACAAACACACACACACACACACATACACACACACACACACACATACACACACACACACACACATATATATATATACACGATTCATAAGGACATTGCTACATACATTCATAATCATATATGTATATATGCAGAAAGAAATGTTATTTCATGGCCACTAAACTTGGTAGTGTAGTTATATCTTTTATGGCATAGATATGTGTAATGTAATATGACATATGTGTATTGAATGGGCATTGTTATTACATTGGACATATACGAGGTGTGGCTATTAAATAATGAAACTAATGCTGTAATCCAATTGTAATGATTGTTTAATGACTGTTTAATAACAGTCTCTTTGTCGATGGAGACCATTTCTGCAATCATTCTCATGCTGAGTCGTGGATCATTTTGAATGATTTTTTGAACATTCTCGCCGGTTCTTGACGTGCATAGGCGTCCACAATGCTCATCATTTTCAACATCCTCTCGACCTTCACAAAATCTCTTGTGCCTCTCGAACACACATGCACGTGACATGCATTCTTCCCCATCAACTTCAGTTAGCATATGAAGAGATTCAGTAACCATTTTGTTCAATTTCACCAAAAATTTTAAATTGATGCGTTGCTCGACTTTTGAACTGACACGTCAGAAAAACACGTCTACTTCAAGCGATGCGTAACAGCGAACCGAAGATGCACTCGGATTGAAACTTTCAGGGGTTGTTTATGTTTATTCAGGGGTCACTGTACGCCACGTGGTTCGCACATGCGCGCTGTGGTTCGACTTACATAAGCCAAGTCTCATTATTTAATAGCCACACCTCATATGTGTATTAGAGGGACAATGCAATTATATGACCATTGGTAAGGCAGTGCTATCCTTTGTGTGACAGCACAACCATTCACATGACTACTCAAATCCCACCTCCTGACTGCTGTTCTCACAAACACATCTGGTTTCATTCCTAAACTGAGGCCATTACTCAGTAAGAGGGGAGAAGAGCCCACAGAATCAGTGTGAAGAGAATTCAGCATCCCTTGCCAGTTACTGACAATACATAGTGATGTTTTGGAGAGATTTACGGACATGTGTTTCCAATCACTGTCGACTATCTGGTGGACGATTACCCATACGGGTACAGGAGTGCAAGTGAATAAAAAAAATGTACTCACAAAGATGAAACAAAGTCTGAAAGAACTGTGTAGAATTTTGGAAGGTATTGTGTCCTTATTATCTGCAAGAACTGTAAGAACCCCTGAATAGTACTCTGTGTCCTGGCTCGTACTGGTGAGAGACTTGATACTGTGGCCTGTGACAGTCACAGTGATTGGGACATCACATTGTCATGACTGCCTCAAATGAAATGAATGAGGGGGATTACCAGATCTTTCCAGCAAATTGCCAAAACCACCAAAATACTTTTTAAATATTCTTTACGACGTCATAAAATATAGCCAATTTTTACAGGCTCACGAAATCACTCAACGTGATATGATGCTTGTTTGTTTTGGAATAATTTTAAAATCTTGTCTAAACAGAGAGTATTTACTTTTTTTATTTCCATGGTCACAGAAATGGCTCAGGATATGGTTTCACGGGGTATGGAAAGCAGAAACAGATTCAAAAGCAAAACGTTGCCTTGTGTACAAGTCTCCTCTGACATCATCCTGGGATTCTATTGGACGTGAACAGATTCAGGAATATCTTACGGAGCGTGTTAAATGTTCCGCATTACTTTCCCCCCCCCCCACATGTATTCTGGTTTGTTCACAGAAATCTGATTAGGAGGTAAACAAAAACAACATGACGTGACAACAGGCAAGACAGAAGAACAAATCTGCAACAGATAGTTCGGCGTTACCCGTCGCCGACTTTAAAGAATCAAAGAAATAAATAAACAAACAAACAAACAAATAAATAAATAATAAAAACAAAGAGTGATGTAATGCCTTGGGTATGACTTTGAAGCATTTGGCAGGGAACGGAGAACATCCTCTAAGAAAGCGACTGGTAGGGCTGGGTAAACTCACAGAAATCTGCCATTAATATTCATCATACTTCAGCAATCTTGTCTTTTTCTGGGTTTCCCCAGACACTGCGTGAGAATACAATTCCCAGTATCCAGTAAAAACACGATGTGGCTGAATGGAGGAAATACATCGTTACCGAAAATAAATACAGCCACAGGAAAAGATATTTGCATCAAAAAGGATGGAATGTAATTGCCTTTTCACTTGTATTGATGGTTATCATTCTCCTTTTGTGACTGTAAGTGATGTGACCTCATCCTCCATAAATTCTTAGTATTAGTACACCACCGACAATATAATAACTTACACATACGCAATTTCATTCACTTTTACTCTCTGTAGCTTTGAGATACCACATTAACTCCACTGCAGAGCATACACATGTGTTTAGTGACTGAGAGAAAAACTGCAGCTGTTCCCAAGTCAGCCTACATCAGATCCTCTGTTACTATGGGAACAACGAGGTCTGAAGTTCCCTATCAAAGTAAGACCCCCGGACCAGAACCGTTCATATTTGCACGTGGTGCTGGGTCTCAGAGCTTTCTCTCCGTCTGGTGGCATGTCGGCGTAATCCAGGGATGATTATCTTTTTTATTTGCTTTGGATTGGATGAGTCATCTCCCTACTCATGCTCCATTGGCATTCATATTAAAAAAAAAAAAATCATGCCACAAATAAGATGTGTGATGAGTAGAATGTACAGGGTGTTTTCCTGCACACATATGCAACATGCAGACACAGACAGAGACAGACAGACAGACAGACAGACAGACACACACACACACAGACACATTCCTATGTGTATTGCTTCTGTTCCCTTGAACATTTCTTAACCCCCCCCCCCCCACACACACACACACACACACACAGAGACACAGAGACAGACAGACAGACACACACACACACACACACACACACACAGACACACACACACACAGACACACACTCCTATGTGTATTGCTTCTGTTCCCTTGAACAGCCCCCCCCCCCCCCCCCCCCCCCACACACACACACACACGCAGACCCTTCCTCTGCCAAAAAAAAAAAAAGCAATATTAAAGTTATCTTCAGCCACCGCCTTCAGAGTGGGCTACACTTCAAAAGAAGAGGTGATATATTTGGCCGACACACAAACACACACACACACACACACACACATACACGCTTTCATTATATTTAGTTACAATATAAAAGTGTCCAGCAGAGGCACTTGAGTATCTGTTCACTAAACCTAATTAGATTAAGATTTGAATCATTTATTTGATTCTCCACACACCTCAATCGTTGCCTTTAATCTTCATTCTGGAGCACTTTTAAAATGCAATGCCTTTGATATACAGTAGGGGGCGAACTAGATCTGCACAACATCAACACATTTCAAGCCAAAGGACAGGTCAGTCTCTAATCTCATATGTCAAGTATATACAAGTAAATCTGTCACAGTGGTATTGTTACTCATATGTCAAATTAATGGCATCAGCCAATGAGGGCCTCTTACAACATGCAGGTAGGGCTGTTATGTCATAGGGTTTTACATGGAATCAAGTGCAACAGAGAAAGAAAGCCCTCACCTCCTTCTGCCGGTACTTGATGGCCAGTTTAAGCCGAGCAAGGTCGTTGTTCCCTTCGTCCTCGAAGAAGCTGAGGTCATCCCTGTAGTTCAGAATAATCTCCAGTTCCCGCGAGCTACGTGTCTGATCCAACAAGTCCTTGGCAAACTGCTTGCACTGATGGGACAGCTCCTCGTATTCTGACTTAAACTCGTTCTCCACCTTGCTGAGTTCTTGTAACTCCCAGCTGAGGCGAAAGGCGGTGAGGAAAGGGTCCTCGCTGGACAGAGCGATGAGGGAGGGGCTGGACAGGGCGCGGTAGATGTTGAGACGGGAACGAGAGTGTCTCAGGCTGTCCACGTCGGAGCTGGACACACACTCCACGCAGTTACAACGCACCTCATGGGGCTGGGGAATCGAAACACCTTTCTGCACCAGCATCTTGATGATCTCGTAATTGTTGGTGTGCGCGGCCAGGATGATGGGCGTTATGTCCGGGGTGAAGTCCGAGAACCTCTTGTCCAGCAGGATAGGCGGGACCTTGCGAAAAGAGAGGAGAAAAGCGTAGAATAGCGAAGAACGTGGACGATAGCTCACGGGAGTCATGAGAGGACAGAGGTAGACTATAAAAAGACTTGGATGTAATTGGATGTTCCATTCGCTGTAATGTGCATTTCAGGCTCTGCCTGCCTGTGTCTCGCCCTCCTCATGAGGCTCTCATAAAAAGATCTGGAGAATCTATGCAGAATTATACACTGATTACTTATAGTCATTTACTTACATTCATTCACTTCCCAAAGCTACCTATGTCACAAAGTCATCTTTTGTCTGACTTACAAAACTATAGCTCGTCAAGCAAGATCATTCAGAAAGTACTCTTAAATATATATCTAAATAAATAAATCATCAGCTATCTGTATAAGACTCGTAAAGAAGAAATGGAAAGATAAAAGATCTAGGAATATGGTAATTGGAAACTTTGTGTTACATATGCATTATGCGTTGCCAGGCACGGAAAGCTCTTTAGCTTTGATTACTGTCGTCTGAATTGTGGTGATTACAAGTATTTTTCAGTTCAAAATGAATAACTATGGGCGCTTTGGTGATGTGCTCTCCAGTGAAGACGTATGCCGTTTATGCAATTTTGCCACAAATGGACTGATAGTAAATTATATTCAGATACTTGCTTCAAGTAAACACTGGTGAAAAGACGAATATTCAGTGGCAATGACTGAATTGCTAAACTATCCTGCGTCACTCCTTCTACCACAACTAACTCATGTTATATTGAAAAACTGATTGTAGTATGAATGGTTGAGAGCTGCTTGAGAATTAAATTTGTCTCTGATTTTAACTGTAGACAGGAGATCTTGTCTGCTAATACTATGTATCTGCTGTTCTCCTAAGACACCCATGGTGATTTAGACAAAGTAAATACACTAGCTCTCTCTCAAAAAAAAAAAAAAAAAAAAAAGGATACTTCCATTCCTTGCTGACACGCCGCAAAATTGTTTGTCAATACACATTCTGACTTGGCCCATCAACAGGGGAAAAAAGCTAAATATGTAATCTGAGTCAACTAAACGGACTCTCACAGAGATTAATATGTCTCCCTTCCAGGCATGGGAAAATGGATTAGACACATTTTCCTCTGGCAGGCATTTAATATGACAAATGCACCTTATTTTGCTGTGGGATTCACTGCCACTTTGATCAATTCACACAACTTTCTGAGTCCAGTGAGGCACCATTCACGTAATGGACCATTAAACTAAAGGAATAAGAGACCAAATAGTACATATCAGTTTACGGTAATGACCTAAAACAAAGCAAAACAAAACAAAAAAAAATGGTCATAGCCTTTCCTCAAATCCTCCAAATGTTATTGCATGTTAACGCTAACTTCAAGCCCAAGCTAGTAGACGCGTCCATTTTCATTACATGGAAAAGAGCATCTGCCAGTCTCCTGAACTGACCGTGTAGTCTTTTTACAGAAAACATTTCTTGCCTACTTTAACATGCTTCCGATACTGTCCAGTCCCAAGTCACCTGTCACAAAACAGGTGCTGTTTACACTTTAAGGCAAAAAAAAAAAGCAAAAAACAAGCAGTAGTTACAGCAGTTTTATCCACTTTGAGGCTCATTCCTGAAAGCCAGTCTGCAGAACTCTGATTATACTGCAAAGAAAGGAGGGATTCATTTAGAACTCAAGATGGAACACTATGTTTCTGTGGGGAAAGGCTAGTGCCTCACTAAGTAGGTGAGATGAAGGAGCCTTTCCTAAAGGAGTCAAAAAACAAAAGGCCCAGAGGGGTGTGAGATGCGCTTCCTGTGTTGTGTCTGAGTCTACGAGAACCATTCTGTGCATGTTTGATCTTTCTCAGCACTGTTTTCAGACTTCTTACAGCGGGAGTTCCATGGCATATCCTACCTGCATGCCCCCACTGGGTTTCTTATGGTTGAGGAGCAGCTCCACGGCTCCCACCACCTCCTTCCGTATGGCGTGGAGCAGGGCATCCCCCACATGAACGTTGTAGCTGAGGAGGAGCTCGATGATCTCCAGGTTCTCGTTCTCGATGGCGATGAGCAAGGCGGTGCGCCCCAGCGGGTCGATGCAATTGATGTTGATTTTGAAGTAGATCTCGGCCTCCTCCAGCGCTTGCTTGACGCTGGCGTAGTCACCTTTCTCCACGGCACACAGATAAGCCTTCTCCATGGGCGACAGCTCCGATTCGGCCCTCACGATTCGCAGCGGGATTCGATCCCTGTGAAGCGAGTTGTCCGCTCTGCGGTAGTACAGCTGCGACATCGCTGCCAGGCAAATCCTACACCGAGACTCTGATTAGTCTAAGGAGCAACGTAGAAACAGTCAGAGACACACACACACACGCGCCCCAGATGGAGAGAATGGTTAAAGACAGACAAGTATGGATAGGGAATGAGTGTATGCTGGTTAATGAGGGCAGAGAAAGAAATAACATGGCTGTAATAAGATTCATTATGGTCTGTGTTCACATGACTGTCGCCACACCCTGTATCCCATTAGCAGTACTCTTGAGAATCTGTGGACTGGAGTCAGATTTTCTTTGCAATTAGATTTGGGCTCTTTTGTGCGCAGTGGAGATGAAAGCTTAGTATTGACACAGCAAGAGCATCAAGTGTGTTTCATCATGTTTTTGAGCACTGTACTGCATCCATGTATTTAAACTGTGTAAGTGAATCATAAAATATGTCAACAGTCATGTCCCACCCTAACACCACAACTGTAAACACTCGTTTTTAACTGTTCCCCTCGAGTTCTGGGCAGCTGCCATGTAGTATAATGATTAACTGATGAATGTTGGCAGAGAAAATACAACGTTACAGAATTCCAACAGCTTCTCCAACAGCTGTAATGTATAATCCTGATAGCAACTGCAGATATGTATCTGAGATGCTGTTGAAAAGATAGGGTTGTAGGTCAGCTCAGGACAGGTGGGTAACTCTAACGAGGCAAAATCAGTTAGTTCTGAACTACACAGAATGTTATATAACTCTATAACTGTACCCTTGCTTTGTAGACATTGCTATTCCAACCCACGGAGAAGTCTTTCCGAAAGCAAGAATTGGTTACTACTGTGACTGGCAACCGTACTGTGAAAAGGGTTCTTATTAAGCCCCTGCTGTATCTGTCAAAAACTTCAGAATTATACTTATAAATGGCATTATAAGAGTACAATACGAATTAGACACCATTCTTGTCCGTTTAAACTTGAGAATGAGTCGCCTCCACTAAGCGTCGAATTCCTGACGGAGCATTTTTGTGTGTGTGTGTGTGTTTTATTGCGAATTGCTTCTAGCACGAGTCAGTTAGAGCCTTAGCGGCAGGGTTCCTCATATATGGTGCTGACAGAGTTCTGCAGGTTTTTGTCCTCACCTTGTAATCACATAGTGATTTTTGCATGGAACAGGTATGTGGTCTTTCAAGCCAATCAGAGACCACGGTGTTTGATCGATATGGACAAACAATACCAACAACTGATTAGAATATACATTTATTATCAGAGTACAGTTATCCCGATTGTGCGGGGTGAAAATAAAAATTAATCATGCTTTTTTTTTATTGAATTTGTGTTCGCAATGATCGCACATGCAGAATATGGTACCACAGTTTAGAATTACCAGCAGTTTAGAATTGTCCTGTGCATCAATGAGTATCGTATTTTTTAAATTCACATTCCCATTGCCTGTTCTATGTTATGTCCCCTGGCGACGTTTTACCTCTTTAGTCAAAAGCAGCCTGTTACGCAGTGTGCGTTTGTCCAAAAAAAGCTATTTTAAATTGACAATTTTAAAGAGTAATATTTTTGCAGCGAAGAGATTAGAAGACATTGGAAGCAGGGCTGAAACAGGTCAGTCAGTAATAATTTACTGAAGTATAGTGTCAAACTGTAATTGTCAAACTGAAAATATTCGGAAATGTACTGTACGCAGGTCATTGCAAACTACAGTTGCGCCGATTTTATGCAGTAAAACGTACAGGACATGTACTCACGAATGTTACATTTACGTTACCTTTTGCCACATCTGTTGAGAGCTTGTATCAGGTGCTTACCTTTTTGGTTTTGGATGATATGCGAATTCCTGTCTCTCTCGTGACTTCCGTGCGGCTTCTATTAATAGAAACCACAACAGGTGCCCAAAAGTGCGATGAAAAAAGCAACCAATTCAGACTAAGGGCTGCGGAGCTCAAAACGTTTCCTTAAGCGCCATTGCGGAGAATAATCCGTTATACCCAACAGCAGACAAAGTACGATGCAAAGGCTTCACTTTTCGACTGGCGAAGAGGTGACACTTTCGGGACATACACCTGTCTTCTTTTTGGTGATATTCCTTCTTCGCTGTATGTTTGACCAAAACCATGGTAATTTTAAGTTGTTTTTTTATTTTCATCCGTATGCTTCTGTCTTGTCATATAAAACAATGCAATTAGGCATGTCCGTCCACTCTCTCACTGCTACATCGCAAAGAAAGTCTTTTTGGACGTTTTCTCTGATTTCACCGTTCACTAGATTTCACCGTCTCACAGTTTGGTTCTTACCGTCCATCCTCAGTTGTAGGGCTGTGGGGATGCGGATCTCCCCAGACCCCCCCCCCCCCTCTCTCTCTCTCCCTCTCTCTCTCTCCCTCTCTTTCTCCCTCTCTCTCTCTCCCTCTCTCTCTCTCTCTCTCTCCCACACATTCGCTACATAACAGCTGGGAAGCTGAAGGCTGGTTTTAGTTTATGTCTGGTTAGTTGACTCCACGTAGATTCATCAGTTTGATTCTTTTGAACTATAGAAAGTAAAAAGATCTCTTTTTTAAATGGCATGTTAAAATGGGTCCAAGAATTTGATTCGATATATGTACCTGTCAGAAGGTGCGGACAGGCAGGTTTTACAGTTCTCTTCTCTTATTAAAAGATTTTGGTAATGGAAAGTTTATGGACTTTCGTAACGAAAGTCATTGTGCAAGCCTCCAATATGCGCTAGTGTCTGAATTTCCACTTAATTCAAGGGTTGTTTTTGTATATGTGTGTGGGCAGGTGTTTACAGCAAGCGCAGACTGTCTCTCTCAGCTCTACTGCATGCAATGGTCTTCTCTTCCAAACATGTGCTAACATGTGATTTACTGTTATGGGAAGTTGTGGTCTTTTTAAGCTGAAAACCATGTTTCCCAGCCCACAGGAGTGTTCCTTAAGTGCTCAGTGTTCTCCCTCTTATTCCGAATTCCCTTTGATCCGGAGCACGATTTCTTAATGGCGCTCACTTCACCATGGATGCTGCGTCAGTGAAGCCGTTTTTGTTCCAGCTGCAGTTTGGTCCTGTGCTACCAAATTCCTAATAATAATTTTCTCTTATTTTCTTTTGCATTTCTCCTGATCAATTCAAAGCAACCAAAGCCAACGTCGAACCACTCAGGAGCATACAATTAATTTTGTTAGCCAGCTCCTTGAGAGGATTTAGTGCATCATCTGTAAAAGCCGAAATGTTCCTCAGCTCTGACGTTAACAGTTTCTTTAGAAGTGCTAGGATCTGTATGGTCCCTTTGTACCTGGACTGCAGACACCTGAAGGTAGTTACATAATCCACATTAAATTGCCTGTAATATAATTAGAAAAGCACTCATTTAGATGCTGTTCCTCCGCTGCCTGCTTATTAAAACCATTTGCCAGCATCCTGTCAATGTTTCAGCCTGTCTAAAAAACCCAAAGGTTTCAAATCCCTGTCCATCAGAGATCATTACATATATAGTCACAATTTAATCACTAATATTGTCTTCTCTTATACCTACCTTATCATACAAAGCAAACATGGATACAAAGTATTAGTAGATTGCAGAATGCAAAATAAGTATAAACTAGTAAACCAACACACACACACACACACACACACACACACACACACTAGTGGAGTTGGATAAAATAATTTTCATAAGCAGTTCATAAACTACATAAATGCTTTCATTTTGGGAACCTCAAAAGGATTTCCTTAATGTTCCCTTAGGAGGAAATGCAGAGGAGAAAAACAGATGATGTGTCATGAATAGATATTGATGTATGGGCAGAAGACTTCATCTAAAGACCTCATCTAATGCATGGAAATTATAAAAAGACAATAGAAAGAATGATAGAAAGAAATGATGACAGAGTTGCAGACATATTTCTGGCAGACATAGACACACACACACACACACACACACACATACAGAGAGAGAGAGAGAGAGAGAGAGTCAGAGAGGGAAGTGAGCTCACCAAAGATCAGTAATAAAAACCTTGCTGCTTTCTTTGCTAAGGGCCAGAGGCAGCAGCAGAGGGTCTCCCTGTGTAATGACACTTTTAATCGGTATTTAAAAAGTGACAGTCTTACAGAATGTCATTACTCATACCTGTAATATCCGAGGGAAAGCAAAACAATGAAAGGAATTCATTAACTCCTGGGAGTGACAACTGAGGAAATCTGTGTTAGCACGACCTGAAAGGTGCAGATCCGGAGTGGGGGTGGTGTGTTAGTGTGTGTGTGTGTGTGTGTGTGCGCCAGTCCATGGCCGCTGTTAAAATCACCATTGCAATCTGCCTCAGAGGACCACTGGTAATTAGCATCGATTGGCCGTTATCTCTAGGAGGTGAAAGACAGCCCATCACCTGCTTTAGAGTCTGCATAGACCCCTAGAACATTTCTAAAACAAACGTTTGCACAAAAAGATGAAAAACGGGGCAAGAACGATTCAAACCTCATTGTGGGATGCATTCTGCAGACGTCTCCGTGACACGGCCTGAATTTATTGAAGTGCTGCTCGCAGTTAATTTTTTATTATGCCATCAGATTCTTATTACATCATGAATTGCATGAATTACATGAATTGATATTGCCAATGTAAAATGGGATATTCAATCCGTTTTACGCTGTCTCCGAGCGAAAATTGAAAGGGAACCTGCCGGACCAGTCATCCCTTTAAAACCCCATTAAACCGGAAATGTGGTAAAATATCACGCGGTTGTTTGCTGGACCACATTCCGAAAAAAAAACTGAGAGACATACATTTTCAAACTTTAGATAGTGAGTTGGAAAAATGGAAAAAAATGAAGAGAGATGTTGGTGTACACGAAGGTGCACAGTTTTGTGTACTTCTGTTTACTATAGGCCCAAACTACCGCAGTAAACTTCCTCTTCCATGTGACTCATACACACAAAATGAAACAGCTGGTTCCAGCTGACATCCTGAGAGCCTAGTATCACAGGGGGTATGAGCATGCAGGAGGTGACTGTGACTGAAATGGAGATTAGATGGAATAATGTGATTGTGTTAGATTTAGCTCATGCAAGCATCCTGCCTTTATCTGAGCCCCCCCCTCCTTTTTTTTTTCTTTTTCTTTCTTTCTTTCTTTCTTTCTTTCTTTCTTTGTTTTTTTGGTTTGCTCCACACTTCATTTACAAAGTCCTGCAGCAGCGTAATTGTTTCCAGTCACTGCTTAATCCCATTAGCCATTAGGTCTCAAGTTGCCACATTGCTAACAGTTACTGTCAGTTTCATGTTACTGTCAGTGCCACTTGGACGAACGGGAAGGACAAGACGTCAAAAGCATCATGAAATGAACGGTCTTACCCTATCAAGAAAATTCTTTTATCATCAGAGTCAGAGCTATGTTTGATGTGTTATTGATGATGCGTCTATAAATGGTTATCAAACTGGAGCTGCTGGAGATATACAGTGATCCTTCTACTTTAAAAAAAAAGAAAAAGAAAAAAAACCCCCCAAAAAACGAGTCTTTTCAGTCTCTCCTAATCTGAGCGGCTATGAACCAGTTTCTCCTTTCGGAAAACTTCACACTGTCATGCTCCGTTTGTGAAAAAGAAACCACTGCTGTGACAATCTCTTTCTAACAGCACCGGAGTCGGAGCTTGGGGCAACGTCTCCCCGGTTATTCCTTGGATAAGGTAACGGGAAAGGTGCTCGACAGGCTGTCACTTTAGCTATGAGGGTTGGAATCCAGGACTAGCAGAACAGAATAAACGAAGGAACATCTTAGGAAAGGAAGAAAGAGAGAGAGAGAGAGAGAGAGAGAGAGATAGAGGGAAAGAGAGAGAGAAAGACACTATACACTATACATATATATATATATGTGTGTGTGTGTGTATATGTATGTGTGTATATGTGTGTATATATATGCACACACACACTATATATATATAAATTGTGACATCTAGCAGCACCTCTTGTTGCCTAGGTTACAGGTCCCTGGAGACGAAATGTCGAGAACCCATCATTTTACAGTCCTTTGAATAAATGTGTGAATCATTGGCCTGAGGGGTGTGGCCAGCAGTCTAAGTGTCAGAGAGAAGTGACCCTGCTGTCAAAGCTGCGGCCTGAAGTATCTGTGTTTGAAGAAACATGATCCCATTTGAATTACTATCACTCTTGGTTGTCTGGGGAGATACTGTATCAGAGATGCAAAATAAATAAATAAATAAATAAAAATATGTCAAACAAAACAAAACCAAAAAAAAAAAAACAGAGATGAAAGAGGATGGATTTTTGTTGGAGTCTGAGGTGTACGTTGGGTGTGTTAAGGACCATATGCATGTTAGACATTTGGAAAGCCCACAGGGTGGAATTGGGTCAAGATATTCAAGATTATCTCCATATGAACTCTTTGGTCTTTGATCGTATTTTGGAACGCTCGCTGTGACAGAGGCAAGTTCTAGAGACCACCTCCTGAAATCGTGCAGCAGGGTGACGGCGTGGGATGGTGATTTCGTGGAACGCTGTGGAGCCTGTTCCTAGTGAGAAACAAACGGAGGTTTAAAAACCAGTCCAGATTGCCCCCCTCTCCAATCTCTCGCAACCCTTCAAACCGCCAAAAACGACAGTTACACACTTCACACGCTTAATGTCACTGCTCTCTCTCTCTCTCTCTCCCCCTCTCTCTCCCTCTCTCTCTCTGGTGCTTGACTAGAGAGTCCTTTTCTTATTGGCTAACCTCTGAATTCTGACTGAAGTACTGTTCTGTGTGTGACGGGTGGAAATGACATGACGGTAAGTGAATTAGCTTGCGGTTGTTGGATCAGGCCCCGGGCATTACAGCCGACAGCTGATGTGTCTCTGAGCTGGTTACCTAGCCCCAGAGGGCATCTGAAAGGTGACTGACCTCTGACATAGACAGCGGTGTTTGTAAGGTGAACTGGATGAGGGCATCAGCTACATGAGCCAAACTATAATTCAATTTTTATGCTGTCTGATTGGATGGATATGCTGTCATTCTGACAAGATGTAAGAGAAGAATCCTCTTCCTGTTAAGTACCAACAGCTTTAACTGAGTTCTACATTTTTTGTTTGTTTGTTTGTTTTTTTAAAATGGGATGGAAAAATTTGGGGTTCTTCAAGGCTTCCTTAATTTGTAACCACACCTATGAGCTTCAAAAAGACTTAATTATAACAAACCACACAGGTAAATAGAAGTTTAATCGAAACTAAGCTCCATTCAGGTCAACATATCTCCAGAACTACAACTTCTCTGGGGATTTGTCATGATTAGAGATATTGATCTATGAAAACGGTAACAAAGATCTTAAAGACAATTACCACTTTTCCTCTATCGTTTTTCAGTTTGTCCACAGTAAAACACCTTGAGCCAATTATTACTTTAGACAGTATTGATTGTTTTTTCTTGTTCTACAGGCTTCTTGAGAAGCTGAAGGAGTCAGTCGGAAAAGCCCGGAATATTCCCGGAGAAAGTCATTTCCTCTCACACAGCTTCTTGATGAGAAACATTCATTTAAACTCAACAGTCAAGTGACTGATTATTGAGTGGTTTGATGAAATAAATTATGACATGGTACATTAAAGATAGTTTATTGTTAATATTGGGTTGGGAGGTGAGGATGTGAATACCTGTGCAGTGTTAGGTCTCTGTCAAGCACCAGAGACTTTAAAAAACAAGATGCTTCACTGATCTCAACGATCAAATTTGTTTGTCGGGGCACACAGGGAGGGAAATAACACACTGATCTAAAATCAGATACGCCGTGTTATACAATGCATTTCAGATCCATGTCTCTTGGCTGTCATAAGCATTATTTGACAGGTTAGCATTCCGGTTGTGGATGTGTTTTCCCTCCTCACATAATCTACATAGACTGAGTGGGCGGGTACAGGAGATACGACAGATTTCCAACTGTCTGGAGCCCTGTCTGAAACCTGAGCGAACTGCAAATAAAATCTACTCAAAGAAAGAGAGAGAGAGAGGCACAGAGAGAGAGAGAGAGAGAGAGAGAGAGAGAGAGAGAGAAAAGTCACAGGAGAGAAGAATCATAAAAACGGTTCAACAGCTTTATTAGAGTTTATTATAGACGTCTATTGCCAGGATTACACTGTCCCAGACACACACACACACAACTACACAGATGTCAGGGCATCCATGCTCCCTTGTCAAAAATGTTGTTCGTTTTTCGAATGCATTTTCATATTTTGCCAAAAAGCTCATATACTCAGTAAATTCACATGAGAACTTTACTCATTGTTTTAGTTTTTTTTAGATAGGAAGTTGCATAGTTCATACTGTTACTGTGCTCTGAAGGTAGCTCTGAAAACTCTGGACAACCTAACATTGTTCAGCAACTATAGTGAACATGTGTCATCTTCAGTTTGTACTGCATTTAATAATCTCTCTGCTTTATCAGGAAAGGCACTCTTAACATGTTTGGTTCATCCTTTCGGGGGGGGGGGGATTTTTAGGACGACAGTTTAAACAGGTTGGAGAACCTTCAGGTCTCAAGACTCATATCACAGAAATTCATCTTTATTTTTAAGTGAGCTCTTTGATTGTTAATATGGGGCAAAATTGTGGTTGGGTTTGCAAATTCTGGTTGTCAATCATTTGACGGAGTCACATGGCTTCATTACGTGGAATGTCAGTGAAAAGTAAACAGTCTGATCGCAGTCATAACTCACACTAGTAGATGGTGCAGTTTCTTGATGTATAGTGTGGAAGTGATCATCTCAAGCACCTTGCGTGTGACTGAAATATGATGCTGTGTTTTGAAGGCCAAGAGACAATCTCCCCTCCCCAGGTTTTCAAATGATTTGTCCCCCTTGACAAGCAGAAAACGCGAGCTAAATCAAGAAAACAGATGGATTTGTTCCATTCCACAGACCAAGGTAATTACTCTTAGCTTTGGAGAGGAGTAGCATTTGAACAAGGTGAAATCAAGTGCGACTTTATTGTGTTTTCAGAGGAGATACCGTTCAAAATGAGATGCACGCTGCATCAGGAATACCTAGTGATGTTCCGTGCAGCGTGATTCATGAGCTGGTTTCGGCAAAAGTGAATTTGTAGCATCCATTTCCTCTCGAAGCAGCCCGAAATGACCACGGCTTCTGTGCCTCATTTTAAACAGCTGTTTGTCACGTTCACCTGTGACAAATAAACATTTATATTAGATTGGGCTCCACCAAACAGTCAGGAAATATTTAACTTGGTAACCTGCGGCTTCATTGGAAGAGACCCACTCGTAGTAGATCAAACCCACCCTTGATTTATTCGCAATCTGACGAGGCACACAAAGAAGATGGCAGTACCATCCTCGGCCCTATTTTCTTTTCTGACATTTCTGTAAGGTTAATAGCTATGGGCCTGGTTGTGGTTGACATAAGAAAAGGCAGCTCTTGAATGTATTGTGTTTGTGAGAGCAGAGAGAACAGTTAATGGAGCCCAGGGGGCATATAGGGTTTTTTTTTCCCCCCTCCTCTACTGACAGTGAAGTAATCACTGTGGTCCTTTTTCCACCTTTCTCTAGTCAGCTCAGGCCGAAGAGCTACAGAGCTCAGTAAACAGCGAAAGCCACAGAAAGACCTGAAGTCATAAGGTGATATCAGATGATTCAATAAAACAAGTAGTACAGAGATACAGAGCATCACTGAGTGGCATTCAAAGTAATTGCATAGAAAAATACAAGGAGCTGGATTCTCATCCATAACACTTTAGAGTTAAAAAGAGACTATTTTATTTTTTTTTTTTTACCATAAATTGAAATACATACGGCGTAGGGTGAGAAAGGAGCTTGCGGGCGGTTCTGAAATTAGACGTGGCCAATGAGTGTGCAGCAGGTTCTCAGCTGTGAAACAGACATGCCCAATGGGATAACAGGTGCTGGCCCGCGACATTCATCTTGTTCTCAGCAGTTTTGTTCTCGTCAACAAACAAATGTTTACAACGAGAAAACAGACATGATTACGTAACACGCTGCGTCCCGGATTCTGCGGATACACATTCAAGCGTTTTTTTTAAGTGTGTACACACACACACGCTTACGGTTTATTCCTTCAATTCAATCTAATGCAGGTTAACCTCACTTTATATGTCTGACAAAATGCGATGTGTTTACTGCAGATGGTAAAAAAGATTTCCAAGTATTGTTGGTTTGTTTACGTAGATATTTATGCATGAATGTATGTGAATATTTTAAAGAAATGTCAAAAATGTTTCTGCATCCTTGTCGCAAATCTTCATGCCCAGAGTCTGGACAGACAGAACCACAGCTGGCACTGTATTGCACTGACCCCAAATCAGATGTTTCCCCGAAACCCCAACAACTGTGTTAAGTGCAACTGACCATGGACTTAATGTGACACCAGCTGCCAACAAAGATTGACACAAACAAAAGTCATTCCAACCCGGTGTTCTTTGGGACAAACATATCTGCTATACTAACACACCTACCACTGTCAACAGCGCTGATTGCATTTACTGTTTGTGATATGTATATTCAGAATATTCTCATTTACTGATTTGCAAGGTAAGCAGCCCATTTGTATTACACATGATCGATACCTTTTTTTAATTAACGTGTAATAGGGCAGGGATTCAAATTATACCGAGACATTAATAGATGCTAAATCGTTTTTTTTTTTTATTGGTTTATCAAGTATTGACAACAGGCCGTGCATAAAACAAGAATTATTTCTTTTCGGTAACTGAAGGAGGGTGATGTGACGGATGACACTGCTATTGATTACACTCCAATCTTCTATTATTTCAGTCTTCAGCTCACCCCTGCTCACTCAGTTATCTTGTCTTGTCATGCTATGCCCCACTCTGTGAAAAGGAAGTCAGCAAGACATACAATTTCTCTTTTCTTACAAAGGTGGGTCAGTTATAAAAATGTGTTACATATGACACTTCTCGAAAGACCTTCTCATGATTTGATTCCGACTCAAAGCCAATGCAAGACAATATTTAAAAGCTCTGTTATGGCTGTTATATGTTAGCCAATAGAAAGGTAAAGAGAAATGATATGATTGGTTTGTTGTTGACACACCAACGCAACACAGTAACCTGAAAAAAAAAAAAAAAAACAGATCTGTAAAACAAGGTTGAAAAATTATTTCTGTATGTGTATCGTGAACTCCTAAATGCGATTATGGATATGACATTGTGGTGTAAGATGAGTCATTTTTCACTTGCTCTAACTCTTTTATTGCGTCAGCCATATTTTTCATGGCCACCAGTTAATACTTGAAAATGCCACGGCTCTTTGGTGCTCAGGCTCCACAGAAGTCTGTCTTTAGCACATTACACCAAATGAATGGCCAGTTACTGCTTTGTGTGTCCATAAGCGGTGCATTGACACATTGTGAAATGAAGAATGACTCGGACTCCTGATTCTGTTGGTATAAAATACTTGGAGAGTTAATTGTCTTGCGCTTCAAAATATTGTCTCTAGAAGCCACCTACTTACATTCTGAAAGATCTCCAAAACTTGTGAGGAGAGAGTTTATAGAGTATCCATTCATTTAAATTTGCTTTCTGTTTAAATGCACTCCATGCATTTCAGTGTAGGCCAAATGCTCGTTCACATGTTATAAATCACACCTTTTTGAATCTTTTTTTCTGTATTATCCCACAGCGCTACATTTGAAGTGCCGCTGATGTGTAATGATGTAGCAAAAGATTTTCAGCAACTTTTTTAATTGCCATGCAGTTTGACTCCCTCGCAGTCGACTGAATTAACCTTCCGTTCCCCCGATGCCTCAGCTTCTCTCTCTAAATCTTCAGGAGAGGTTGACCCCCCCCTTGTCTGTTTTCCTTTTATAGCGTCATGGCAACCTCAAATCAGCCCTGTAATATCAGAAGAAAAAAAAAACACATTTCACTGCTCCCTCTCCATTATAAAAGAACCGGTCTTTAGCTTTGGGCTGTACTTAACTCATGCACATATGTCTACTCAGATGCATCCTGTGCTTTCCTTAGGCACAAATACAAATAATAACACAACAGAATCCAAGCACAGATTACTATGATGATGAATCATGATAGGAAAAAAAAACCAACTCAATCTCACAGCATGTATGTAACCTCTAGATATGTTTTCTTTTTTTCCTTTTTTTTTTAGAACCCAGGTACGTCCTCTTAGGTAGACTACAGTTTGACGCGGTCTCTAAGCCAAATGTCCACTGGGGGCACTGCAAAGTGACCAGTGGGTTTACTACCGTGGGAAAGCATTAATTAACTGAATTATTTGCTTATATAAACAAACAAAAAAAAACTAATAAATGAATCATTTATAAAATCCTATAGCTTAAGTCAACAGTTTTGAAGGAAAAGTGAGCCAAAATCAGTTGGACATTTTAATCACGCCCTTTCTGCTCACAACTGAGAAAAGAGTCTGCCCCCCGGGCAATGTAAACTGGCCTGTGATAAGTTCATTACTTCATTGTTTTCATTAGATTTGCCTTGCGTTTTCTCTGTCAGTCAAGCTAAGAGGTTGCTAAGGTTGATGGCACTGAGGATACAGCTGCCGATATATCTGCCTGTTTGGCCATTAGCTGTTTGTGTGATTCTTGCAGATGAGGTAAAAAAAAACAAAAAAAAACACGCTTTGTCAGCTTTATTCATTTATCTGCAAACTAACTACTACACTAAAGACTGATGCTAACAGTTTATTTTTAATCAGAGTACGCTGTCATTGTTTTGTTTTTTTTGTTGGAAAACCTTGAATAAATGTTTTAGTGAGTGAACGTAAATAGAATTGTCTTTGTCCTGGTTATATGTGTGATAGCTCTTTCATGGACTAGAGCTTTTCAAACTTAAATCAGTTTTCAAGATCATCATCTGTCATTTTATCAGATGTGCTGTGTTATAAATTACATAGCAAAAGGGAAATGAGATTTTTTTTTTTTTAAGTCATTTTTACATCCAGAAATATTCAGGCCGTTTTTCACAAAGCTACGGTCATTCTAAAAATCCACACTCCAAAATTGCAAAAATGGCAATCACTGTCAGTATGTTCCCCGTCCATGTTCTTCCAAATTACAAAATGAGCTTTCTTGCTAAAAAAAAAAAAAGGGACATTTCAGCCTAACATACAATGTTTTTTAAAAAGATATATTCATGAAAGAGACAAAATGTCCCCGTGGAAGAGAGCAAAGGCTGGGGATGGATGTGTGGAAAAGCCCTTGAAAGGAACACATGAACATGGTCTGGTCCTCAAAGCCTAAGGAGACTCTAATGCAAGCAGGGTTTTTTTTTTTTTTTTTATCAGAGACTCTGAAATCACTGGTCTCAAACTGCTCTCTTCGCCAAGCCACTAAGAGCGGAAGCGGCTCTCTCAGATGAAGAAGAAAAGGAAATAGTCCCTGTCAATGCAATTAATTCCCTTTTTGCCTTTTATTTATTTATTTATTTATTTATTTATTTATTTATTTATTTTTTTGTCAGTGCGACTTATTAGTGCCTGAACATTATTAGTGCCTGAACGTTTTTGTTCTTTTTTTTTTCCCTTCATTTTGTGGCCAGAAAGAGAGTGACTGGACACATGTGATTTTCTCTCCCAAGTCATTATGAGGCTATTAAAGTAATATGCATGCAGAACATTTTAGAGGACTTAGCCAATGCAAGCCTCAGAGAAACCATTGCATCTCTACTTGTGGTCATTCCATGCAAAAGCCTTAATAACCCCAGTTGCATTTCCTCTGATTTGTTTAGCGCTAATGGGTGGGCCCTCTCTCTCGAATGTGGTTCACCATTCAATAAATCAACGCAGAAAAAGCTCAACCATTAAAACCCACAAAAGTATCCATTTAGATATCCATTTTCTGTAGCGTGGGATTTTTTTTTTTTTTTTTTGTCAGGGAGAGAGAATACTAACCGTATTTTTTCGGTTGTTGTTGTTGTTGAGGAAAAAAAAATATATAAACATTGAATCTCAGTGAATCTCAAGCTTCAGAATGACTGTTACTTTGTTATACATTTTAAAAAGAAGACTCGAATCATTCTTATTCATTTGTATTTATGGTGCTGTTAACTGTTGTAGGTGTTGATGCAGAACTTGTGGAACAGACCACTAGATCTCTATGACAGCAGATCAATAGTTTGAGCGTGACTAATTATACTCAGAACATATGTCCTTCTGGGGCCCGAGATTTCCTTTTGTTGTTCTTGTCTCTCTGCTCTATGCTGTTGGCTTATGGGCGAGGTTCCATTCTTTTATGCCAACATACACATTCAGGATTCAATCAGCTGGAATTTTTGGATGGATTCATTTCGATTTATAGCTTAATCATATCTGGATGAGACTATTTCTCAGCCTTGACATGTTTCACTTTAATTGGTTAATTGTTGACCTGTAAAAGCTAACCTCTGTCAAGCTGAACAGCAGCTGCTCATTGTGGGTGTATTAATGCAGTACGTTGCGAGAAATATGCTCAACAAAAATAAGTGTCTCATAAAAAATGAATAATGAGAGGACAGCATTTTACTGATATGCCCACATACACACGCACACTCTAATACTCAACCTAAATAAATCTGTACCTGTGAGACTGAAAATGAAGTATAATGAATGGCTATATGTTTGTAATTTGTCATAAAAATGAATTTTATATTTGTATTATTTTACAGTTTAGCAGGAATGTACTTCTCCAATCAGTCAGTAATGAAAATGGAAACTGGTTGCTATGAAACCTAAATCACTGAACAATAGCAGTGAACTCATGGCTATTTGACTTCTTTTCCCATTTGAAGTTAGTTCTCACCCACCATGAAAATCACCAATGTTTTCTTTTATGCATGGAGTAATTGCAAACTTTCAAATAGAGGTCTAGTGACTTGGTCTGATTGCTATGTTGTGATATACATTGTTATTTGTGTGTGGTGCACAAGTATTTTTGCATTTGTGGTTGAGTTACACTTCATTGACTCCTGAATAGAAATTTGTCGTCTGTAATGTCACCCATTTTAACTAGCATAGAGCAGTGGGCAGAGACTGCCCAGCACCCTGAGAGCAGCTCCAGTTCTGAGCCAGTGTTGTGGTCAGGGGCAAAGGCAGGAGCATATGACCATCCCTAATATACATCTCTTTACCTGAGCCTTTATATGGTCCATTTGTCCTTAATGGAATATAAATATCTGACAAATGCTGGCACCTATCAAAGAACATCACAGTTTAATTAAAAGGATATTGCTGTTATTGTCAAAAAGTATAAAGATGCTTTCTTGGTTATGGTCAGGGTTGGGCTTATGGTTAAGGTGATGTTATTAATTTTTAATGACAATAAAATGGGAATCAGTTGGAAGTCCATACTCTGAGAGTGTATGTGTGTGTGCCTGTGAGAATGTGTGTACGAGTGTGTGTCTGTGTGTTCACGCACATTTGCATGCACGGCTGTGTGTGTGAGTGTGTTTGTGTGTACATGGGCATGCATGCTTTTTTTGTGCGTGTGTGTGTGTGAGTGTGTGTGTGTGTGTGTGTGTGTCCGTAAACAGCCTTCTTTATGAGACCATGGCGTTCTCAGGAGCCGCGTTACTGGATGACTCACCTGGTGCTTTAGTAATTGGAGATTTATGGCGTCTCTCAACATGCTTGCTCTATTTCTAGACTCTCTCTATTTTCCCTTTCGCCTTTCCTGGGGTTTCTCTAAATGAAGTGCTTGTCACTTTTACCACCTTCCTTCTCATCCCTTGGTGCTATCCTTTTGTGTGGGAGACAGGTTCCACAGGTTGTGAGTCAGATAGAGACAGGCGTTCTCAAAGCCAGACAGAGGCAATATCAGTGTCCTTTTTTTTCCCCCTGGTTCTAAAAGATCATTTACCTCCAGATATGCTCAGCTAAATCTCTGCTTTTTCTAGACTCTCTCAGTGGAGCCTAGCCATTTAGACTGTATAATGAACTTGCACCGCTGAGGCGGTGAGCACATGAACTTCTGAATAAGTAAAAAAGAAGCTGGCTTGTTTCAGAATGCCGAGGACACTTTTAACCTTATTTTCTCTCTCTCTCTCTCTCTCTCCCTCCCTCCCTCCCTCTCCCTCTCTCTCTCTGTCTGCATCTATCTCCCTGCTTTTTTGTCTTGGTCTTGCTTTAACATATAACTCAACAGGAGGTCAGGGTTTTAGGAGCCCTAATAACAAGAGAATGAGGCTGAAATAGAAGCCCTGAAGATATAGCACCATTGTCTCTCTCGAAAGTTTTTCATTTTTCTGTTGGAAAGCGATACAAACTGAGTCTGAAAGCGATGCAGTCCACTGCATAAATTCTCAGGATATTCCCACAGACTATGTGCAAATTTAGAGAAAAAAAGGGATGGAATTAAGATATGTATTTTTTTTTTTGCAAAACACTAATTTCTAAATTGAACTGAAACACGGCAATATTAATAAGAAAACATGAGCTGTTGACTTTAACAGTGTTATAATTTGCCACTGCCTTTGGCAAAGGGTCAGACGTAATTTGAGGCCTTGAACTCCCTGTGTTTCAGTGTCTAGCCTAGTTCAATAAATCTCTTACAGAGACATTTAAAACAGTTTGAGACATTGTTTTTCTAATGATTTTAACAATATTCTGCAGTAAACACTCCGTATAATTTGTTACATCATCCTTACGTTCGTTTAAACTTCAGTTTTGATTTAAGTCAGCAAACAGGTGTGAATCTGCATAAGCTTTGACATCTGCAAAGGGCAACTCTGTTATGGAGAAGCAATTCCTTTTATGCATACTTGAACATCAAGGGGTCACCATTAATGGTGTTAAAGGCTTGACAGTCAGCTGACCATTGCAACCAGGCGCTCTGATGGTACCGGAATAAGTCCTTGTTTAAGCAGAGATCCTCGTTGATCATCATAAGCTGTTAAAGGAAGAATTGTGCTGTGGGTGCAGCTTTGTTTCTGGAATTGGCTTCGGGCTCCCACTGCTTTGGCTTAAACACTTTGCTCATCAGATGCGGGGAGATGGGGCGGATCATTGCATTTTCGACAAGGGAACACGATAGATCAGCGATGGTGGTCACCCAGTGTGTTGAGACAACGCAGCGTAATATTTGCGATGTTGGAGATCCATCCATTTCTCCTATCTCTGCACTGGTCTATCATATCTGTTGGCTCTGAGTAACTGCGCTCACAGAGATTAAAGTATTGATTTGGAGTTTCTAATCAGCTTACTTGACCTTTTTTGAACACACAGTGCATCCATCAAGAATATTTAGTAAGATGAAAGAGGGAAAGGGTTTCTTAACGTCGAGCTCCACACTTAGACACCACAAAAGGAGGAGAGGGTTTAATGAACCGCACAGTGCAATGGCATTGTAAAAGAGCTGGCCCAGGATCACGTACTGTATCTAGCAGATTATAAACTTCACACAATCAAAGCCCTGAAGAGTTACGATTTTTAGATTGTGAGAGAAACTTTTTAATTAACGCGTGAGTCATACTTTTATTCACTAGATATAATGTTAACTAAACATCAGAGTGTATCCGTGAATACACAGAACTGGCAAGCTTTAAGCGTCCTCTTTGGACGCGAACATGTCAGAATAGAAACTGCCCCTGGAGGCAACTAACACCCTCCCAATAGAAACACTATCTGTTTCAAGTAATGAAATGCACAGTGGGCTATGGATGTTCACATGTATAGCTAGAGATTCATTTCTGAAAGTCTTTGAGATTATGGAATTAATGACATGGTGGGGGAATATCCATATGGTTAGCATAGTAAACCTGATTTACACAGTTTAATATGGTGTCATACCATCTGCGTTTACACTGTCACTGAATCATATTACTTTAAAAATGTTTAAACTCATTCATAAACCTACATGCAACCGTGTTTTGAAACACGCGAAATCTAAGTCAGCGTGCCAGTTGTGAATGCTGAGTAACCCTGGGAAACCTGATTTACATCAAACGATGTCACACTGGTATGTGTCCAAGACAGTCTTTTTCTGCATGATATGCTTCGTGTTAAAAGGCATATCTGTACCGTTTAGCACTTCGCAGGCAAAACTAAGAATAAAACCAGAAGGGGAACGAGGATTAACCCGTGGAAAGGTCATCATTTGAAGATCCGGCATCTGAAGCGTTGAACATGCTTCATAGAAGCCGGGTTTCATTATTGCACATCACCAAGCACAAGCGACGAACGGGAGCGAGAGCACAAGAGGTGGGAAGAGAGGAACATGGTGTTAATTACAGCAGGATTCTTTCGCAGCAGTGAAAAAAAGGGCCGGGGGGTGACACAAGATCGCTATCTTTTTGGTTTAACTGCATACGGACCTGCTGCTGCAGCGAGATGAGAAATGGTAAACATGAATTTGCATATGAATTCAGTTGTCTCACAGATATGGTTTTGCCAAAATAACGCCACAAAACAAGTACAGATAGTTGAGGTCTTGTTCATACGCCTTTAAATTTAAATGAAGGCAACGCCGAAGCCGAAGGAGCTATAGAGACTGTTGATTAAAACACATTGGAGTACATGATCATTTGTGAGCACAAACTGAAAATGGACAATGTGAATACTCTTTTTCTCTTTGTTTTTCTGGCAGCTGCACCTTTTTCTGAGCGTTTTATTTCTGGGCATGTCTCAGCTGCCTACACAGTAAACGAGCCCTAAGGTGCTAATTAGCAAATCTGTGATTGCAGTTCAGTTGTGTGTGTCTCCTTTTCATTACAACTAGACTCTAAACACTAAATATAGTGTTAGTGAAAAAAGAGAGACGTACTGCTAGTTTCGCACAGGGTGGTGAAATAGAGGCAAACGCAGCAGATTATAGGATTCACATGATCAAAGCACTGAAGAGTTTGGAATTTTAGATAACGAGATAAACTTTTAATTAAAGTAGGTATCAATAAAAACCTGTGGAAAATAGGCGTTAGGCTTTACGCATCCTCCATATGCAAGAGTGTCCAAACAGAGTGCACCTCCGGGAACGATGCCTTACCAATAGGGAGAGTAGCCGTTTCAAAGCAGGCTCACTCGAGGTTGACGGAATGTGAGAGCATGCGGTTTCATTAATATGTTAGCCACAGCGGGGACGAAGAGAAAAGTCCACGGAACAACCTCACTTAAGCCTGGGCCATTCGCTCAAGTCACACACATTATCAAACACACTCGCTCAGTTGGCCATCCGTTACCTTGGACACGGGATCGAGTGGGCTTCGTCAATGCTAATCTGCTTAGGTACTGGCCGTCATTTGTTCGTACGACGGCAATATTTTTCCCTCCAGAATAATGCATCCTTGAAATCACTGGAGCGCATTTTAATTATCACAGCTCATTGAATGCGGACTCCCGGAGTAGACAGGTGTCCAGCCATTCATCAGGTCCACGATGGGGATCAATCAGGCCAAACCGAAATAAATGATTGCGTCTCAGGCTTTGATTATGCCATTTGTAAATGCTAAAGAGAAAACAATTCAATGAGCACTGAGCAAGCAACGTAAAGAAAATGTGTCTGCAGCAACAAAACTAAAAGAGAGAACAGATAGATAGAGGGAGAGAAAGAGAGAGTATTATCGATTGTAATGCCCACGGGGGCATGTATGTGTGCCCATATGTATACATATTTAGTATTTATTTCAGATCAGTCAGGACCGCATCGCATATTTATATTTATAAATGGTTGGTCACCATATCTCCTAGGTTCTTCTGAGCTATTGCCGGAGCCATGTGACTTACTAATTGACAGTCCAGTGATACTGTGAGACACGGACCCCTTACCGACTCCAGTAGGCTATAACCAAAATCAATGCCGCATATGGTCGCTGCGGTGTTTCTCAGTAAATTAGGCCTATTACTGAAAGAGCAACAGTTATATTACAAGAGCAAAACACAAGCCCATGTCTGCATGACAAAAAATGACTATTTCCGAATGGTTTGTCCTTAAATGCCTTTCCTCCCCCCCCTTTTCCTCTATTTGCTGTAGATCTGAAATTCTTTGATTATAGAGATTGATTACACTTTTATGTTACTGTAACACTGATTTCATGATTTGTTTTGTTTTTTGTTTGTTGATGAGGTCAATATTTTTAGTCAAAATTTCTGTGTTGATATTTTACCATGTATTGCATTTTGTTTCAGCATTACAGCCCTGTAATAAAGATGTTGAAAGAGTGAGTTAACCACCAGAGGAAAACATGGACTGGCCTGTATGTGGTTATTGAGGTGCGTGGGTTTTCATGAGTGTTAGTTTCCAAAGCAGTTACTGGAAATTAGCTTCCAACTGTATTTGGACTTATTAGACTTAGTTACTGCTGCACACTGTAGTCTGCCCACAAACAACACCACCAACTGAAAGTCAACATGTCTACGCAATATGGGACTGATAACATTTCACATTTACAGGTCTGCATTGAGAAAAATGTACCAAGGTTGCATACTGTTAGCACTTATATGTTTCCAAAACTTCAAACATTCAGCACCTACCTCAAATAAGCAGACAGCCAGGTTATGTATGCTTCCTGAGTGCACAACCTGTACAACATATATTTACATATGAATCAAAGGGTGTGAATGTGTAAAGCAGCAGCAAATACATGCAATCAAAAGGACCTAAGGAGAAAGGTTTCAATTTAGTCAGATCTCCTGGATTAGCCTCATGACTTCGCTCTTACCTTTAACTGCCTGTGAAACGCCGTCACGGTCCACAAGATGTAAACAGTGTCGCACAAATCTCTCTTATTGCTTACTAGAGGAATAAATATTTGCTGAGTGAAAACACATTCATTACAGAGTGAGCACATTGGATTCATCAAACACTTTATCATTCACCAAAACAATTTACCAATTCCATTTTATGCCAGAACACACAAGGACACGTGAAGCATCAGTCCACAAACCGATGAACCCCAAATGAGATAAAACGTCACAGCAGTAATACAGAAAGGAACACATATCAAACAGTTGTTGCTTTTACTGTTTTATTTGTAACTCCTCTCTACACTTAGTCTTAGTCATTTAAAAGTTAGTGTCTTTTTCACCTTGTTTCTCATGAGCGCACATATATCACGTGAACCCACTTTAACTTTAGAATGCACAGTGAAGTGGCCAGCGAGGTTGACACTTTGTGTAATTATAATTTGCTAATGATCGTGGAGTGCAGTGGGCAGAAACAGATTATGACTTTATCTTGCTCTTAATTGTGAAGCTCATTCTTCCTATCAAATTAGATCAGTCGCTATTCTGGAGATCAATTGCTATTTTAATTCAAAACTAAAGTCATTCATCCAGAACAGAAATGGAGGTAAGCCTTGCCTAAGATACAGTTCCAAACCATTTCACTCATTTCTAATAATATTTTCGCATTATTTTTGTGCTCTTCGTTGGCTTCAGTCCCCAACGTCAACCCCCCCCCCCCCCCCTTTTCTGTACACTGTTCTGATTTTTCTACACACGCTCAATAAAGCATGTGTAGCATCCCTCTTCAGTTCCTTAATGCTAACTGCTTTGCCATCTGTAAAATGTGTTTTTACCTCATGCTCATTTCAATCCCTTTTTGTGGATTAAATAATTAGTTTGCTGCTCATTGCTCAGTAATTGTTTTCTCTATCATTTCCTCTTGAGAGCCATTAGTGCACCAACTCTACTGAAATGTCATTAAAGGATATGCATTATAAGACTTGCTGTCTAAGTCTGATTAAGAATTTATATGTTTCACTATACTTATTGCATTAGTTAGAACAGAGATGTGAGAATTCCAGAAAACGGCTCAAAATTCTGTTTCAAGTCTCTCGTTTTTTTTTTTTACTTCACTCTATTAGCATGCACGTCATAAGTTCGTGTTCCCGACATAGCTCAAATAGACAGCTAACCTTTGGCGACAACCAGTTCACCTTTTGAAGTGCTTTGGTAGTGGTTTCATACCTTGAGAGACTGATAGAGTTTTATTATTTTTATGCTTGACATGCTGCTTTTAGCTCTGTGAGGCAGAATGATGAATTCATCAAACAGAAGGGGAGAGAATCACTGGTAATTTTGGTTGAAGCCCCTCTACAACACGTCCCCATTCACCAAAGGATGTGTGATTTTGGTCGAGAGTTGCATCTAGTTCTCGACCTCATTATGTGACACAGGAAACACTTATTAATCTCGGCTGTATGCAATGTCAGCTGGTACGCAAACTTAAAACTAAAAAAAAAAAACCAAAAACATAAAGGGAACGTGAAACGTGGAAAGAGTGCTCTTGTTTGATGCGGACAATCCCAGATCCTTTCTTTCACTGCGTTGTACCAGTGATCTGCAGCAGAAAGAAACTCTTTCGTTATCACAGAGCAGCAGATGGTCCTTAAGCAGAGCCAGATACTTCCTCTCTGTTCAAAGTTTGACGGAAATAGCAGCCCAAGCATTGCTCGCGAGGCCAAAGTGACAACACAATTTCATGGAATGTTTGCTGCAGCACCAGACACAGTCTCGTCTGCCAGAGAGAATATTCAAGCAATACGAATGTTTTTTGATGGTTGAATAAAAGTAATTTTGAATTGATTAGATTAAATATATATCCTTCCATCAAAATATCACTGGTCAAAACCCACCGGAAAATTGAAAAATTGAAAAAAAATAATAATAAGTTTTTACCTGTGGGTGTTGAAGGGTCTGGAGCTTTAGGAGAGGTAAAAAAAAAAAAAAAAAAGGAAAAAGAAAGACAGCGTGAAATATGGAATGGAGGTTCCGGAGGACAAAAAGTGTAGGCGTGAGAGAGGTTATTTTTAGACAGGCTCATCTCACAAAGCTAAAGTGATTTTTTTTTCTCTAAACAGCTGAGTCATCGTTGAGTTGTTTCAATGTTAAATTTGCCTTCCTTTCTCCGAGTAAAGCCTCTCACCTCTGTGGACTGTTAAAAAAGGGACTAAGACCTGTAGAGAAACAGAATCCGAGCCAACTACTTAAGCTATCCACAAAATGATCTAAATACTTGCAATATCTGATCTTACGCATTAATTCAGATTAAAAACATCAATATTCCCCTGAGCAGAGCTTTGTGCTTCAAACCAGACCCTTATTATTATTACTATTACTATTTTACTCTGACTCCACTCCTGGGCTTTCTCCTTCATCTGTCAGCACCATGGACAGTACCAGACAAGCTCTGAATACCTGCTTAAGGACCAGGGGGCATTGGTTGCCTTAGGTACCAGTGTTTCTGGTCTAGCTGCAGAGCAGTAGCCTTGCATTATATTAAGGAGTGAAGAAACACAGCTTTGCTTTATCACAAGTGTTTATTCATTATTGCACTGGTAAGGGCAGCACCTGACGGTAAACTCAGGAGATGGGGCCAATGTTTTATTCAAAGGGTTATTAAAAAAAAAAAGGCAGTAAAATGAACTGCCTCAAAATGTTAAGTTGATCAGCTTTACATTATTTATTGGAAAGGTTTTCCTGAATTTTTCTTGATTTTCACAAGATTTGCCCCAGCTTTGAGACAGAGAGAGACAAACAGCGAGGGGAGAGAGAGAAAGAGAGACAGAGAGAGAGTGAGAGAAGGGGGGGGGGGTGTAAAACCCCTTTCACATATGCTGTTTTATGCGTGAATGTTTTGGCAATATTCAGGAAACAGGGTCATGTGTGAATGGGAGCCAAAATCCACAAGTCGAAATCAACAGTGCCTTTTGATCCGTCAAATCTCTGCAACCAGACCATGTAACTTTTCTGGAAAAGTAAAAACTCATGTGTGAACAAAGCAGTAACATAGCTGGATAAGAGGATGAGGTTTTGATAATGTACTTCCTGCTGTAAGTCTAGCTACTTGAAGTTAAGGTTCACTGCAATTACAATAATGCATAAAGAAAAGCATATTCATTACCCCCCCACCCCACCCCCAATAAAATGGGTCCAGTTTATCATCCAATGGCTTCTACCTATTTGTGAACCGAGAATCATATGTAACATCAGATGTCTATAAAACAGTGTGTAAATGAATAACATTGTCAGCATAGGATCTGTTCACCTGCCATTTGGTTCAAAACAAAGGGTCTTCCACCATATATGCCATCATCACATCTTGCCTTTCTGGGATTTCCATTCCGTGTGTGAACATGCTTGCCCCACAATTTTCCAGGAATGTGAAGTGAGTGCAAAAGGGGACACCCACCAACTTTGCTAGAAAAGTTCTGTATCTTATGTGCGCTAGGAGCATGAGAGAGAAAGCAACTCTGTGGAGTTGTTTGATTGTGCAAAAAAACGGAAATCACATTTGTGAGACAGGATTACAATTGGTATTCCAGGTACAGTTTTTCACAGTTGTTTACACACTGAAATTGAAGCTTGAAATGCAGTCACTGAAAACTGAAACTCATGTACCAAATCCCTAAACTAAGTCTGCAAAGTTGCAAGCACAATTTCTGCTTTACACTCAGTTTTCAATTCTCTATCACACTTTTTGCAAAAGATTACATGCAGTTCTTTACATTAGACACAACATTCAAAATTAAAACCTCTTGTGTTCCTTTGGAAAGCAACGCAAATCAAAATGCCACGCTTTATTTACCAAGTGGCAACACCCACTCCTCACAGGTGTAAACATTCACTGATTTTCAAAGCTGCTTATCCTAATTAGGGTCGGGGGTGCTGGAGCCTATCCTAGCGCTCATCGGGTGAAAGGCAAGGAAACACCCCTGGACAGGTCGCCAGTCCATCGTAGGGCAGACACACAGATAAACACACTCACACACACACACATTCACATATAGGGGCAATTTAGTGTCTACAATTCGCCTAACCTGCATGTCTCTGGACTGTGGGAGGAAAACAGAGCTCCTGGAGGAAACCCACGCAGACACGGGGAGAACATGCAAACTCCACACAGAAAGGACCCTGGCCACCCAGCCAATAATCGATCCCAGGACCTTCTTGCTGTGAGGCGACCAGTAGGTGCTACCCACTGCATGACCGTGCGCCCCAGGTGTAAATACTAGTTGCTTAATTGTTCACTTAAAAATCAGAGCTTTAGCACTATAAAAAGGCCACATACGAGCTCTCCTGTTTTGGAGGAAAATGGAGGTCAGTGGTGAAGTAAGAGCTAGAGGTCAAGGAGTGAGAGTAAGCAGAGGAGGATGAAGATGAGGAAAGACAGTTGTCTCAGATAACACCAGGGCCACAGTGGTTGACCATATGCTCAACCATGCATTGAGTCTGAGGGAGGCTGGGTAGAGAGTTCAGCCCAACCTGAGCTGCTACACGGTTGCATCCATCACCCGTACATTCAGAAATGAGAACCGTAAGTTACCTACTGTCTACACCATGCTCCTGCTCTCTATATATGTATACCGTAGTATACTGCAGTCCAACATATTAGTAGGCCTATGTTACTCAGTGATTGTTGGCCAATGTTACAGTCATTTTATGTTGAAAGAAAAAAGAAATCATTTTAGCTTTCTGTAACCAATCATATCATATTTTTGGACCTTCCACAGAACTGAGACACCGGCTGTTCACACCACAACAGGAGACCGATATTGTGAACATGGTGGTGGCAAACAATACCATTAGACTACAAGAAATCCAGAACCACATAACTGCAGACAACACAATATTCAATAACATTCACCGGATGGGCTTGTCATCAGTGGACCGTGTATTACAACGCAACCAAATCCAGATTAAACAGGCCTAGAGCGTTCCATTTGAGCGAAATTCAGAGAGGGTTAAAGAACAGCGCTATGAGTATGTGCAAGTACTGTACTGTGAATTTGCCATCATATCAGCATTGTATAGACACCTTACAGTACTGTAATACACTGTATTGTGCTTCATCATATTGACTGCTCTAGGTCTATTTCTCATTGTCTTGCTGTCTGATTCAGAGAGCCTTGGAGCTGGATGCCGCTGAAATTCAGCACATTTATATTTGTATTGATGAGGCTGGCTTTAACCTAGCCAAAAGGAGGAGGCGGGGACGGAACATTATTGGCCACCGTGCCATTGTGAACGTCCCTGAACAACGTGGAGGGAATATCACCACGTGTGCCCGGCCGTCATCCAGCAAGGCCTCCTCCATCACCATGCCAACCTCAGTCCCTACAACACCGCCCGTCTCATCACATTCCTGGACACACTACGTGGCATCCTCATTCCAGCCGAGCAGAGGGGCGGACCAGAGCAACCCAGGTATGCTGTCATCTGGGACAACGTGAGGTTTCCACCGGGCTGCTCTGGTCCGCAACTGGTTCATCGACCACTCACAATTCATTCTTCCATACCTCCCAGCATATTCCCCATTCCTAAACCCAACTGAGTTTTTTTTTTTTTTTTTTTTCCTGTTGGGTATGTAAAGTGTTACACACAAAACACAAGAGTTCCAGAACACTGCATTTTGGAAGAAAAATAAGAATGTGTGTTACTGTATTGCATTTGTGTGTTTATTTGTATTTGAGTCGATTTACATTACTGTAACAATCTTTTACACCCGGCTACAGTGTAACACTGAAAATGCATAAACCTACTGGCATAAACCTACTGATAAGATATTCATAGTAGTGTTTTGTGTTGAGCACATCAGTGCGTCGTTGGTTGGTGGAAAGATCTATTCATATGATGGCGTGCGTCATTTTGAGGCAAAAACAAAAAAAAAAAAAACATTTTGGAAAGAGAAAACAATATTGAATGCGGCGTTTCCTTTGCTAGAGATTTGTAGAATTTTGCGTTTTGTGTTTTGCATTTGCGGGGTTTCAGAAAATGAGGCAAAGATTTAGAAAACGTGCGTAAACGCTTGTGGAAAAACTGTTCGAAAATGGATTCAAATACAGCATCGCAGCGCTGTCCACATTCTCTCCCGTCATTACTCTGTCTGGGTTTGCTTGTTGGCTGTCTTGCATTTGTAAAAGGCCCATTTGCTCCAATATTGTCAAAGCAAGAACATTTCTCTGTGTGTATTCACCACAGCTATCACAGCTCTTAAGCGGAAATAATGAAGCATATACCCGCAAGACAATTATGGCCCACCCCGATTTGTTGTGGGCTTTTAAAAGCAATTTAATTCTTATGACAGGAAGCTAAAGATGTGTTTTTATTACTGCACTTAATGTTCGAAGAAAAGACTGCACTGAGGTAAGTCTGACCATGGACTTGAACTTTCACATCTAAAATGGGCCATAAAACCATCAACCCTCACTAGTGACAACATAAAAAAAGGTTCAGTTACTGAGGCTCTTAAAACGAGCATTAAATAAATGTTTAGATGACATAAAAAATAAAGAGATCAAATAACGCTAATGTGTAGTGCTAGCTATTAAAAAGGTATTCAAAGGCCTTTCACTCCTCTGTTGCTCTTTCTACCCTTTGATATAATTAGATTTTCTCATCTTCATTTGTAAAGCGCTTTTCAGACGATACTTGACCTGAAACCTCCCAACAAAAATGACAGTATTCACATCAAATGGTGTCTTCATATCAAAATGAACTACTGGCTGAGAAACTCATACATACTTATTACTACTAAGCAGGATGGTCGTCATGGAATATTACCCGCATTTTAATGAATAGAGAAGCAGGGAAGATGACAAAGGTTAATGCCTTTACAGACAAATTTTGACGGCTGAAACAAGTCCAGAATGAACCTTGGCTGGGGTGTTACAGAAGCGTCAGTGTCCCGAGTTTGTTATCGTGCCTTGGCATTTCGCTTGCGCGCAGCTGTAAAAAGTCTGTTTTCTTTCACACCCGCCTCTTCTTCCCTTGAGGATACTTGTAGCACTCAGCCCTACCTCGTCTGGTAAAAGGACTGCCCTCAAAGGATGAGTCATTAGGTGCAAGTTTTGCCTTCAGTCTTCCTCATTTCTCTCACTGCTGTCAATCTCCCGGCAGTTTCTAAGAAGTCTTCTCGCACCTTCTCTTTCTCCTGTGTTTTTCACTCTGTCACGGATGACAGCTGTGGCACCTGGGAGTCACTGGCAATTTATAAAAAGTTCAAAACTCTGTGCTGTGTTGTTACTGAGGAGCCAAGTACAAGTTTAAATATTACGTGTTTAGGAATGTAGAATCAGGTTTATTCTTTATTATGTATGTATGTATGTATGTATGTATGTATGTACAGTATATTATGTCATTTGGATCCTAACTACTTTATGGACATTCACTTCACTTTGACTTCATTCCTCCTTAACTGCGATGACACAGAAATGATGGCAATTAAGGATATGTAAAACCAGGGCTGCAGTTCAATTAATGTGCTATTTTTCTAAGGGTTTTAGTTAACATGATTTTCAGTACATTTGAGCAGTGCAGTAATGTGATTCATATTTTGCCATAACACCACTATCGTAATTATCCATAAATGTAAAATTTAAGGTGAAATGCATCATTAAAAGTGACCGTGAAACTGTACAGCTGGAAGGTCGATATGTTTTGATAAAGTGGAGGTGAGGGCCGGGGAAAGAGTGATCTCTTTATGGATAACAGTGTTGGAGTGAATACATGAATTGATCTGTCGTGCCAACGCAGTGAAGAGATGGAATTTGAATTCCGACAGGAAACGCAATCAACAAGTTATGAGCAGACTGGAACCACGGGGAGTTGAATTGAATTCTACCATGTTTAGTGTGCTGGGGATGTGTGGAAACTGATCCTGAACAGAAAATGCACTGTTCAAAATGTATTTAAATGCAGTTTAAACAAAGCAAATTGTAAAATGAAAACTGAATCATTAACATGAATGCAAACTCTTATAGATTAAGATTAAAAAAGATTCAAAGATTAAAAAAAGATTAAATCTCTGTGATTGCACACACATACACACACACACACTGTGAACAGTGAGCAGTGAATTTGACCCTTGCATTTAACCCATCCATACACACCAGTAGTGAGCACACCACAAGGCGCAGGAGCAGTGAGCACCCAGGGGGCAGTTGGGAGTTAAGTGCCTTGCCAAAGGGCACTTCAGATATGTTTTTCTTATAGCCTGAAGTCATGTTTGTGGTACCTTTTGAAGTGATTATATTCAGCTAAAATTACAATTAGTTGAATCATCATGTAACTACAGTGGTTTAGATCAGTGATTCTCAACTCTGGTCCTGGGCGCCCACTGTCCTGCATGCCTCTGTTTTAACTCAGGACTGACACACCTGATTCCATTGATCAATTAATCATCAAGTCCTTGATTATCTCAATTAACTGTGATAATGAAGAGTTAAAACAAAGACATGCAGGACTGGTTTAGATTAATGCTGAATAAAAGTTTAAGGTAACAGGAAGTGTATTTTCACTAGCTAAGAATCCCATTTTTACACTTTTTTATTTGCAGATCCTTATTGAGATTGTATATCCTCAATACTCATGTCAGTTATAATTCTTATTTAAATTCCCAAAATTGAATTGGAATTGTCTATTTTTAGTTAAGTGTAGAGCAGACTCCAACCATGGTGAAAATGAGAGCTCAGAGTCTACACGATTGATAAAATAGATTTAAGTGTTATTTTTAAATTTACATTTTAAAAGTACAACTTACATATATCAACATTTAATTTAAAACAGTTAACATAAAAAGGTGCAAGACATGCTATCTCAGACTTCAAGGTAAGAAAAATCGATTTCCGGGTACCTGTATACTTGTGAAATCCCCGAAAACCCTTCAGACATACATCTCGGAAGATTTGTTAATATCGGTTCAGCATGTGTACTGCAAGGAGGTTCAGTTTCGAAGACTGTAACTTTAAAAACTGATACTGGACAATATTCTTTTCTCCATACTGATCGAAACAAGCCATTTCATTTGCTTACATTCTAGCATTACAGATAACCCCTACATTTATTGATTTCCTTACATTTTATGGTTACTTTAAAACCAAACATTACGGTAGACAGATTTTAGGCGGCTGCGGAGCCTGCCTAAAAGAAATTGCTATATAACTGTGATACTCGCAAGTTATCAACAGCGAATTCAGATTTTCCCTACATAAGCACCTATTCACGTACAACATTAAATAAAGTACTGTACTGAATGCAAATACTTCAGCAGCGTTTGGGAAAAGAAAAAATAAAACTCCACTGGATAAGATGACGTGTTACAGTGGGTCCTTCCGACTTCCTCATCGGCATAAACAGTGTGCTGTAAAATCGTGCTGTGCTGAAGATGTGAGTACTTTTGTTTCTCTGTTAATTTTGACTGTAAATCCAATTATAAGTAGAAATCTGAGTGCCTATAATATTATGTCTTTACCTCATTTAGGTCGAAAGTAACATTTAAAATCACCCTGACGTCGGACCCCAGATTACCCTACAAAGTGTAAGTGACAGATCAGCTTTTAACTTATTTAGCCTTGATGGCTGGTTCTTTCTTTATGTTACGTGCCCATTTCTTGCATGAATTCGTCTGGTAGTTTACTCTTAGCTGTTGTCATATTGCTGTTGCCGCTGTGAAAGTGGAAAAACGCTAGTTATATCCAAGAGCAACGCTTGTAGGATGGCTGTAGATTTGTTGCCATCACACCAGCCGGGAAAACTCTGAATCTAGTAAGGGATGAACGGTTGTTAAAGTAAACCAAAGTCATAGTCGCTATTATGGTGTAAGATTAGGTTATATAACTCTTCAGGGTGTTAAAAATTTGAATAGTATTAGATTCTGTTAAGATTATTCCAGCTGACATGCCATATGCTTGTCTTGTTTCAAATATATGAATTATGCTTTTTTTTTTACTGAGAACCTCTGACAAGGTAATATATAATAAGATCCTGTCAGAGGTTCTTAGTGAAAATCTGTCTTCAGCGGCGCATTTGATTACAGAGAGGATTTTAGTAGTTTTATATTTCAGACATGGGGCCACAGGAATAATGTTCACATCTGTAACAGTAAGCAGTTTTAAAATGAAAGTGCATATTCTCACTTCTTATACAAAACTGCTGTCGTGATGTAAAGATACCTATTTTAGGTTTTGAATCTACTTGTGTTTTGCAGATGTCTTCACTGTGTATGATTTTGGTCGTGTCTCCTTTGATAAACTTGTCTGTTTGGATGTGTATGTCATACTGTATGTCATATGAGAGCGTCTTCTCTTCCACATTTAGGAAAGTCAGATTTCATTGGTTAAGTGTTTTAGTGAGTTAATCCAGAGACTTTCTTCACTGTTTTTGTTTCAGATTAAGTGTACCTGAAAGCACACCATTCACAGCAGTGCTGAAATTTGCAGCAGAGGAGGTGAGTCGCCTCAGCCTTGGGCCAAAGCTGATTGGTTGGTTGGTTGATTGATTGACGTGCCTCTGCACCGCTTTGTGTACATGCATTTATAATGACGTTTCTCTTACATCACAGTGAATGGAGCTCAGTGTAAAGAGAGAGTGTAGCAGGGCAGCAGAAAAAAAAGTTCTGTCTTGGTCTGATTCACAATTCACTATATATGGTCCATTATGACGACTGGGAAGACACCCAATATAGTCACTTACGAGTCTCGAAGAAGCCAATGTGTGGTCCGAACAATACCTGCTATATCGTTTCTCAGGGCTACGCGTGCAGGGATTAAAAGGCAATTACTATATTCACAAGACTAATCGAAGTTTATTATACTTAAGAAATCCGCGCTCAATGAACATACCCTCCATCCTGACCAATGTCCTGTAGCACAGCAACAGGGGGCTTTCTTTTCTTTTTTTTTTTTTTTTTTTTTTCTTCTTAAAGATTTCTCTTCGCAGAAGTATTGATTTATATGCTGTTTCTTCTCACTGCGTCCTCACAAGCTTATCTGCGTGAATGCAGCTCTCCTCTGCATTGTGGCTCTCGGAGCAGGTGGCGGCTTGTCTGGGGAAAAATAGTACTCCACTCTTCGCTGAGAACTTGATTGATTGCGCTTCTCAGAACGCCTGAGCCGTTTTTGTGATGATGAACTTAAGTGATTACCCCCTGTGTGTTCTGTGTGATAAATGAGCCGCTTTACCATTATATTCAAGGCACAGACTATTCATAAGCAAAGAATAGCAAGGCTCTGCTTCTTCAGCTTCACACGGTAGCTCCCTCAGACATTTTTTTTTTTTTTTTCATCCAAAATTGACATTCACATCACCGACAGATGGGGGAGATTTGTAGACTGGATGGAGCAGAAGATGAATCCTTCAATTTTTCTGAAATCTTGTTTTTACGTGACACTTGGCTAGACAAGCCATGGCAGTCCCTGTAATTGCACATCATTACGGTCTGCCACACTGTTGTTTGGAAAGTGGATCGTTTGGGTTTTGTCCATTGCAGTTTGGCCTAGATCTGTTACCAAGTGTTTTGCCGCTGTTAGAACCGAGTCATTTTGCCAAGCTCTTCTTACCTCTTTTGTATGCACGAGGGCTGTCTGAAAAAAAACAAAACAAAAGAGTGTTAGTCGTGGAACGGAGCTATAAGCTTAAAGGATCTCTCGGTTCTTTTATGAGTCTTTGGCTCCAAAAGTGATCTGTTTGTGAGGGACTCATGACTTGTAATTTTTACTTTTCCCCAGAAGGCAAAAGCCCATAGACTGGTCTCAATCAGAGTAATCTTTGAACAGGGACTTTGTCGTATAAACTAATTCAGATGTGGGTTAAGTGCCAGATATTGATTTTTCGGTGGAGACGGCATCTGCTCGTGTCCTACCTGCACAGCGGTCTTTCCTTTACGGGAGACGTCAGCATCCCTCACAGTGTGTTTTAGAGAACGCTCGCTCCGCTCCGCTCCTCTCCTCTCCTCTCCTCTCTCCCGCACCCCTGTCCTCCTCTCTCAATTCAGCACAAAGCTAGTCTGATGACCTTTCATGCTGTTTTTTGAATGGATTGTTTGTGGAGCATCGAGACATGGAAATTGTTCTGAGATAAACACGACAGCTTTAGCTGGAAACCCTTTAAATTGAGAGAGAGAGAGAGAGAGAGAGAGCTCATGATATTCTAACCACATTGGCATTACTTATTTAATGTGTCTGGGTGCTATTTTCGTATGGTGTTGAAAAGAATTTTCACCCATTTCTTCTCCCTCTCTCCACAGTTCAAAGTGCCTGCTGCCACCAGCGCCATCATTACGAATGGTGAGTTGAGAATGCTTCTCTTGCCTGAGAGTTATCTCGGTAATGATGCACAAATTTGTTTTGATTTTGCCCGTTAAGACATGTTAGAATGGTACGATACCCTCGCTCTAGAGGCAGAAGATGTGTTTTTATGTGACTTTACTCAAACCAGAAAAGTGCCTAGCTGTTTAATAAAAATGAAGAGTCAAAGAGACCTATTGATGAAAGGAGTTCAGGGCCTTTTGATAAAGTAATCTTCTTTAGGGAACTGTTTTAAAGCCACTGGTGCCTGACCTGTTGAATATTGTCCAAATTATTATGATCAATAGTTCAAAAGGATTGGATTTTTTTCCCAAAGAATGGCTGTTCAAATTCTCTTTCTCTCTCTCTCTCTCTGTTTTTAGATGGCATTGGAATTAACCCAGCACAAACTGCAGGTTAGTTTCATCCTCAGTTTTAATGACGTCCTTTTGATCATAGGTGTCACTACAGTTTTTAAAGCACATATTCCAAATTCACCTTGGATGTAACTTTCTAAAAATGCATCTTTTTGCGGAGATACGGTGACAGACATTCATCTCCATGCCTCCTTTTCATATCTCACTCATGAAAATGGATGATTTTTCTTTGTTTGTCTCATAATAATTGTCTCTGTGTTTACTGTCTAAAGGCCTTGGAAGAGATCACGCGATATATTGAAAAGGTTCTTGTATGTAAATTTCAGAGATTAAATAATAAATATGGATATCATAGCCCAGGGAGCTGCCATAAAAGGCGTCTTTGCACACAGAGTGGAATGAGGGTTTTTTTTTTGTTGCCCAACCCCCCCCCCCCCCCTTTTTACTGTACTCCCCTCGCTTTGCTCTGTCTTATCCTTTATGATACAAGGCTTGAATTAGTTGTCATGATTATGAGGGGGTTTTTTCCACTGTTTTTGTTTGTTTTTTGGGAGTTTTTTTAAGTCAACATATGCAAACCTTTTTTGTAGGTAGTTTATGTCTCCTGGCTTGAATACAGTTCAGTACAGTAGTGCAGTGTTTATCGTTGTGAATATTCATCACTTTGTGTCTGTGTAATACACAGCCTGTGTACTGTGCAGATGTCAATGCTCTCTTTTCATCATCATATAAAATGTATTATGTATATCTCCGTAGCCCTTTTAAAAAGTGCTAGTACGGTCCATTTCCACATCTCGTGTATTTCAAAGGTATCAGTGGCAGACACAAGTGTAGCCTGTTTTAGTCCTTTCACAGTGGAAGGTTTGCCAAACATTTTTTGTAGAAGTAAAGCAGTGCCATTAGAAAAGATGAGAACTATTCTGCTTAAAATGACCCTGGAACATTTGACCCCACCCCCCTCCATAACGCTCCTTCACTGTGTTTATCCGGCTCTGCTTTCGTAATCTTCGTTGTGCTTTAAAATGGCACTTGCCTATTGATGCTTAGGAAGCAAATGGCCCTGACCTTACGCTACAGTGGATCTGCATTGTGCTAGAGTGGGAGGCTTTTCTTATTCTGCTCCTCTTATTCAGAGAAGGAGTGTGTGTGTGTGTGTGTGTGAGGGAGAGAGTCTAGGCACATTGTATTATATATTTATAAATATCTGCCTGGGCCTGCTTTCGCTAAAGCACTTTTACAGATAGTCCAGTGGCATTTTTTAAGTAAAGGCCTGCAATTTCTCAGTAACAAGCCGACCAAAGAATCGCTTTGAAACCCGATGGCCACTGCTGTATGCTTTCAGTGTAATGACCATGTATGACTTCATTCATATTGTAAATGAAGCTGATCTGATTTTCTCCGTGCGGTGCTGCTGAGTAAATGGGTGGGACCTGCATTGATGGAGCTCTTGTCCAGCTTTAGAACATCAGCACTTAGTTTCATTCAACACTGATTAAATGAAAGAAATATCAACATCGACCTGTATTGTATTGTTTTAAAAGCACTGATGCACTGCTGCTGCTGCCCCCCCCCCCCCCCCGCCCCCCCTGCCCAAAGCAAAAAAATCTCTTATTTTATTCCTTCATATTTGCAGGGAACGTGTTTCTAAAACACGGATCAGAACTTCGGATCATTCCCAGGGATCGAGTAGGACAGAGCTGCTCTCCGGAAAGGATGCGACTGTGCTAGGCGACGCCGTTGAGTCTTAGGATCTGAACACACTTGTGTATTTATTGTGCGGCCCAGAGTCGATCTCTTTCTCACATACAGCATAGCAGACAAAAGCGTCAGTCAACAGTCCCAACTCTGGGCTTTTAGGACTCTCACTTCCTCTCCTGCCAAAGGCATATTACCGCAGGATGTGCAACCTAAACCGTTATCATGATTTTCATTTTTGTATTGTTTTTTTTTTTTAATTCATAAATGAGTTTACCTTGAGTCATGCAGACTTAAAAAGAAAAGAAAAGAAAAGAAAATGGTCAGTACTCATTCATTTCTCACAGACCCAGGGCAAATAAGTGTTTGAAGTATCTGAACCGCTGGGTCCTGTCCCAGTTCTCCTCAGAGCTCCTTTTCACATTAAATGGCAGTTATGATGAGGGCTTTGTGTAATGTTGGTTTAGTATAGTAATATCAAACACATTCAGTCCCGAATTTTAGTAGCTTAAGTCAAAAGGACACAAGGTAAAAAGGAGCCACGTGAAAGTATTGGAACGGGGCTCAGTCATTCACATACTCCAAATGCTTATTTGACCTAGGTCTGTTTAATAGTGACTGTTATGCTGTGTCTGAGTACAGTAAGCTGTGTGCTTATCATAAATCTGTTGAAAGCGTTTATCTAACAAGCTGTTTTTGAAGTTTGTTTTTTTTTTTTTTCAGAAATGCACTTGGCAGTCTTTCAATCCATTTTCCATTTTGGAGATATACTGTGCCATTAACTCTTCAGTTTCACAAGAAATACACAAATTATAAATCACAAAACTGTCACGCTGGTAACTTCATGTGTACGTCTGTTAACCATCTAACGTCATAGAGCTTTATCTTTACGTCAAGTCAAGTCTAGGATTTAATTTATACACTGTTTTTCATTCCCTTTCAGGCAAGTTAAGAGGAATGAGAGATTATTAACAATTTTTCTCCACAAATAGAGGAAAGAGATATTTTATTTGGCTATGAGCATGAGATCACGACAGTGATTAAACCATGTGATCGAAAACTGATTGCTCAATACCAAAAAAATTTAACTGGTTACACAAACGTAAATCTACTCCATCTCTCATTGGTTATGCCAATTTTCTCCTTGTTATTGTATGTAATACAAAAAAAAATCAAATAAACTTCAATCTGCATATATGAACAGTATGAAAATGCCACAGAGGCAGACTGCCTGCGTGAGTGTGGGCTTTTTTCTTTTCTTTTTTTTTTTTTTTTTTTTTTTTAAATCTTAAAAGGACACTTTGCCAATATCCTGACTGTGTATTTAAGCCATCTGCTTCTTCTGCCACTTTCACACATTAAGAAAATGAAGTGATAATTCTCTCTGTTATTTTATAGAAGAGCACAGTGGCTTGGTAAACGACGTTCCCACTCCAAGTGCCGCCTCGCCCGCCATTAATGTACGCGCCTAGGAGAGCGTTCACGCGGTATTCAAATGCCTGTCATAATGGATATGCCGTTTGTTTTAATCAGATGGTGAGAAGTAGATATTTTCAGACGTTCATTACCGAGGAGGGGGGGGGGGGGGGGGGGGGGGGGCACCATAATAGATACAGCAAGGCTCTCATTATTTGAATGCATTAAATGTACAGTCTCAGATGTTCCTTGCTTCCTGCCCTGTTTGCCAAGACTTTTTTTGTTGTTGTTGTTGTTGTTGTTCTGGAACCTTTCATGCATTCAGTGGTAAAATACAGACTGTAATGTAGTCTCCTACAATCAAGACGTGTTAACAAATGAAAGTTTCCAACGAACTGGGCTGCGGATGTTATCAACTGGTTGCCTGAAGTGAATCATGCATAGGAAATCAAAAGAGTGTGATCTATTCATAGGAAATGACATTGAGTTTACAACATACATACAATTACAATAAAACCCAGCCTCATTTTCATACTTGCTTCTTTTTGAAGAGTGCACTAAATGAATAAACAAACAAACAAACAAACACTGCATATATTTTCAACTACATCAACATCTGCTCTCACAGACATATGCACACACAATGTTCTGGAGGAGAACGTTGTACTATGTTGATTTACATAAATTCAATTCCGGGTAGAAAGCACTTACCCATGCAAAAGAGTACCAGTGAACGTGAGCGAGAACACGGATCTTCAAGGTAAAAATCAACATCACAATATAAACCAGCGTGTCTACGACGTGTGACATGGGAAAACACAGGTCGCTGTTTAACAGCCCTCTGCAATGCACCACGGGAGCTTTGGTTACGTGAGGAAAGAGACGAGCACATTCAAAAATCACGTCCTTGAAGGTACTGTGCCCCAACCCTGGTTTCACCTGCCGGTTATTTGCTGCTCCTTCACAAACCCACATCAGAGCAATACACTGAGGTTTGACACTGTTTTTTTTTTTTCTATGGTTTGACTGTCAGCATTCATCTTCTGTTACCATTCAGAGAGCTGGAGAAATAATAAGATGTTTTAATGGCCAGTGTTAACTTAACCTGGCCTATATTCTAGTTTATGGTTATCTCCTCAAAAGTGTAGAATTATTCTATCCATTGAGGTTACAATTGATATGTTTCGGTAAAGAGGATGTAGACAGAGAAATCCTTGCACGTGGTTAGGCTGTGATATAAACGTGTAGCCATGTGGAATGATCGGTTTTAGTGTTTCAGTGCAGTTTTTATTGCGGACAGGAGTAAGAGACAAACATACATTTCACTCTCACGCTTGACTCGAATAACACAAAGTCCAGCCCCTTGGACATGTATTTTATATAAGTTACTCTAGTCTGCTGGTTTTCTTCACCCTACAATATGTTTGGTGGCGAAAAAAAATTCTCGTTATAATAACATTTAATAGGTGCTTGTCCATCACATATACCACCCCCCCAACTCACACAAATGAAAATGCTGCTGTTTTTTTTTTTTTTTTTTTTCAGTTGTACTAAAAAATGTCAGGGTTCAGTGGTGAAATACAATAGAACTCTGTTATCTACAGGCATTTTATGAGAAACAGAGAGGGTTGTTTAGACAAAGAAGAGTCAAGGCAATTATCCTTTTGTGTTCACTCAACACACAATGAAAACCCCCTGCTAATCAGTGAGTCAGTTTGTCTTGTACAGTCTGTGGAGTACAGGGTGCAGAACAAAGGGTGCAGAGAATTTCTGTATTTTTCTGTCATCATTCTGGTAAACATGAGAATGCGAATAAGTTATTTAGAGAGTTATTTAAAAAGGATAAAGTTAATAAGAACTTTTTTTTTTTTCAGGTTTTCACTAAAAATTATCATCAAAACATATGACAAGAAACAGAAATGCTGCAGAGAGGCAGACATCCTTCAGCCCACATTCAGTTCCTTCACTAAAACTGAGTCAACTCCATTAGCCTACGGTTTTTATCTTTTAATGAAAATGCTGTATTTCCCGCCAAACCTCCTGTCACCCATTATCATTTTCAGTGATCTTCAGCTTCTCTTTCTGTCCCATCTTTTCTACTTCAGGGTACTGGTGCATTTACTTTCTGTGAGGCAATTCTCAGAGAAGCCACCCACCCTAAAATAAATGAACTTTTAACTGTTACTACACTCACATACTCTGAACATCATCTTATACTCTATATGCACGTGCTCTGCAAGTCGGATCAGAGGCGTCGATAAATCACAGTGTTTCGAAACCAATGCAGCGACGATGGAAATATTCAGCAGATTACCGATGCATATAATTTGTGTTAATTTTCCATTCCCCATCATTACACATTATCGTTGTTGGTACATTGTTGTCGTTGTTATTATTATTATTTTTTAACAATGATCATTTACTGGTGCAACGGGAACTTAAGCTAAATATATTTAATTAGATAGTGGTAGAAAAATTAATCTTGGTATTACTTGTGTTCATTTTTGGGGAGGGGGGAGGGGGGGGGGGGGGTCACGTATCCTGGAGGAGGAAAGTTGAACTCCACTGTTCCTTTCTGTTTATATAGTCTGGACGAGTCGTGACCTGCTTTAAATTCTATTAGACGAAATGTCACAAGGCCGAAGTGAGAGCCCTTTTCATAGCTTCACTTTAATTTTACTCTTGATTTCACATGAGCGAGTCCGGCTCCGCAGGTAATGGCAGGCAGTGTGAGAACAGACGTGGTATATGGTGGCTTTGTTGTCATAGCGGAAAGGCTAAAATGTTACTGGTGAACATGAGCTGAAACTGGTGGAAATGAGACTCTCTGGTGGCAAAACATTTCTGCTAAGAGAGAGACTGCTGGCTAAACTCGTGACAAATCGTTCAGCAGCAACCCAGGAGACAAACAACTCTTGACACTGCACCACAGAAATCACGGCCCCCTCTTTGTCAGCAGTACCTCTGTTCTGACGACACGGCAAATTTCTGAGATGACTAGCTCTTGCCAAAGTCAAACTGAATGAATTTCTCCCATGTTTTTATATATAAACCAGCATTCAGTATAATGCGCGCTTATCTTTCTACCCACCCTGGCCGAATCACAAATCACGCATCCAAAGCTCTTCAATAACCAGAGGTGAGAACTGGTCTGATTCTTCTCGTATTAATCAAGCCAACTACTTGTTTATTTTTTATTGATTAAGCTCTTAATAAGAGCCAGCAAAGGGATTAAGTGTCACATTCAGAGACCCGTCATGTCTGGGTTTCAGAACTACGAAACCCAGTGTCCCCTCAACTTTTGCGCCCCAGTAGTTAACGAATTCAGCGCTGACTCGTGAACACCTCAGCCAAACTGACGGCCCAGTGAATGTTCTAAAATCGCTCTAAAAATGGACTTGTCTCTCACTAAAATCTATCTATTGGCTTCTCCCCTTGCACAGTATAGCTACATGTGTCCATGCTGATATGCGGCTCCGCGCGGATTATCACCGGCATAGCCGGCACAGCACCGAATGATCAAAAGGCACGTTGATATGAAAGCACATAGATTATGTCTGTGATATGAAGACATGGGTGTCCGTTTTCGTGGCCAATGATTAAGACTCGCTATATGACAGAAAAGAGGCGCGGGATATGGCAAGTCCAATTATAGCATCCTATTATTTTTTGACACTGCTGCTAGTGTGGAGGCTTCAGATTGAAGCTGCCTCTTCAAAGCTACACTGACGCTCTCCAGAGGCAGAAATTAGTGTGGAGACGAAGACGAGGAGTGACATGGAGACACAGGTCTGCTCCGTTAATGGAGCATATACATTCATTGTTGGCACGGCTAATGACCGTTTCCCAGACCATGCAACGAGCCGATGAGTTCTACTATTAGTATAACAAAGCATTTACACTCTTTGGCTTGTTTTCTGTCGGATAATTGCTATGTTCCTGGCAAAGGATAATAGCCACATCGACCGGTCGGTCAAGATTTAAACACATTAGAAATCTGGATTATGAAATAGCCTATAATAGAACGGCATTTTATTATTCACAGTTTCTTTTCTGGTCCCAGCATTCTGGTGTCTGCATGGTGAGGTGAACTCACATTCATACGGAAACATCTTGATGTAAATGTTCAAAAATAACCAACAAAATAACACTACATGTTTCTTGCCTTTGGCTTATAGTAACATTGGCTGGCACTGTGCGTTAAATTATACTGTGGCAAATTAAACTAGCTCCTGTTATCTGACAGTTGGATCCACGTCAGTCTCTATGAGTCACTTAATAAATCGTGCTGATAACTTTGCAGTTCACGCTCTGCTAAAGCCGCAAGCACTGAAATTAATCTTTTTTTCTCACTTTACCAGGTGGCATACTGGAAAGCAGAGAAACTCTAATGTATTTAAAATTTCAAATGTTATCTTCGCAGTACTCTTTATAATCCAGAAAGTAAGTCTATGAATGATTTCAGCAACCCTCAGAGACTGAGTTTATCTTCAGTCTCCGAGGGTTTACATTTGATGAGGCCATCCTCCGCAGTTGCCCTTTCAAGATAGCGATGGGGCCTACCTGTTAAACACAAGTGACTTCTCCATTAGATCTCATTTTAGATCGTCGGCCTCATGAGGAATTACAAAGAGCAAACACTGACCGTGCTATCAGCACGGAGCAGTAAATACAACATTTAATTCCCATTTCCTTAACCTCACCTCATTCCTTCTCCACTACTGTTTTCCGAATGCTCTAGAGTCTGTAAACAGGATCGAGTACAGCAATTACTACTGTGCACGGGGTTCGTTTGAGAAGAATGATTCAGAGCTCGTTACAAGGTTGCCCTCTATTGGGAGTTTATGGTTACTGTCCGATGGTTTGAACAGTATGGCTTTAGTAACGTGCTCGTCTTTGAGCAGTCTGTACGATACTGAAATTTAGCGTGGATTTTTTTTTTTTATCTTTCTTGTGTTTTGTTTCATTTTGAAGCCTCCGATTCTTTACCTACGCTATGAAACCTTTTATTCATAGAAGATCCCAAACAGGCGAAATCCCATGTTCCAGTCCTTCAGTTCACCACACCCTTAATATATGTATTAACAAACTTGTAAACTTCACAGATAAATTGAGATCAACCTACATCCCAATCCACAGAGAAAGATGCAGATTTTACCTAGTGCAACGGACACCCGACATGGTAAGCATCCTGGGCCTTTCGATGTATTAGATGTATGTGAGGACATGTCTTAAACATATCTTAAACAAATAGAAACAGAATTTAACCTTCTCAAGCTGCATTTCCTTTGGTTTCCTCAGATTTAAAAAAAAACAACTCTTGGTCAGAAAACACAGGTGACCGTGTCTGATGCAGAAACAAATCTGTCACAGAAACAAATAACTTGCTTTTTTTTATTACCCTCTAAACAGCTTTGTGAGAGAGGTTGCTTTGAGTAGATACTACGAAAGAGGAAGGGCGTGGGGTGTGGAATTTGTTTTGGAAGGAGTTAAAAAAAAAAAAAAGTCCGCCCATAACAACAGCTTAAAATTCTGCACCTGTTCTCTGTTATACCTGACGTCAGACACAGAATGTCCAAATGCACGCTGCTATTTGCTGTGTCGTAATCATTAAAATGCTATGGGATAATTATAAAATTATAAATGCTGCTTTTGCTCAACACAACATAATTAACTGCAGATCCAGGACTGCGTACCCATTGGGACTGGGTGCATTCTTTGATGTAATTGTGGAGACAGATTTACATCAGTGAAGTTTGGTCTAACAGACAAAGGTGTAATTGGTAAAACCAAGGGAAGACTAAGCAATGTATTGATATTTGATACAATGACTATTATAGAGTGGTAAAGTACAACCTATAATAAAAATGACATAATTCATACGGAATGTGTCATTGAAGTTCTTGCTCAGTTTATAAGCAGATACATTTGACTGAGTTTGGATTCCATTATGTCCACATGTCCACTCATAACTCTACAACTAGCATTTTAAAGCACAGCTTCCTTTGATATGAACTTTACTTGGCCAACTACATATCAATTTCCTGTGTTTTACTTGTTTAGTTACTTTTTTTTTATGTTTCCTGTACTCATTTTATTAGTCCTATTATTAGTTCTTATCTATGTACTGAATTTCCAATATGGGCTTGTTTATGTGTTTCTTTTGGAATGGTGTCTATTTCAGATTTGATGTGGAACAAAATAAAATTAATTCTGTGATGAAAGAAGACATTCCATTTCAGCATTTAACAAAACTAATTTATTTTTAATATATAATTTGTAATTAATCACACAGCGGAAAATTGTGCAGACAGCCATGTTTCTGTCAGGGTGAAATTTTACAACTTGCAAGAAATCATTGTGTTTCTAAAACAAAAATGCCAAAGCTTTTAATGGATCTGTGAATATCTGTAAAAGTCAAGAATCTCCCTTTGACAGTTTTGTTTCTGACAGCTCTTCACAGTCAGTGGCTGTATCTCTTAAACACAGGTTTATGAAAAGAGTGCAGTTTATCATTTTTCGCCTTATTTTATCGCGTTTATTTATTTAGTTGGACTAAATTACAGCTTTAGCACTTAGAGTGCACTCTCTCTAAAAGGAGACTGAACTACAAAGAGGTCTGAAAACAGAAGAGCAACTTTTCAAAAGAGAGCTGTGCCCTTCAGGTCCACTTTGAAAAGAAAGCTAAATATATATATATATATATATATATATATATATATATATATATGATAACACCAACTTTGAAGGAGTGCAGACTGTGGTGCACTGACAAAAGCCCCAAAAAAAATTGCTTTCATGGTCCTTTGAATGCTTGTATGCATTTTTTTGAGTCATGGGAGTCATGGTAGAGTGACAAAGATTGGCATATTTTCACATCTCTACGAAAAAATTATTTATTCACCACCCTCCAACGCTGAGAGTTTTTCCTCCAAACAAATCGCCCTGTGTCAAATTCTGCCCTCACACCCTGCATGGATACAGTGAGAGGAAAGTAAGGAAAAGCAATAGCCCTGTAATCATCCTAGTGAGAAGAGAGACCAGGCTGACGAGGAGGTGAAAAGATGACTAAAATATAGAGCAGTGTGTCTGTTCTGTTGTAGGCCAGCTGCAGTTGAAAACTGGTCACTGGTGAATGTTTGTCATTAGCCACCCCTTGTGGTAAGTTCTTCTTCTAATTAACACATAAAGACACTCCAGGGTTAATTATGCGTTCTCACACTGCTCTCTCCTTTTGGGTGACGTTTCAGCTACTTGGAATGTCTACAAAAAAAGAAAAAGAAAAGCATAATTAGGTGAAAACCCTGCCGTATTAATCTTTTGTTTTACTTTCCAGATGGCCTCCGCATGTATGCTAATTACAGTCCACTCCATGTTGTCTCCACTTTTCAGAAAACTGTCTCTTTGTGTGTATTAGCTACAATTCATGACTGGCTTTTTTAAAAGTACATTGCTGTCTCTTGTTTTAGATGGAGAACAACCATGAATGACCTTGGTTCAAGGACAAAATGGAGTTTGACTGAAGCCCCTCATACAAGTCAGCCACTCTCTGACATGCACTATTAATGTAGCTGTGTCCTTATCTCTGGTGTATTTTTACACTCATGAAGTGTGAAAAGCATGGAGCTGTGTGACACAGGACACAGTGAGTCAGTGAGAACTTTTCTGCAGTCAGAGGACCTACCGAAAGCTCCATGTCAATTTTTTTTTTACCTTTTAGGTCACAAAACAGTAAAGAGTTTTGACATTTGTAGTGTAATTTAAAAAGCTCATTAGTATCCATCCCCAGGTGATAAATTAATAAATCTAAATATAATGCAGTGATAGTAGGGCCAGACGTATAAGCAGAGTCACAGGAAACTGGCCATTCCAGATGGGTGGCAAAAATAAAAGCAAATGCACATAAATAAATGAAAACACACACTCAAAGTTAACTCTGAAGCATTAAATGAGGACCCTGAAGAAAGTAAAAAGAGGGAGAAGGATTAATGTAGGATTAGTGTACCTCCAAGAGCATAGAATGTTTTTTAAAAAATGCTTCAGATAACAAAGTGTTACAATTTCTTTACATTTATCACACTTTTAATTTGTATACTTAGATAAATGCTTCTTGGAGCTTCTTAGGTTTAAAATAAAATGTATTGATTTTAATTTTAATGATTGAAAATTAACTTGAAAGTATAATAATATATGAATATTATCAACATATACAAGAGTCATGAGTCAAGCCAAAATATTATCCATGTATTCGTTCTGAATACAGCTCAAAAAGGTGCTGACATATGTAAAGTGCATTGTGCTTAACTTAAATACATGCACAATATTCGAAAATAATCCTTTTTTTCCATACAGATGGTAGGAGTCATTTACAGTTCTTTGTTACAGTGGGGCCACCACAGGCAGGTGCAGGATCCCTGGAGATAAGGGCTTTACTTACTGGCCCTGAAAAGTTTCTGATCCAAGGCTCAGATAGGGCAGCTATGTATGCTGACCTCTAGAGGGCTGCTGCTGTTGCCACACCCTTACAGCCCTTAAAGTACTTGCACCCAGATTAATTCAGATTTGCTCTAATTTGTCTTTCCAACTCTAACATCATACCCACAAAAGACAAGCAACTTTGCTCAATGGACCAACCATGGTTAAACACAGGGTCACTGAGTCTCTGAGAGACAGAATGTGTGTGCTAAACCTGAGTGCTTTTTTTTTAATAACTAACAAGAAGTACTCACAAAAATAAAGACGAAAATTAAGAAAACAAATGCTGAAGAATTGAACATTAAACTAGGCTCAGACACTCTAACAAAAAGTAGGCATCACACATAAGCGCTGAAAAGACAGCAGTATATATACAAACAGAAGCAGAGTTAATGAACAGGGCACAGGTGAAAGTAATGATTGAATAATTAACGGATTGAACCAAAGGGAACGGAACATTGGCTGCAACAATGAAAACTGAACACTAAACAGCCACCAGAGGGGGTGAGTGAGAACCAGCGTGTAACACAAAGGGTCAAATAATCAAATAAACAAACAAACAAATAAAAACATAAATAAATAAATAAGCACGTCTTGTTGGTGTAAGTATTTTACTTGCATTGTGCTTTTCAGGATGTTCAACTGGCTCCAAAATTGAAAACCTGTGATATTCTTTAATTCTATTTTCATCGATGGACTAAACAGATTTCTGAATAACATTTTTCTCCATTTAGCCCACTGTTTCGCAGGCGTTGCCAGTGGACAGAATCCTGTCCAAACGACAGCCACTAAAGATCAAAGCAGCCCGGTGCTCGCACCTCCTCGAAATGGCCAGCAGACATGCTACAGAACCTGGGCTATCTGGTCTAGACCAAGAAATCTCCTTCAAAGCCATGGTCAGTTCAACGCGTTAGCTGGCTCAGTGACAGTCCGCAACAAAGCGTTGTCATGAAAAAAGTTCCCTCACCAAAGTATAATAAATCATCATTTTACGGTTTTGCGAATATATGAAGCCATTCTCTGACATGCTATACAGGCCTATATATTTAAATGCCCAACATAAGTTCTAATAATTTAAGAAAATTTTCCATATATATATTCTTTTCCAGTTTCGGAGCTTGTTTGAAATAAGACACAGTAGCGGCACAATGCAACTGAATGACGCGTCAAATGACACGATCTTAACAGTGCGCTCAGAGCATGATGGTCGTTATCCAAGCCACCAGATTCTCTCGAGACGCTGTCGCGCTGGTCAGCTGCAGTATGATCGGGTAGTATGCACGGAGAAAGGGCACTGGTAGCTGGTTAATTATCACTGCGAAGGCATATACCGCCGCCAGCTGAAGTGTGACTTTAGAAATGTGACAGAATTACAGTCATTGCTCTACATTCACCAAGGCCTTGGCCGAGTTTATTCGACTCATGTTTTCATGGGTGGAGTGATGCCAATAAGATATGGCTTCCTGGATCACTCTATAATTGCATAGTCTGCATTTTTTCGCTCAAATGTTATAATAGAATAGAATAGAATAGAATAGATCTTTATAGTCCACCAGGGTGGAAATTTGTCTTCGACTCACCAAACATAAGATCAACAACATAAAAGCAGACAAGCAGTTAGTAAAACAAACACGTAGACAAGGTTACATTACACTTTTAAAAAAAGAGTGTATGTTTCTGGAGAACAACGTTTTAGAAGATCAATTCTTGGCTGCACGCCTGTCGGAACAGTGTTTGCTTGTTTTGCTGACGGAGGAGCTCTCAAGCCATCAGTAGCACCTGTCCAGTTTCTGTCTGTCGTCCTTTCTCTCAGACCAAATAACACGACCGTGCAAAGCCTATGTTCCTCCCTTTTTTCTATTACAACAAAGCAAATAATCTCACTGAAGAAGCAAAAGAAGTGATTAAACGCCAACAATGCCGAGAACAACTTGAAGTGCTCAGCAAATGTTTTCCTTCCTCTAATAAATTTTAATGTGGGGAACAAATAATTGTTGTTTTAAAACACAATGACAAGCAACAAACACAAGCCCTCGGAAGGTCGGCATCTGTCAGAACACGACTCTCAAACTTGCGAAGCGTTGGACATCGTTAAATTTGCTTAGGAAGGAGATTTCTCCAACTGCCAAAGCAAATGTGTAACTGAGGCCTTTGTCTTCATAATTACAGAGAAACGTCACTCTCCAAACTCTACTATTTTACAGAAACAACTCTCGTAACAAGCAAAGTGGTACTTTTGAGGTACAGATGATGGGAAACGATACTTAACAGCTGTGAACTCTGGCATGTAAGGGTTTTTCCCCTCTGCAGTACCACTGAATACGACCCATTTTCTTGTGTTCTCCAGGAGTTCAGTAAACTACAGATTTTGAAAACCAGGTCACTGTTGTGTATTCTTAATTCTGTTTCAATGTCACATTTAAATAGGGTTGAAAAAGCAAGAGCTCATTAAGCAATTTAATAGAATTTTCAGGATTATGAAGCTCTAATTGTTTGTTTATTTGTTTGTTTGTTCTTTTTTATCTGTCTTTGTGTTCCAGAATAACAATTAAACTCACATTACTCATAAAAACATAAATATTCATTGTTCATCTTTGAAATTATTGACTCTGAACAGCTTCATCAATCTTTCACACTCTTTTACACACAAATAGATCGAATTCAATAGTGCATAACAACAACAACAACAATAACAGCAACAATACTAACAACAATACTTAAACAAATAAATAAATGGAAATTATTCTCTAATATCTCCAAATGAAAGACAGAGGAAAATGAAACAAAACTTCAGATGTCTCCATAAGAGAGTTAAACATTTGCTTTCCCTGAATATTTCACAATTCAGATTCATAGCTTTGTTTAAAGCCTGCCATTTTGATCTTCAGCAGTATGTTCAGAGAATATGTGCTGTCATGTATTTCATACTAACAGTACTACTAGTACTACTAGTGGCAGTTACTGCTACTACTACTACTACTACTAATAACATCATAAAACATTAACAATAACAACAACAGCGACATTAATCGTAACAAGAATAATTTGTCACAAGAACCCGTTTCCCTTGTGGCATTTGATCTGATTTTCCCATCTGTGTTTATGGATTTGCTTCACCTGCTACAGCAGCACAATCTGTCTCTCAATAAATTCTCTTCAAATATCAAAAATCTCTCTTTCTCACTCTCTAATATTCCTCCCCATGCAATTGTCGGCTGGTCAACAGCAAGCAATGGCTCTCCGCAAATCGTCCGGGAGCACTGATAGAAGGTTCTGCCTGTGGACTGATGACTTGGGAAGACGGTGGTAGATGTTAAGCGAACAGAGCCAGGTACAATGACAGGAATTTGTACTGATTCCAACAAACAATGCTATCGATCAACCAGAGAAGATGAGAATGCTTTAGAAAATAAAACAGGCTCCTTTGGGCCCCTATACCTGCATGTGGAAGTGTAGTGGTTAGCACTGTTGCCCTGCATGAATGAGGTGCTGGATTTCAGCCCAGGTTGTGGCTCAACTCTGTGCAGACTTTGCATGTTTTCCCCACGTTTGCCTGGGGTGCTCTGGTTTCTGATTTTTCCCATAGCCTGACACATTCATGTTAGGCACCAGATGCTCCTACCATTGCCCATGACAAGGACACTGGGTCAGATCTAGAATTAAGGCACTTAAGGTGGGTTAAATGCGGTGAACAATTTCCCAATGAAGGGTGACTTAACTTATACAGGTGCAGTTTTATGTGACAATGGCTGGAAGTCATATCTATATCAACCTATTGTTTCTGTGGACATACCTCCATGGGACAACTGATGTTCTCAAACAGACCATTTTCAAAAGGCACCCGAAAAGCATTTTCTCACATTTCTGTTTCCGTCCCTCTCAGGGGTTTTATGGGACCTGGCCAGACGAAGAGAGGTATGAAAATTTGTGGGAAAAGACCACCCTCCCTTCAGAAAAAAATGCACAGGTGAAAATAAAGTGTGCACCGTGTCCAGATGGCAGTCTGTCATTCAGTCAGCCTGCTTCACATGAGATCTACCTATTCACTTCTCTCCTCTCTCTGTTTTACACACACACACACACACACACACACGCATGCAAACACACCCCTAAAAACTCATATGCACACACACAAGCACTCAGAACACCCGGTACAGTGTGTACTCGATGCTTAGAGAGACCTTTTAGAATTTCAAACAGAGTGTGACTTTGTCCAAGAGCTGACAGCTGAACATTAGCCCCCCTGTAATGACAGGCTGGCGAGATCAAAACAGTCTAAACCAGAGCATCAGAAAGAGCACCGAGACACAGACACTCAGCACCACAGTTCATGCTGAACCTAACTAGCGTTATGAGAGAGAGAGAGAGAAAGAGAGAGAGAGAGAGAGAGAGAGAACATTTTAGTGATTTCATTTTGAAATTTCTTGCTTTCTTTTTCTGTTGTCCCACATAGGGTGTTGGGATGAGATCAAATGTCTCAGTTTTCGAGTGAAAGCACGTATTTGTGTTGACTGTTTATAATTTCAAGAGATCTCAGTTCTATCAAATATATTGGATGTTTCTTTCATTTTCAGGTGGCATTTAAAAAAGAATAAGCGTGCTCTCCCGGAGCGGACTGAGTCAGATTGTTTCTCTCAGAATAGATTAGATGTTTGTTTCATTTTCAGGTAGCATTTGAACCACACTGTTCTCTCAGCTGGTCGCGAGGGGGTGCCAAAAAATCGTGTTAGCGTTCTGAAATGCACTCAAACTCGGGATGCGTCTGTAAAAAGAATGTCACCATCATATGTCATCTTTTAATTCAATTTAAGCGGAGTTCTTAACTTAGACCCTAACGACTGATAGTTATTGCCGCTATTTTGTATGTTCTGCACCCGACTCTACAAGGACCAAAATGAGCAGAATATGGTCTGTGCAATGTAGTTCTATTTGTTGCCTCTCCAACAACGGACATCCACTGGCTATCTATCAAGAGCATTCAACCTTAGGCATTGTCCAATTGCGTGGCGAAGTGGGCGTGATCTTCTCACTACAGGTTCTTTTTGCAGTACGGGAAGTTAAAACTCGGTACGCGCTCGGGCGGCAGTGAGAATGCCGTGCGTGCAGCCCGGTGCGTGTATGGGATTTTCCAACTTTTAAAATCTATTTTCTCCCCCTCTCCTGGAATTTTTCCTGAAGGATCTGTCCAACGAAAGGGATTGATAAAATTGGACAATAGCGCCTGTAAAGGTATACGGGGCAAGGCGTCATGGAATTGTATAATTTTATTATCCTACTTGCATCACTGACGAGTAGTTGCTCCGCTCAAGGAGCAGACAGTTATGGATTATTTTATGCATACAAACCGGAACTCTCTGAAGATGCTATACTAGTGGCTAACAACGGGATACGAGTGCCTTTTGGGAGATCTGTGTTTATCGACCCTATTAATGATTTGGTCATTGAAGTTCAGCCGGGGGATAGGTGTAGCATAACCGTTCTGGATAATGATCCGTTATCTCAAAGACCCGGGCAGCTCTCCCCGAAAAAGTTTCCGTGTGAATTCGGTCCAAATGACGTGAAGTATTCTCATTTTGGTTCGAGAAGCCCCGCTGAGGACAGAGTAAGGCTTCAACTCAGGTATGATACTCAAACAGAGACGATCATTATACCGTTCATGCTGGAGGTAGAGGTCGTATTTACTCAGCTTGAGATAGTCACAAAAAACATGCCGCTCACAGTTGATAAATTGCACGACACAAGTAATCCCATAGACGAAAAGATACTGGGTTTTACTTATGATAGAGATGCTGAACAGTGCGAAGTCACATCGCTTGCAGCTGGAAGCTCTCTTCCTAGATATGGTAAAGTTACGGATGAATCCAAACTGGAGAAAATGATGGATTGCGACGAATTTATCAAAGCAGACATTCGTTACCAGCACACGTCAGTTCACAAGTCTCCAAACCGGGATTATATCCCAATGGTTGTTGAATTACGAAATAAAGAGAATAATCTGATAAAACAGGAGTACTTTCATGTCATGGTGCGCATACGAGAGGGAGAGGAAAATACGCCTCCTAAACCTAGTTTTGTGGCAATGATGATGATGGAGGTAGATCAATTTGTGATGACAGCCTTAACCACGGATATGCTAGCAGCAGAGGATCTTGAGACCAATCCAGATGATCTTATTTTTAACATCACTTCTCCGCTGTCCTTTGAAGAGGGTTATATAGTCAGCACGGATGACAGAAATTTACCAATCACATCTTTCTATCAGAGAGACTTAAAGGATCTGAAGATAGCTTACAAACCACCCTCACTTGACTCCGACACAGAGAGGATCTTTCAGATTGAGTTTGAAGTGATAGACACAGACGGTGGAATCTCAGACCCATTCGCGTTCATGATTGTCGTGAGGCCGATGAACTCACTCGCTCCAGTGGTGACAAGGAATACTGGGCAACTTTTGTACGAGGGTCAGTCCAGGTCTCTGTTTAGTCAAAATAATTTGGAGATTAGTGACGAGGACAATTTGGACAGTGTCAAGATCACGGTTGTCGATGGCCTACGACATGGTCAACTCACCGTCCTGGGCTCCAGCAGATCCTTTTTCAGTCCAGCCGATCTTGAGCTTGGAGTAGTTGTTTATCAGCATGATGGAAGTGACACCTACAGCGACAACATTATTTTCAGAATGACAGATGGTAAAAATGAGGTGGAGTTCTTGTTCCCTATCACTATTGTGCCCACCGATGACGAATCACCTATCATAAATGCCAATACAGGACTGGTGCTGTTCAAAAATCAAATGATGCCCATTTCGCCACTAATGCTCAGTGCAGCAGACATTGACTCTGAAGATTCCACTATCAAGTTCACTATTGAGCCTCCCCTTTCTACCATTGGTGAGGTTTTGTTGCGTCAGTCGGAGGCTCCTGAGGACCCATTTTCATGGAAATTCAATTCAGAAGATGGAGTGTATGAGAAAGTAGTGACAGAGTGGCTGCAGAGAGACATTACTGACGGAAAACTTTTCTACAGGCACACGGGTCCCCATATCACAGAAACCATAACTGATCAGTTTGTTTTCAAGGTGCAAGATGACCATGACCCTCCCAACCAATCAGATGAGAGTACTTTTGTCATTAGAATTCTCCCCATTGATGACATTCCACCAGTTCTTTTCCCTGGCACCAGTTTGCAAATGACAGTGCACGAGTATGAGCTGACTCACTTCAGTAAAAACGTACTCCGATATACTGACTTGGACTCAGAAGACCGTGACCTGAAATACACCATTGTTCAAAAGCCGATTGACACAGACAAAAACCATCCTGTCGTTTTTGGATCGATCGTCTTAACAGAAAGTCCTAACACAGAGGTCACCGAGTTCACTCAAGCACAAGTGAACCATCATAAAATTGCTTACAGTCCCCCTGACCTTGAGTTGGGCATCACCGCTCATGTGGTCCAATTTCGTTTCACAGTAGAAGACACAGCAGGAAACAGTGTGGAGGGAACATTCACTATATTCTTACAACCTGTCAATAATAAACCTCCACAGATAACTAATACTGGTTTCACTGTCTTTGAGAGAGGCACACACATCATCTCCAGTGCAGAGCTTGATGCTGCTGATCTTGATACAGACAGTAAGCTAATAACATTTACTTTGAGTGAAACTCCTAAACATGGTAAGCTCCAGCACTCATTTGTTGACACTGACAAAGGGAATGTTTTTAATCTGACAAATATCTCTGATGGGAAAATCTCCTATGTTCAAAATGGGGACGAGACAACCAGTGACTCTTTTAAGCTGGACGTCAGTGATGGTATTCACGTTGTCACAGTCACCGTCAAAGTGATCGTGAAACCCATTGACGACGAAACACCAACCATCTTTCTACCAGATGGAACAATTGGCTCCCACATGGACGTTTTGGAAAACGGAGCCACTGAAATCACGACCAGTGTTATCCAAGGAAAAGACGAGGACACCGATGATCTGAGGCTGACATTCATTTTGGAGGATGCTCCGGCTTTTGGAGATATCCTGGTAAATGGTATGCCCTCTGGAAGATTTACCCAAGCTGATCTCATAAATGGGCTGGTGGTATATGCCCATACTAGTGGAGAAATTGGCCTTGCTTCCAAGAATGACTATTTTAACATAACCCTCACAGACATGTCTGATGAATGGACCATAGGGGGGAACAAAGTGAATGGTGTCCGTGTACACGTTACCATACTCCCTGTGGATAATCAAACCCCAGTGGTTTCTGTTGGACCACAGTTCAGTGTGCTGGAAGGTGAGAAAAATGCAATTGGTGCTGATCAAATAACAGCACAAGATATGGACACGCCCATTGATGACATCCTGTGCACTATCATTGCCCAGCCCATGTCGGGTTACTTAGAGAACATTTCTCCAGCACCAGGTTCTGAGAGGTCCAGAACGGGCACTGCTGTTAGTGCTTTCACCATAGATGACATCAAACACGGCCATGTTCATTACGTGCAAAGCATACACAAAGGAGTCGAGCCAGTGGAGGACAGGTTCACGTTTAGATGCTCAGATGGTGTGAACTTCTCAGAGATGGAGATCTTTCCCATTGTCATTATTCCTACCAATGATGAAAAGCCAGAGATCTTTATGCGAGAATTTGTGGTGATGGAGGGCATGAACGTTGTCATTGACACTCCTATTCTTAATGGTGTAGATACTGATGTTCCTGCAGAGGAGTTAACATTCATCATCACTAAACCGCCCAGTCACGGTTTCATAGTAAATCAACTGACCACGGGCTCAGTTCCTGTCACAAACTTCACTCTCGAACAGATCAAAGAAGCTTCTAGTATCATTTATGAACATGATGATTCCGAGACTACAAAGGATAGTTTTGATGTCACTCTTACGGATGGAAAACATAACGTAGAGGGTACAGTAATGATAATGATTATTCCTGTGGATGATGAAACACCAAGACTGCAAATCAATGACGGTCTGGAAGTTGAGGTGGAGGAGACAAAGGAGCTCAGCAGCAAACATTTAAAAGCCACAGATCTAGACACCGATGATGAAGCTCTCACCTTCATCATACGCTTTGGCCCTGCCCAAGGCTTACTGCAGAGGAAAACCGCATCTGGATCTCTGGAGAACATTACAGTTGGCATGAATTTTACGCAGGCTGACTTGGACCAAGATCGCATGTTTTACACCCACACTGGACAAGAGGGCATCAGAGATCTTGTAAAATTTGATGTGACAGACGGCAGCAACCCCCTGATAGACAGGTACTTCTACATTACTGTGGGTAGCATTGATATGGTTTTCCCTGATGTTATCAGCAAAGGTGTGTCCCTGAAGGAAGGAGGTAGAGTGACACTTACCACAGACCTACTCAGCACAAGTGATATCAATAGTCCAGATGAAAACCTGGTCTTTACTGTAACAAGAGCCCCGGTCAGGGGACATTTGGAATGCACTGACACCCCTGGAATGCCCATTGTTACCTTTACCCAGCTCCAGTTGGCAGGGAGCAAAATCTACTATGTCCACACCTCAGACGATGAAATCAAAATGGACAGCTTTGAATTTGAGGTAACGGATGGCTACAACCCCGTGTTCCGAACCTTCCGTGTGTCTATAGTAGATGTGGACAATAAGAAGCCTGTTCTGACAGTACGTCAGCTTGTGGTGACAGAGGGACAGAATAAGCTTATCACACCTTTTGAGCTGACAGTGGAGGACCAAGACACAGCAGAACACCTCCTGAAATTCACTGTCACCCAGCTGCCAGTTCATGGAAAACTCCTTTTCAACAATAGCCAACCTGTCACTTCCTTCACAAAGCAGGACCTGAATGAGAACATGATCAGCTACAAACACGATGGCACAGAATCAGAGAAAGACAGCTTTTCCTTTACGGTGACCGACGGGACACATACAGATTTTTATGTCTTCCCCGACACTGTGTTTGAGACTCGCCATCCACAGACCATGAAGATCACCATTGTGTCAGTGGACAATGGTATACCACAGATCGTGGTGAACAAAGGTGCTCCAACCCTGAAAATCTTGTCCACTGGTCACCTCGGTTACCCAATTACCAGCAAGGCTTTGAAAGCGGAGGATAGAGACAGCCCTTCAGAAGCCCTGATCTTTCATATAACTGCACAGCCAGAACATGGTTTCCTTATCAACCTTGCCAAAGGGAACGATTCAATCAGCACTTTCAGCCAAGGTAAAGTGAAGGTCTTGCACACATCATTTTTTTTTTTTGTTGGCTTTTTTGGTTTTTGTTCACACATACATACATACATACATCATCAGACTGCCTGTATAGAGGGGAGTATGCCTGCAGGATTAGGCTACATAAAGTATGCAAATGATGTCTTTATAATATTTTATAATACTAATGAAAATTTATAGCACTTCAACCTTTGCAAAAAATGAGGACCTTTAGATGTCAGGGAGCGTTAGCCTCAAACCTATTCCAGTGCAATGTTGCAGGTCCTCTGTAAATTATTAATTAGCGTCACTTAGAAAAGCACTGGGAAGCCTCTACACAAGGTCATGTAATTAAACCCAACTGTTCTCAAATGAGCAATAACTGCGTAGCAGCTTTACCATTCTACATTTCAAGTAGATTTTCTTTTCTTATTGACATCTTACTCACAATTATAGGCCAATTTGAGTTTAGTTTAATTCCCTGGGAAATATTGTATCAAATTAGTACAAAGATGTTTGACTCTCTGTAACTAAGGCAAATTGTAAACTCTTGGCTAGCGATTTAAAATGCTAGTTGCAGTTGCCACTGGTGACAGGGTGACAGAATTTTTTTTTTATTATTATTTCCCCTGAGACATACCAAAATGATTCATTCTTTTCAAAACGGTGATGTAGCAAAGAGTCATGCAGTGAAGGAAAAAAAAAAAAAAACAACAACTCAGACACAGTCAGGAAAACTAAATTTGGGTGTGCCATGCATGTCATCTATGCTTAGTGTGAAAGGCACCCAAGTGCCACAGATCTAGGTTAAGGGCAAAAAAGAAGGGTGAAAAAAAGAGACTTGACAAACAGACCCATCAGCAGAGGCAGCGAACCGACAGGGGCAATCACTTCGCTTTATTTGCAGAGTCCATTTCCCGCCTGGTGACTCGGCGGTGACTCGACATACTTCGTGGCACTCGCTAAATATTTGACGATCAGAAAGGCGCTGTCAGAGTAAAGCAGGTTTTATTTCGCATGAAGTATTTTGGAGGGGGCGGGGGGGGGGGGGATTCTGCCTGCATTAAGAGTCACAAGTTTGCATTTTTATAAGTTTAACTTATTCAGCATCTAAAACGTAGGAAAATTGAACACTGTGAGAGGAGTGAAGAATGGGAAGGGTGGATCATCTCCTTGTCGGTAGTCTATCAACACAAATGTGGTCTAGACATTGTATTTAACTGACGGAGTGAAACAGATGTGACAGAACTGGCCTCTTCGGTATCCTGTGTTTAAAATTCCTTCTCTCTCCTGTTATTAGATAACTGTTGGTCACCTGCTTCTCTCTGATGGTTTTTCTCATGAACAATTTTCTCATGAAAGAAGTTCAGAATTCATGCCTCATTCTAAAAACAAATTAGCCTTTTCCCCAGATGAGTGACAACTGTATAACTGTTAAATGATGTGCAATATAACAGGTCAGTGGTTAAATCCATTTGCAAGGTTTTCTGGATCCGACCACATAGGTGAATTAAACAGTTCACTCAAAGCTGACTTCATTTTAAATAGTTAAATATTACGGTCAAAGTTATGGAGAGGCCAGATGGATTTTTAAGAACTGCATAACAAAACTCTGATGAATATTCATGACTTTGACGTTATCTCTTGTGGAATATGAATGTTGTCAACAGATTTCGTCAATTAAATATTCATTTGACTTATCATTTCTGTGTGATGATAATGCAATCGTGTGTTATCACCAGTTTAACAATATAATCCTGTTTTTGAGTGAGAGATGTGTGAAAATAATGGGGTTTTTTTAATCCACACTCTCAGCTGACATTGATGATCTGAAGATTTGCTATGCGCTGAAGAATGAAGCCAATGCTACCAGCGATGTTTTCCGCTTCTCTGTGGAGGACAATGGTAAGATGAATTTCTGGTTTTTAAATAATCATTACAGGCACACATTTTCATAGTGATTCACTTACTCCTCATTAAAACTGAAAATGAATTCAAATATTGTTCATATTATATTAAAAAACCTTGGCATGTGGCATAGCAGATGTCAACAGAAACTTCAAAATTAGATACGCAATATGTCTTTATAGCAAATAAGGTTATCAGAATCCTGTGTGGAGCTTTCACCACTCACATATGGTCATATTTATGTGTATATGCTTTTGGGAATCATTTAATTTTGCAAACTCTTTATGCACAAGCTGTGTTTTTTGATGCTGAGGAATGAAAAGAGAGATGAATCTCAAATGTGTCTGTGGCTTTTTGAGACAACGAAACCAAAGAATATTACTAAGATATAATTGAAATGACCTTGAGTGCAGAGGTAAGGTGTGTTGCATTAATTTCTTCTCAGACTGCGACAAAGCTAAGTAGCCTAATTCATACACGCATAAATTTGCATTCAAATGAATATCAAACCTGAAGGAAATTGAACTGCGCACAGACTGACAGCAGTTTGTGTTTGGTCATTAAATTCGAGTGGTCATAAAACTGTCGCGTTTTTGAAATGTAAAATTGTTTAACACCACCATTTTTTAAAAAAAAAAATGTGCACGTGTGTGCGTATAAGTGACGTTAACTTTTATCATGAATGTATATAAAAATCCACACTTCCCCATTCTCTGTGAGGAAATAGCAAACTAGAACGAGGTAGAATGGAAACTGGCCAATTAGTCTTGATCTGAAGGACCTGCTGAAGGGCTAATATTGGCATTTAACTGTCCTTGTTAGTGTGACAGTCTGTCACACAGAGGGTTAGAGGGTCAGAAAAAAAGGCCCGGTACAAAGGAGTGTTTGATATTTAAGACCCGAGGCAAGATTGACAGTAATGAAAGCCTGAGGCCCCGAGTGCAGGTTGTGCTCTCAGTTAGACCAACAATTACATGGAGTATTACAGGGCACCATCCTTTTGGGAAAGAGTTAGAAAAAGACTCTGCTTTTGCTTGCTAAACAGCTGGCTCGGACTCACTGTGTGTAGTGTTAAAGGGTTTTATTATCCTGTGTAATGTGTTTTTTTTTTTCTTTTCACCCTCATGTGGTGATGTTCCATCTGTTCACTTCTCGTGTCTTTCAGAACGGAAATTAGTCAAAAAAAAAAACTTTTTGGTTAATGAAATTCTCTTTAACGCTGTCCGGACAGTGGTCTCTTTTTAGGAGGGGGGGGGGGGGGGGGTGTTCCTATTGCTTATATGTGTCTGGCTCTACTCAGACACATTCCCAGCCCATTTCACCTCAATCCTTTCCAGTCCCCCTGTAACACCCCCCACCACCAACACCCACCCCCTCCAGGGAGGTCTGTCGTCTGTCTGCCTGTCACTCATCCACATGTTAAGGAGAAGCCCTTAGTCTGTTGTCTCAGGGGCAGTGACAGATATCAGGAGCAGAAATGAGAGAGCTTTGAGAATTTGGTATGCACCCCGTCTGTATACCTTCCCGTTCAGACCCCCACCCCCAACCTCCCCGACCTCCCCAACCTCCACCTCATCCCTTTTGGAGTCTCCATAGTTTTAATCCAGTGTTTTTTTATTATTATTATTGACTTTCTCACTTCACTAGAGATGACTGCATTTATTCTCAGAGACAAGGCTTCTGGCTGTTTGCACTCTCCTCTCCTTGCATGGCTGTAGTCAGTCAGATCAAGGTCTCGTCATACCTCGTCTTTATTGACAGTCACAAGATAACCGTCTGAAACATCCCGTGCTGTAATTCAAAGGTTACAAACATTCTTCCATCCTTAACGTCTGGAAAAGGGAAGCTAATTAGAGGACTTTAAAGCCAATGTTGTCACTTCAAATGCAAAAGTGGCTGTGATGTGCTGTGTAACTCACCACTCAGTCTGCAATTTTAATTTTATTGCTGAAGACTCGTGAGAAAGTGTTTTTTTTTTTGAAAATCTTGTCTTATTGCATGTTTTCGTTTCAAGTTTGCTGTAACTGAACAGGTACAGGGAATGTAGCAACATTTCGAGGTCTGAAAGTCAGGTCACTGCAGGAGTGTTTGCTTCGGTGTTCGTCTCTGTTTGAGAGCTCCAACATTTTAAGAGATCTGGTTTGGTTCCTGCAGTTGTACCCAGATATGCACACAAACACACACACACACACACACACACACACACACACACACTCACACACACGGTGGAAAGGTGGGGTTAGGGCTCCTCTTGTCTGTCTGCAGCCATCAATCACTCAGAGTTTGGCCCTGAACTTTATCTCTTTGTCTCTCTATCTCTGTTTGCATCTATTCTATTTCTCCTCTGTCTTACAGCCTGGAGGAAAGGCTTCCCAGCTAAAACCTCTCTCTCTGCTCCCCCCCTCCTCCCAACTCTCCCTCTCTGATTGACATAGTTTAGAGTGCCCAGGGCGTTTCGTCAGTCTCATTCTATATTAATGTGACATGTTTTGTAAACATTGCCTCATGTACCATGTTTCAGGCAGTTTCAACAATTTGTACAAACTTTTGCAGCACCAAACATCAGGCTTGACAAATATCTGATGTCAAATATCAACCGTACTGGAAACCTTCAGATGAGAACAACAAGTTGGGGGATGTATAAAACAAGAACAACAAGTCGGGGATGTATAAAATTAATCATAGTAATGATTTGAAAGGTTGTTGACCTCTTGGGCAATTTTTTGCATCTTGAAAGAGTGAATTGTAAACAAATACTGCATCATTTTCACGTAAAAAAAACCCTGCCAACTTCAATATCCAAAAGTTGAAGTTAATTTTCTGTTAGTCAGTCAAACACTGAGGCTACATTATTCTGGACTATGACCAGTCCTAGCAAAAACTGTCACTTTAAACTGACACTCTAATTAAAACAAGGTCATGAATTTAAATAGTTTTATGGATAAATTTATCTTGGAGTATGACCTCCAAATAGAGTGTAATTTTCACAGTTGTCAAAGCATTTGTGACATTTTGCATTCATCTTTTGCTCTGTGCAGCACTAATTAGAGGCAGCAAATTGGGTGCATTTTAAGTATTTGAGATTTAGAAACTTTAAAACTGCTTACATGCCTTAAGGGTAGAGACCAAGATAAACAACGGATACAAGTAAGTGAAAGAATACACAAAGTTTAGATTGGTTTTGAATTTGAAGGAAAGCAATTTGGCGTCCTTTGTCCGTATAAACATTCTGTTTAAAAAGAACGTTTATCTTCTGTTCCGGCAGATTACTACACACGTCACGTTCGTCTAGTGAATTAAATCCAAACAAGAGCTAACAAAAAAAATCATACCAGGCTAAAAGTGCTGTTTTCTGTTACATCATAGAAACACATGCAAAAAAAAAAAAAGGGAGGTAAAAGTAGTATGGACTCTTGTAAAGTCTATGAGCTGTAGGACTCATAGGTAAAAACACTGTGGAGTTTCTCCTTTCATTTATCACAAGAAGTCGTAAGGGAATTCAGAACAAAGGCCATTATTTTCCACCACAGTGCGGCTGTGGTGCACCATCTGAAGGTGGTGCAGAGGCTACGCATCCTGCATGTCTGTTGGATATTGATGATTGTCCTCTGATTTCCGTTTGGGCCAGAGAGAGAGAGAAAAGTGTTTGCTGTCACCTAGTCTGCCCAAAGCTTTCTGACCTTAAAAACTGGGTAGAGCTGGCATAACACATTGGCTTCTTTTCTTTCAAAAGAGTGACACCCCCCCTCCCCCTCCCCCCCCCACCCAGCTCCAAAAAAATGTTTGTAAAATCCACAATATTGGTGGCACGGCCAGTGAAGAGGCATGAAATATGTATTAGCAGCCTCCAGTTTTGGTTAAACCAAGCTTTGAAATGAGGGGTCACTGATATTGTTGTGAAATCGGTTGATGTGCCGCCCGAAGGGTGTAATTTAACGCTCTCACAGGACTCCGGCTGGGACGCGTCGTCCGTCTCACTTTTCATTTAATTTGTTTTAGGCGAGAATATTTTGAATATTTTAAATAAAGAAACGAAATATTTCAAGAGGAATGTGCATAAACGGGGAGATTAGCGTGGATACTTTATTGTCAGTGAGAGAGTCATCTATTCCATTTTCCACTCAGCATGTCAACCTGAGGTGAAGGGTCATGGACGGGGGTGGGGGGGGGGTCTTGGGGTATGTGAGTCGTCTGCATCTTGCAGGTGTTTTGGAGGTAATGTGCCTCAGCCCAGAGTTGAGATACGGTTGACTGCTCCAGTGTTCAGGGTCGGCCTGCAGGGCTTAACAAGGGGTATGTTACCCAGGCTCTCAATTAAATGTTTACATTGTGGGTGAGCTGAGGCAAAGCAACTGACCGGAGAGCCCTCAAGGCTAAGGAGCTTTGTAGAGACAAAACAACTTAGCCTTTGTCAAAATACCACCGCTCGCTCCCAAATCAGTCATCATCTTTTTACTGGTCGACAAAATTTTCAAAAGTAGAGCAAGTTAATGTTATGGTCCTTCAAACTTTGCCTCTGAACATGAGAGGATGACTGAGTCTCTCATGTCTAGCATTTAGAATCTCGCTGTATTTTTCTCACAAGCTGCATTAAGGAGTGGAGCTCGTGCATTTATCTACATTAGCTTTTAGTTAAGAGTGCCAAAATCACATGTATTAAACATGTCCCTAACAATTTAACACGATCCACATATTTGTGCACATATTTTGTATATCACATTTCATTTCTTTTTAAAATCTATTTTTTCATATTTTTTCCAGAAATGTCAGCTTGCGCTGTATACTGATAATGGTTTTCCATGTAAGATGGGTGCTCTGCGATGTCACTGACTTTGTTCACTCGCTGTTCATTGTCACCAGCTGTTTCATTGTCCTATTGAGGACACGGCACAAGCTTAAATGAAGGGAGTTTACTGTTGTACACTACTGCTCAGACATTTAAAATCCTCATGTGCTTTGGCCTCCTTAACAGCACGTTGAGTGTGTGATATGAAATTCCCTGTGTTGTCTGTGGCTGGTAATGTTGGGCTCAGATACACTTAAGAAAGAAGCGGGAAGCTTATTTAAATTTCCTTTAAAACTCGACTTGATTCCATTTCTGTCAGAGGCTATTTACTCACTAGGTTTTTAAGACTGCACCAGAATTGTAGAGAGTAATCGGAATAAATGATTTCATGAACGTCCTAGATTTTCACAGAATCCCTCAACACCTAAACTGTGTGAAATAGAAACTTTTAGGTTGTTCTGGAGTAGGACAGGTACCTGCCAAAGTAAAGAAAGGAGGAAAATATTGTATAGTGAATCATGTATATATTGACAGCAGAAGCTTCTACAGTGGCATCTTCCCTGGGTTCATGGAGGAGTTAACATCATATTGAGTTTCATTGTGTGTAGGATCAGTCTCCCATTATTTTGGCTACCATGGCCAGAAGAAAAGATCTCAGTCACTTTGAAAGAAGGATAATGATTGGGATGTATTTGGCAGGAGCTTCAGTGTTAAAGACTGCTCATACTCACTGATGCCTCACAAGGAACAGTAGTTAGTGTGGGCCTGGTAAGGAAGTCTGAATACTGATTTAAAAAAAAAAAAGACACCATCAGCTACGGTCAGCTATATTCCGAAGTGCAAAGTCCTCGACTGAGATGTCTGTGCACTGATGTGAGACGTAAGACAAAAACGGCTTGCAACTCCGAATGGGCCGACTGCAAATATCGGTCTTTACTATGAACTGGCGATTGCATAGACGGATACTGTGCTCAGAATGCAATGGAATAAATTGCATTCTTTTTCCACTTAAAACACACACACACACACACACCATCGCAACTGGTGCAGAGAACATAGGCTATGATCTACTGAGTGCTAGGGACAGAAAAAAAAAAGTCACATGGTCGGATGAGTCATCCTTCATCCTGTTATGTCGAGTTTAATAAGTCTAAATAAAGCCGTATAGGGCTTTACATTAATGTGCTGATACCGAGAGGAGCTGGTTCCTCACGGCATAGGGTGCCTGATCAGCTGGAGGTTCATAGATTTGTCATTGCTCTCATAAGGGCATTGCACTCATAAGAGCATTGTTCTTTTTGCATTTAAAACAAATTCAGAACAATCCCTCTTTATGCATGTTAATTTTTCTTTCGCATGAGAGTCAGCTTTTTTGTTTTTGTTGTTTTTGTTTGGGGTTTTTTTCCCTTTTTTTTTTTTTTTTTTTTTTATTCCCCCATATTATAATCATTGATGTTTATCCTTGAAGTTATGCTGACTTGATCAATCCTTGGTCATGACAGCAAAAAAATGCTTTTCTCATTTATTCTTTGTGGAAAGTGTGCAAGAGCTAGTCAGTTGGAAAACAAAAAAAGAGCTTTTTTTCCCCTCACTGTTTAGGAGTTATTATTCGATATGCTAGCTTGGTCATAGCCATGTAATATATGGATATACTTTCATTGTCATGCATTCAGGGTTGTGAAATTGTTTTAGGCATTTTTGCTGCATTCACATGCTTTTGTGGAGACTACAAAGCAAAAAATTAATAAATAAATAAAATACTGGGTCAAAGCAAGTGGACCCTTTGAAAAACGAGAGAGAGAGAGTGAATGTGAGACAGAGAGCGCACGCCAGAGAGAGAGAGAGAGCTTGTGAAGGAGAAAAAGAGAGAGTCCTTTCTGTGAGATGGCTTCCTGACGAGGTTTTTTTTTTTTTTTTTTGACTGAGTGTAAGGATGACCTTTAAGTGTGAACGGTGCTGCTGCATGCCCTCTGTTACCTTATCCACTAATTCTTTATACTACACCTCAATACACTCTGATATTCACACAAACAGATCAAAATATCAGGGTTTTCTCCTGCATAAAATTTCAAAAACGGTCGGTCTCCTTTACAACATAATAGGGAAATCTCTGAGGATTGCTTACGGAGATAAGCTGAACAGTCGTGTCCTTACTGATTCCAGTTTATGAGCTATTAAAAGCTTAAATTTACATTAAATTAAGTCCCAAAACCATTTGGTAATAACGTGAGCCTGGATGCTTTGTTTGCAACAGCTGTGTGAATAATGGAATTGTGAGCCATGTAGCTTAACTAGCTTGTGGTTTGCGAGACATCGCATGAATATGAATTAGAAGATGTGTTGTGTGATCAGCTCGATCCATGAAAGTCGAAATGGAAAGGGAGTCTTATAAAGCTCACAGTCACTTTGAAAAGGTCTGGTAGCTGATAGCGCTGCCGTCAACTCCGATGCGATCGTAACCTTCGTTTTCCTTGAGAAGCGAAGACATCTTGGTGTTCCCTCATCCCGAACCCGTGGGGACAGGAATCTCGCTTTGAAGGCCAAACTCGTTATTTTCTGCTGCCGACACTCGCAGCTTAGCGCGTGAATTTAGCACGTTGACGGTATCGGTTCACGTTTGGGACTTGACTGATGTTTATTTTATGATCAACTTTGATCGGTTGAGAGTTCAAAAGTAATCAAATATCAGAAACTTATGCGTAATGATCCCTTCGTGTAAACACACACACTTAGTGAGATTTTGTTAGCTTGGCTGACCTTCTTTTCATCATTTTAGTCTAGTCCTTTCAGTGTTAGTAAAGACAAGTGTAAAGGTTGAAGTATAAATGAGGATAAAACGGAATTCAACACATTCATCTCGACTTTGGATTTACTTCTGTTCTCCAGCATAGCTGGCTTACATGTATCTCTAATTAGCAATTCAACTGTTCAGAGGCTGGGAGACTGCTTTTAATATTTTAATGTTTCAATGGATCAAAGCTCTGGTAATTTTTCCGTTATTATGGAGGATTTGATCTGCAGACAAACTTTTAAAGCAAATACCCTCTGCGTTGTGTTTAATCCGTTATCAATATGGGGGCGGGGGGGGGGGGGGGGTACATTTGTTTCTTAATCATATGTATAGCTGTGTTGATCTTGCAGCCTGAGCTTCATTCAAATGTATCGGTTTCGCAATATACACGCTTTTATCTACATCTGCATGTAATTAGTATGACTTTCATCTCTTACAGGTGGAAATAAGCTGAAGAACCAACGCTTCCACCTCAACTGGCCCTGGATCTCTCTTGCGCAGCAGAGCTACGTGGTGGATGAGCAGGCTAAAGTCCTGGAGGTGATCCTCAGACGCAGGGGTTACCTCGGAGAGACTTCTTTTGTTGGTGAGTCTCTCTCCACCACAATATCCTGCCCCCCCTCCCCCCCTCTCTCTCTCTCACTCTCTCACAGTTTATCCTTCAGTCATGCTAAGTCTCAAGTGCCTAGGTGCCCAGACATGTCAAGTTGTCGCAGTGGATAAACTGATGGAGTGTGTGAGGTGTTTGGGCCTTTTTTTTTTTTTTTTTTTTGCGGAAGCATTTTGGTGGGAATCCGCACGCTTCTGGTACATTCCATCGGCTTAAATGCTCTGCGTGGAACCCTCCGTAGGCTTCTGAAATGAGATCCTCAAAATCCCTCAATTGTCAGAATAAATTACAGAACGTAGAGGGATTTCAGACACCGATCATTAGTATTCTGTGGTGTTTGGATTCGCGGCGTGAGCTGTAAGTGCTTCTCCTTATCTTGACTACTTTTGTATGCTGTTCCAATGTTTTTCTAAGTGGTTTTGGCTGCTTTGTGTATCTCTGGGGCGGAGATGAAAGGTTCTAGCTTGCCTCATATCTGAGTGAGTGTGAGCACCTGCTTATCTCCAGCCAGACCTCATAGTCAACAGTTCCTGTGTGGTCCACATAAAGATTACAGTGGGTTTTGATTCAGACTCCAGCTGATGTTTTATTTGTGTACGTTTATGTTTGTCTGTGTGGATAAAGAGCTCTCCTTCTCTCTTGCTCTCTCTCTTACTCTCTCCCTTACTCTCTCCCTCTCACACACACTATCACATACACATACAAATAGAGGCTAGATTTGTGATTGGTGAAAAATAACTTTCATGCTCTTAGTGGAGAGGAATATATTTTTTAATCGTTCTCCATAATGACTGTAATGCACGTGTTCTTATGGGGGAAAAAATAACTTAATCAGAGCTAATATGTTGTCCAACCTGAATACAGTCTTGGATTTGCAATTCATTTCAATTCATGTTCACTGTGTGAACATCCCAGTGAGCTGGTTCCCCTTGGGAGCGTTTACTCTCAGTACAGTGTTGCCATTTTTATCATGACCTGCAGATCTTTAGGAAGGATGAGAGAGAAGGTGTCCTACAGAGCTCTCTCACAGCAACCTCTGTCCCATAAAATATGTGTGTGTGTCTGTGTGTGTGTATGTGTGTGTGTATGTGTGTAAATGTTTGTATGTGCACTGGTGTGTGTGTGTGTGTGTGTGTTTGTTTGTTACCGAACATCATAGTAAAGAACAAAAAGGTGCTGAAACCCAGCCTCTGCACCTCCTCACAGCTTGCTTGCTTCCTCCCCTGCCCTCTCTTCATCACCTGGAGCAGGGCTGATGAAAGATGGTGTGCAGAGATGCTGGCTGTGGCTTCCCCCTTCACTCTGCAGCCTGAAGCTCTGATTAGAGCCAGAGCCGGTGAAGAGCCAGCATCGCATCCTAAACCCAGCGAGCTCCCTTCTCATGCCGTTTTCGCCGTCTGAGGCATCGCTCTCCTGTCGTTTTTCCCCGTGCCTGCATCCCGCTCACCCGCAGCCCTTCTCTCTTCCTCTCCTCTCTTCTTCTTCCTCTTCTTTTCCCCGTCTCTCACTTAGCAGGCTTCAGAGGCTGCCTTGTTATCACTGGAATTGGCCCTCCTGCAGTCGCAGAGATGAAATGAAACATGAACCTATTTTTTTCTCCTTTCTTCCTCCACTTTCTGGATCTCACAGCCCCTTTTCTCTCTGAAGATTTCTCTCACTTTTCTTTCTTTTTTAGCATTGTTTCATCCCTTTTCTTTTCATTTTTTTTTTTCATGTGATGGAAGCATGAAGAAGCCTTTGTGTACGCTGACTATAAAGGTCTTCCTGTTGTGTATTCCCAGCAGTGAGGGCTTCAGCTTTGACTTGTAATGACTCAAAGCTCATGATAATCTGTTTAGCTGAAAAAAAAAAATCTCATTCTATGCTGATATGATTCTACGATGAAATTATTCATTTATTGAATGTAGCATAACAATGCATTTTGATGTTACATCATTTCTACATTTCGAATACTCACAAACATCACGAAGCAGCTGTTCAAATTTGACATAAATTTGGTAATCATATTCGAGATTGGGCTTCTGTCCTGCGTTCATATTGGAAGCAGTGGATGAATTCTCCACAGCTGTTTAAAGAGGCTCCCAACATAAGGATGCTGCCAGCCGAATTGCTTGATGTGACTGTGATCAAACGCCCATGGGCAGGTCTAACTGAGGTACCCCCACTGTTCAGAGACCTCTATATGGCCTCGTAGACACACTATACTCGTGAGGTGTTGCTTTTAGCTGGGGCAGTGGTTTCCTAAGCCTGCTCCTGAAGGATGGCTCTTTTGAAATTTCTCGACTGTGTTACGCCATTCAGCCTCAACTGACTACTGAGGCCTTGATTAACTGAAGCAAGGTGCATTTTAACAGGTAAACACTTTAAAAAAAAATGCCGTTCTTGAGAGCCTTCAGGAGCAGTATTGGGAAAACACAGAGGTAGGGAGATCTGTGAATCGCTATACGATAGTGCTGCCAAGCTGTTCTATAGAGATGAAGGGTCAATTTTCCACCAGCACATCCGATGCATGAGAGAGAAACTTCAGAAAGAACACAGAGACCCACTGCGCTGCTCATTTCCTCCATCCCGATTGTGAAGTAAATGCAAAGCTGTGTTCATATCCATAATTCATGGACATGCGCCGTATGTAGCTGAGTATGTCATAAATGAGCTTTATCTGTGGGGAATTAACAAGACTGGAATTAATTCTTCATTCAAAATGTAGTCATACCCTTCTTCAAGAGGGCTGATATATGAAGATTTATTTGTCATAACTCTAGGGCTTTTGGAACAATAAATGAAGAGAATTAGAATTTGTAATACATCCTTTTATTCTCTGCAAAACTCTTTTAATATCAGCCTCTGATGTTTTTTAAGGAATCACCACCCGGGATGGAAGCGCAGAGAAGGAGAAAGACTTCCGAGGAAAGTCTCAGAAACAGATTCAGTTCAATCCGGGTCAGACCACGGCCACGTGGAAAGTGCGGATCCTGTCCGACGGCAAGTATGAGCAGTCCGAGACCTTCCAGATCGTTCTGTCTGAGCCAGTCATGGGTGCTCTCGAGTCCCCGGCGGACGCCACAGTTGAGATTGTGGACCCAGGAGACGGTTAGTACTTCTGACCTTCTACGGTTGGTTTCTCTCCTCGATTTCCTCACACATGTATGACACAAGGTCCAGAACTGTATTTATTTTTTTGTTACACGGCATCATATGGAACAGAATACCTCACTATTAATTCAGGAGGATGCATGCAGCATTCAGTACATAAGACACTGTGTAACCTTTCGACTTTTTCCACGCAGCCGCTGAGTACTCTCTGAATTCAGTGGTCTGTAAAATCAGTATTCAGCTATCCAGCTGACCGTGAACAACACAGGGGATAGGACACATTGAACCATATAAAACTGCAAGCCCTACTATTGCAATTTGACGTGGAAAGTGCCTGAACTCTCAAATTGTGCATTGTACCAGCATCATCCAAACAGAGTTTAGGCTTTAATTTTTTGTTTTTTTTTTTTTATCCCCAGCACGCTCTAGTTATCAAATCTCTGTAGATTTCTCGTCTGTTTTTTTGTTTTTTTCCCCATTATTCCAATTATTCACTCCAACCGTCTCTATTAATTCTCTCGTCTCTAAAAATGCACTTGATGAGTTCTAGCCATACCCTCTAAAAGTTGTGATCGAAGTCTTGCTACGAGGAGAAGCGATGAGATCTGCAGCCATAGCCTTGTATTTTGTAGTATTATGCTGTAATTATGCAGAAAAAAAGGAAAACATTGGCTTTAATCAATGGACTGGTGATACTGACAGGCGTGTGAAAACTGAAGCTCGGTGTCATTAAGGTGATGGATTTGGGCCTTATTGTTGTTGGTAGACTTCATAGAGAATTTGAAAATCCTCACATTTTGCGAGAAAATCTGGATTCATGCGCCGCACGAATACCCGGAGGCTTCTTTTAGTTTATTGTGTGTTTTTCTTTTATTGGCTTTTCTTTCTCTCCCCTGATAATTGTGAGCCTCCTATACAACGAAGCACACTGAAATTTCCATCTGAATGATATGCTTGCCCTGTCATTACAGAAGTTATTTCTTTATGTAAGAAAAAAAAAAAAAAACTACATTTCTTCTTCCCAAGTGAGCTAATTAAAAGTCTTACGGCGAGGGTTTGTTTTGCTGAAAGCAGTTCCCTATGGGATGTCTAATATGGCAAGAGGCTGCATGCTCTCTCTAATGGTAAGGCGAGACAGGGGAAGGCCAGTATCAGAGCAGGTCCTCACACTAACTCCCTTCCTGAAACTAATCAGCCTAGCGCTAGCAGATTTTTTTTTTTTCTCTCACGGCTACACAGGCACTAGCTGCTATGATGCGCTTACCTCTTTCTTACAGCGAACACTGTTCTGCTCGGACATTAATATTTTAGCTCAAGAAGATGAAGATGCTGATGTTCCTGGCTTAGGCCCCTTAGAGATTTTTTCTGACCCAGTTACCTCGGAGTCATGACATTCACCTCCTGTGTTCATTCTGACTAGCAGCATCAGGCAAAAACAAAATCTGGATGCAAAAAGGTTTTCAGTGTAGCATGCCGGCTACATTAGCTTCAAACAGCCCTTCATACGCCTTTCGTGGCAGAAAACAGATTTCTGGATGAGAACTGCAAAGACGAAAAGGAGCGTGAAATATATGCATGTTATCAAACAGTGCACGGTGGACATGGTAAATTTATCAGCACTATTGAATGTCTCTTTGACGTTCAAATCCCAAAAGCTTGCATCCAACATGTTTTCTCAGTTTTGTGTTATTTCAAATAAAGGTTTCATAACAGAGGCCAATTATGCAGATAAAAACCCTTGCCGACTACTTCCTTCTCAAGCTGACAGTTGATGGAGTATAGTCACAGAAGTTAAAAAAAAAAAGACCCCAGGAAAACCAAACCAAGAGCGAGTTCTTAGAGCAAAACTTCAATTGATTATGATTGGCTTTTTTTCCTCCCGCTAGTTTTCAAGCTAACTTGGCGGGGTTGAAAGTTTGCGCCAGGGTTGAGAACTCGGCGGATTTCAAAACCGACCCTCCTTGAGGCTTTTGATAAATATTTTAAACGTTCCACATAACTGAAGCAGAGAAAAAAAATCTGTCACATGGCTCTTTTTTTTTTTTTTTTTTTACTTGTTAGATAAATATATCTCTCACTTGTTCATTTTGTTATCTCAGTCATATCTTTACTCCATTGTTGTGAGAGACCTGGTTACATTTTTGACTCTAACAGAGTCTTACTTTGCTATCATATGTTTGTGGAGGAGCTGAAGTTTTCCTGCCAAATTGCATCATCTGTTTTGACAGCATGAAGGTGAGTCCAGAGGGACAGAGTAAAAGCATGTTATGAGAGTGTGTCGGCGTAAATGCCCTTCTTTTGCGAATCGTGCTGAGAAATGTGGTATCGGTTTGATTGGTTCTCCAAGAGGATTGAAAGCGCACTGTCTGACTTTTCTTCATATCTCTCAATAGCACTCTCAGAAAACAGTGTCCATCTGATCAAAACCAAATCTCTCTGACTCTCTCTCTCTCGCGCTCTCTCAGTCCCGCTCTTTTCTTCCATTGTGTGCATCGTTTCTTTCTCCTGGCAGTTGGTTTTCTTTCTCTTTGTCTTTTCTGCCTTTGGTTGATTTCTCTTGGCTCTTTCTGCTCATTTTCCACAGTCTGAAGGATAGCTGGTTGTATTCTGATAAGTGGAAAGAAGACTTGAGCAGGGAATGAAAGATAATGAGTACATGGATAGAGGGATCTGGGACAAGAAAAGCCAAGAAGCGTCTATTTTTTTTTTATTGGTCCCACTGTGCCTGTTAGAAAATAGCTTGCACATTTCTCTGTTGATTTTTTAGAACATGAGTTTTCCCAACTTCTGTGGTTGATAGATGGTTCCCTCACTGGCTGTAATTTTCTTCTTCTATCATCTCAGTGTGTTATAAAAAAAAAAAAAGACAAATAGAAAGGTATGTTTTGTTGTTGTTGTCGACTCAAACTTGACCTGTTGTGTTTGAAAGTAGAACTGGCTGAACAGAGCAACTCCTACCCGTAGTCGATTGTAGCTGGTGTGGTCCGTGTTTCTCGAGTACAGTGAGGCTCTCAAGAAATGGAAAACATGGTGTTGTGAAGGACACTTCAAATCGAATCAGAGAGGGTTAGCTGCTTATATCAGAAACCCTCTAATCCCGTTTACTCACACACACACACACACACATGCACGCACATATACAGACACACGGTTTGAATTACTTGTGGTTTTGATTTAGTTGTGGGCCGAAGGGCCTGTCCATTGCCTTTTTCTCCTGAAAGGTTTTTTCTCCACAGTGTTTACACTCTCTGATCATAACCTTGTTTTGTTCTTTCTCTCTTTCTTTTTCAGAGTCCACCGTTTTCATCCCACACTCCATGTTTGCTATCGAGGAAGATGTTGGCGAGCTTCTCATCCCCGTGCGTAGGACTGGTGATGTCAGCGAGGAACTCATGGTCGTCTGCCACACGCAGCAAGGTAAACATTTACCATCAGCGTACGCATTAAGTCACTGTACACTGGCCAGTGTTGAATTTACTCAGTGAGAGTTAAACTGAGCCTTAGAGGGTCCGTGCAGTCCCACTCTGGTGACAGTTCAATACGCGCTTTATCTGTTCAGGTTTATCAGGACATGTGCCTCAAACATGTGTTCTACTCTAACCCAACACTGGCTCGTATAATTAATGAACACAGTGAGGACAAAACTGATAAGTTAAATCACCTGTTTATGTCCTGGGCTGAAGCAAAAACATTGAGGGCAATGGTCTTTGGGAGACTATGAAACGGAACTTCAGATATTTTTATCCAGTTTTAGTAGGTTATCTTTGGTTTTTGTCTCTATTACATCCTAACATCATTAACACTTCAAAAATATTTTTTCTTTCTCCCACTGTTAAAAACTAGTTTGGATCAGCTATGATTTTTTTGTTTTGTTTTGTTCCTTTGATCGCCAGCACTTTTTTTTTTTTTTTGTTCTCACAGTCTGTCATATAATGAAAGAAATATAACAAGCAAAGGATAAAGAGATACGAGAGACGGGGGAAGGAGCAGGGCGCAATGACCTGTCTCCCATTATATCTCAACGCCGCTGTATCTGCTCTCCTCTGCCTTGTCTGCCAGGTTCTGCCACGGGCACGGTGCCCAGCACCGTGTTATCTTTCTCTGACTACATCTCCAGGCCCGAGGAGCAGTCCAGCGTGCTGCGCTTCCATAAAGACGAGACCGATAAGCACTGCCGCGTCGTCGTCATCGACGATTCCCTGTACGAAGCCGAGGAGTCCTTTAACGTCACCCTCAGCCTGCCCGTGGGGGGGCGTCTGGGGTCAGAGTACCCCACGGCCCTCGTCAGGATTCTCCCCGACCAGGACGACGGTAAGATGGCATTAGTATGCACGGATTCAATTAAACACAGCAGGCTGTTCGGGCCGAGACGCTGTCTCTTGGTAAAATAAGAAAAAGCTTGTTCGGAATTTCAGCGTACATAAAATGTAATCTAAAGTTAGAACCCAAAGCCTGATTTTGTAGAAGGACTCCGCTCTGTAATGATGTTCCTTTTTTTTTTTTTTTGTGCAGATCAAACGAGATCAAACTTTTACGAATTATCGTGAATTTCACCCTGCTGTTGTCCTCGACATATCAGTACAACAGCGAACCGATACTGGTTTAATCTCTAATGTCTGAAATCTTCAGAAATTCGGGTTGATGGCAGATTTCCCCGGCTGTAATAGTGTTCTCTCTTTGAATGCACTGACAATAACAAGGAGCGATTTCTGAGAGCTTGTCACTCAGGACTCGAAGGATTGCTCTTAGCCGATTTATGAAGCTTGGAATTGAAGATAAAGCCCAGTTTCTTAGCAAGCCTTCACTTCCTCAGAGCAAGGGAATTAATTATTTTTTCTGTTGAAAGCATAGTAATTTTTTTTTATACTTTTATCTCCTTTCTTCTTTTATTATGCTCTTCTGAAAATGTTTTGAGGCAAAAAATGAGCAGCTGCCTTAGCTTACCTATGTCAGAAACCGTGAAATTATCCTCAGGAGAAAAACACAAGGCATCCACTCACTGTGGGTGTACAGAACAGATATATGTTTGCTTTGTCCATCAGAGCATAGAACTGTGTGTGTGTTCTTCATATCAACAATAGAGAAGCAGCCTACTGTCTTAGGAGAGTCCACATCTTTATGTGGCTTGTCTTAGCACGTCTCAGTATGCAGACGACACCCCCCCCCCCCCAACCCACCCAACTTTGAAGACCCTCCATCTTTTACACACACAGAGCGCCTCGGGCTCCCGGGGCTGTACGTTTCCGGAACAGTCTCCCTGTCTGCTGTCTAACACCTCCGCTTTATATTCCACACAACTCATTCGGAAGTTATTGTTATCTGTGAATCTGATCTAAAGGCCCTCAAACGCTAGACCACCACATACATTACCACAGTTGCGCGTTGTTGTTTTTTTGTTGTTGTTTGTTTGTTTGTTTGGTTTTTTTCCCACCTTGTTTTTGAACCTATCACAACATTTAATAGAAATAACTCATTAACGTAAGTGATAGTCATATTTAACCCAGAGAGAGAGAGGGAGTATGAATGACATAAGAGGCTTTTGAGATACATATTATTTAAACTTTAGACATTACATGGGATTTTTCTCCATTCAAAACCCTAGTAAGTGTTGGGTTTGAGTATTTGTGTAGTATATTGAAACATGCAGGGCATAAGTCTTAAATTAGTGAAAAACCACTGTCTCTTTTATGAGTCAGGAGCTATGGACTAAGGTTTTTGGGGGTTTTTTAATAGAAAAAGAGGAATGTTGAAGGCTCTAATTTTTACTCCTGTAATAAAATGAAAGCAACAGCGACTTATAGTGGCCTGAGAGCTCAGTGAGTTTCCACCTTGCTAATTAAGCATCCCTTAATGGAAAGATGCCAATCAGTTTCAAAGAGTCAGATGTTTTGTTTGTTCATCTCCTCCCTCTCTCAAACCTACCGCCTGGATGACTTACTCTGTCCGGTAGTTGGCAGAGATAAATGATATGTATGTGTGAGAGAGAGGGATGGCAATCAGCCCATCAAAGTTAGGAGGGATGTCTCTCTTGAGTGATCAAACAACTCAAGTGAAAAGAAGTTTTTTTTTTGTGGCCGCTGAAGATGAACGTTATGCAGGGGACCTGCCCTCGGGCCTATTCTGAATCAGCTTTCAATCTTTCCGTTTGAAGAAGTGGATGAGGCTCGGACCAGAGGGTCAAGACTTTAATCACACATTAACAGAACCTTTGGTCTAAGCAAGTAGCAGGGTCACTAAACGCAATTTCCTCTCTCTCTCTCTCTCTCTGTGTGTGTGTGTGTGTGTGTGTGTGTGTGTGTGTGTGTGCGCGCGCGTGCGTGTGTGTGCATGTGCGTGCGTGTGTGGGAGAATTTGTGTGAGAGAGTGTGTTTTTGCTTGTAGGTGTGGTTGTGAAAGGGTGCAAGTGCTTAGAAGCCAAATCTCTCAGCTTGTCAATATGAGAAAGGGAATTTTTTTCCCTCTTTTTCTTTCTTTTCTTTTCTTTTTCTTTTCTTTTTTTTTTTTGGTAGACACAAGCTCTTACAGGATAACAACACAGTCAAAAAGTTGTCAGAGACATTTTGCCAGTGCTCTCTTTTCCTGCCTTGTCTCCGTCCATCTGATCCCTTAAGAAACCCGATGGACTGTGTAAAAACAAACGCGGCACAAATTCACTTGTTTGACATCTGTTATGCCAGCAGCATCCGAGAACCCACGAGATTAAGAAAACCGTGTGACTCGCAGGGCAGTTTATGCACAAGTGAGAAAACAGCTGCCAGTGAGTGACTGTAAGGTGGCAACGCCGTGAAAGGTTCGGTGAGCCGTCTCCGAGCTGACGGAGTGGAATAACACGTTTCCATTGTCTTCTTCAGTCCTCAGAGCTCAGCCTCTCTCTTTAGTACACCTTCTGAAAGGGTGAGTGTCATTTTAGCAGTTGCTCTGTGTGACTAAGAGTAAAAAAAAAAAAAAAAAAAAAATCGACCTCAAAGTAAAACTCACAGGCGCAAAACGCAAAATAGAACTGCACTTTTGTGAACTGTTTGTTTGCGTGAACAGAGAGGACGGAGAAGAAGAGAGGTAAATGCAAAAAAAAAAAAAAAAAAAGAAAGAAAAAAAAGAATCTTTGCCTCTACAGCACAGCTGCCCTTCCTAATCTCACTGGTTGTGAATCTGAACTGCAATTTTCCAGCGTGTTAAGTTATTTTGCTAGCTTGAAATCCTACAGAACAGCAGAAAATGCTTCATCCAGAGCCACCGAGGAGCCATCAGTCAGCACCTTGGCAGATTTATAGACAGCTGTTTTGGGAAGAATGCCTTCATGCTGGCTTCCTGTGTTGTCAGAGCACTGCAGAACACATACACACACACACACACACACACATTATTGTAAACATATATCTTTCAGTGATTGGTCTGCTGAGGATTCCTGGTGTTTGCAGGTGTTATTGCTGCCTGGTTGTGTTCTGCCCAGGTTATAATGGAGATGAATTTTGATTGTTATTATTATTATTGTTCAGGATATGTTTTCCTGTTAGGCAGATAGTTGTGCAAATTTTTTTGTTTAACATTTTAGACTTTGTTAATGTACTGATAAATTGTTTTAGCTCAACACAGGATGTGCTCTTTTTTCCCCTTTTTTTCCCCTTTTTTTTCCTTTCAGAATGTGTGAATAGAGCAAGTGAAGTGATTTTTTTTTTTTTTATAACGTTATACATCGAAATTTAGACACATTGTCTGTTTGTATTTCTAAACAAGTCTCTGGCTGTTTTAGCAGTTCTAGTTACCTATCCCTTAAAAGCAGGTTTTCAACTCTGTGCTGTGAAACTATTTTTGAAATCAATGACTAGTTTTTGTCTGTTGTCAGAATATTTTGCTCTAAGATATAAATAGCTACAACCTTTTATGAAGATGAGAAGTCACTGAAAACATAGGGCCTTTTTAGTTCCTTTCTCTCTCTCTCTTTCTCTCTCTCTCTCTCTCTCTCTCTCTCTCTCTCTCTCTCTCTCTTTCCCTCTCTGCCTTTCCTCTCTATTTTAGTGAGATGTGTATAGAGCTGTCAAAAAAAGGCACCTGTCTGACTGCAAAGTCTCAGACAAACAAACTTGTAAGTTTTAAACTCAGTGTTAGAAAATATAGCCTCTTTTATATTTCAGATCAAACATTAGCAAGGCTGTCGATCCCTTGCCTGAGAGAAGCATTTCCAAAATAGAAACAAAAGACGTTAGCCGCTGCAGCGGCACAATGTACATTCATCAGAGAAATCATGCACGGCGCCCTGGTAATTATAACGTTTGGCGAAATGCTTTTTTTTTTTTTTTTTTTTTTATCTCCCCGCCGTTTTCTCTCCTTGTTGCTGATGACGAGGGCGATTTTAATATGAATTTCACTTAGGGTGAACACTCCACGCTATTTGTTCACGGGCATAAAAATACATTTGCGTGTGCACCAACTGAAGATTACAATTGGTTTTTTTTTTAATACTCAGTCAGGAAGCAACACTTCAGATCGTAAAGCGCAAACATTTGTCATTTTGAGTGTCTCTCTGCGCCCTCTTCGGTTTAGTTCCGTTGTTTTTAGATGTACTCGTCGGAAAAGGGCGGCCCACCAGGCTTTGTGTTCTATGCTTGACAGAAAAGGATGTGGGAAGCAGACCTGTTCTAAATTCTTATCTGCTCCATTTAAATCGTTGGTCCTTTCGCAGTGTTCCTGACTGTTTCCTTTCCTTGAGGTCTCGGTCTCTTGGCGTCTAATCTCATTTTACAACACTGGAGAAAGTAGCATTAAGTCCCTGTAAGCCATTCATTTGATGTCTGATTGGTGTTGCCCCAGTATGTTTAATCCTTTTAAGGTGTTGGCGACTTTACTAGAAAAGCACATAAGATAAAAGAGTTATGTAAGAGTGTTAGGAGAGGGCCAAAACTTTCAGATATGAACAGCGTCACCTTAACCACGGTCTAACTGGTCGCCAGTCATTGCTCATCATTCCAAAGGAAACGTAATTGAAAACAAAGCTCATGTCACTTTCTTACCAAACCACTGGGCAAAACAAGATGTGTTGTGCTATACCATTATGCCAGTTTAACTTTTCTGATTTGATCCTACCAGCTGCTCCCTAGTTTAAATTTCAGTTTCACTTATTTCCTAACGGATGCATCTCAAAACCAACGGAAACTGTTTATTATGACTAAATATTTGTCTTATTGGTTTTTTTTTTTTATTCTTTCCAACCTCAATAAATCTTTCCAAATGCAAAGATAACAAAGCAGGTTGGTGAAGTCTCTCAACGTCAGAGGGAAATAGACGTCCCGGTGCAGTCTTCAATAGGCAAAATCCATTTGTGTGTGAGACTGTGGCCCTAAGACGTCTCGCATACGGTTTGAGTTTTCCCTCAGCGGTGAGGTTATTGGTTTTATTCATTCAGAGCGTGATATCTGTGGAACGTGTTATGCAAAAGCACTTAGAGCCCCTGCCTCCGAATCCTCCTCGTAGGCAGAGAGCGGCAGACGGCCGCAGTCACAGAGCGAGCGGGCAACCGTACGTTCCCCTGTTGTCATGGAAACCACCGACTGAGAGACTCTACCCTTCAAACCGGGACACAGCTTACGGGTTAGGGTAGGCTTAGGTGAAACAGCACAGGAGCCCTCTCCTGTGTTACCAACACATTCATGAAAAGACATTTTCAGGTTGTGAGACTGGAGGTCAGTGAAGCAGAGTGCTCCTGCAGTCTGTGGTCATAGGGGTTTTTCAATAACTAATCAAAGTCTGAGGTCTGCCAGTTGTTTACATTCCCCAATCAATTTGGTTTGGGTTCTCTTGTCGTTCCTCAGCTCCTGTGTTCTATTTCGGAGAGTCGGAATACCACGTGGACGAGAGTGCTGGACACGTAGAGGTGAAAGTTTGGAGGACGGGCACGGACCTCTCCAAAACTGCCACGGTGACCGTGCGCTCCCGCAAGACAGACCCTTTGTCTGCTGAAGGTACCACATTCCTTAAACTTCCCCATTAATTACAGTCACAGCCTGTTTCTGTAATATTTATAGAACATTCTGGCACAGCAGACTTTGTCGTACATCTGTGTTCTTTTTTTTTTCATATTCAGTGCCAGCCATTTTTTTTTCTTTTTAACTCCTCTAATTAGCTTTTTAAACCCTATTTATGCATTTCCAAATTGGCTCCGAGTTAAAACTATCATCCATGTAAGAAGATAGTAACATATTAATTATAAGAAGGCACTAACATATTCCACAAGTCCACAAGCAAAAGGTAGGTTACTGTCCTTGGTCTGCATAACAAAGCCTCAGAACAACAAGCATGAGGTGTGGAAGATGGTAAAAGGTTCTGAGCTGAGTTAGAAATCCTTTGACATTATCCAAACCTTCCTTATCTCGGAGAAGAAAGCTGAATTTTTTTTTTTTTTTTTTTTTAGTATAAGTTGAGTTCTGATCCCTGAAAAGAGCAACCACAGCAGTCTTTCCAAAAAAAGAAGATTAAACTGTAGAGAGGATTCAGTTCTTCTGGCTGTAAATTTAGCTTGGCTTTTCTATCACCTCACCGTTCTGGCTCTTTGCTTGTCTGTGCTAGCTGGCGTGGACTACGTCGGAATCAGTCAAAACCTGGACTTCGCCCCCGGCGTCAACATGCAGACGTTCCGGGTCACCATCCTGGATGATTTGGGCCAGCCGTCTCTGGAAGGGACGGAGAAGTTTGAGCTGGTCCTTCGGATGCCCTCGAACGGCATTCTCGGAGAGCCGGGAAAGGCCACTGTCTTCATTAACGATTCCATCTCAGATTGTGAGTGAACTTTAAAAGGGCCGCGACTTGGGATAACATGTTGAATATTTCAGTCAACCACAGACTAATATTCTTCCCCTAAAGTATATTACTCTTTCTCTGTCACTCACTTTCATGCAGAATAAGTGAGCAAGCTGTAGCATACTGGTAGTTCTTAATGCAAAGAGGGATTTGGTCTATAATGCGTTGGTAATTAGCTCTCCATTCATTTGTATTCTGACTGTTGAGCATGTTATCCTCCAGTGCCAAAGGTGCAGTTTAAACAGGCTGAGCTGTCAGGGGAAGAAAGCCAGGGTCACATCACTGCCATAGTGCACCGCAGCGGGGACATCAGTCACAAATCCAGTGTGCGCTGCTACACTCGACAGGGCTCCGCCCAGGTGGCCGTCGACTTTGACGAGCGACCGAACACCGACGGCTCCGTCGTCACCTTCTCACCTGGTAATCAGTCTGATTGGACGGGGTTTGGGAGCGTACGCCAAAAAAAAAAAAAGTGTGTATGTTGTTGAAGTTACGATGATATTTTTTGTTGCTTGTTGCTAGGGGAGACAGAGAAGCCTTGTGTCCTGAAGCTGGTTGATGACAAGATTCATGAGGAAGAGGAAGAGTTGAGGCTGGTGCTGGGGAATGCTAAGAGCGAGTCGCCATTTGGCGCAGCCATAGGACGCCAGAACGAAATTCTCATTAAGATAAAAGATGACACAGACAGTAAGAGCTCATTTAACATCCCCCCACCCCCCCCCCCCCACCCCCCCCGCATTAACTACCTTTGTGCAGTGTCTTTTCGAGCTCTGTAATTAGATGAATTGATTATTAATAAATTGCTTGTCCACGCTGTTTTGTTGGGGGTTTTTTTTGGTTTGTTTGGTTGGTTGGTTTTTTTTTTTTGACTGTGCACTGCTGGCTAAATTGCTCCGGAGTTACAGTAGCAATAACCTCTGTTCCTCAACGACTGAACCTAATCTGACCTGCTCTTTTAGAACCTGTTATTAAGTTTACGGAGATCAAGTTCAGCGTGAGTGAACCAAAGGAGTCTGGACAGGTGTCAGTGGTGAGGATCCCAGTGCAGAGGCAAGGGGACGTGTCTAAAGTGTCTGTTGTTCGAGTGCACACCAAGGATGGCTCAGCCAGATCAGGAGAGGACTACAATCCTATTTCTGAAGGTAGGGAGTGTATACAGTAGCATACTGAATCGGTACCATACTGAATCAGAAATGTGAACAACAAAAAAAAAAACCCTAGCGCTATTTTCCTTTGAATTACTGTTATTTGTGAGCAAATCTGAACTGGAAGATTGTTTCTTTTGATTATGAAATAGCATGTAGTTAAAACAAAACTTACGTTTGTGCATAGATATTGAGTTTAAGGAGGGCGACACGGAACACGTGATAGAAGTGGAAGTCTTGTTTGACGGAGTACGAGAAATGAGAGAGGCCTTCACAGTCCATTTGAAGCCTGATGAGAACATGGTGGCCGAGATCCAGGTGAGAGATCCCTCTCTTTTATTCATGACTAAACGCTTTGAAGTGAAACATATTGATGTGTGTTGAATATCTTCCGCTGAATGTCCTTCCGACTCCAATTTCCATCAGACATAAATTGATAAGGATTAACGTTATGTTCTCTTGACTGACAGATGACCAAAGCCATTGTGTATATTGAGGAAACCAACAGTATGGCTGATGTCACGTTCCCCTCGTTGCCTCATGTTGTGTCTCTGTTACACTACGATGATGTGGCCAGGACCAAAGCCAACGCCCACCCACCTGCAGGCTACCCTGTCGTCTGCGTCACGGTATGCCAATCAGCTGCCATCTTCTATTGACAAACAACCGTGACTTTGACCCGGTTGTAATGACCTGCTGTTGAGGTATACCTTTTTAAAAAGACTGGCTTGTTCCTCGCAAGGATAAGTTTAACGTCTTAAATTCATTTCTATGTGCTCCTGAAATGAGAGACAGACTCTGATAAATGAAGAATTTAAAAATATCTGAGAATTTGATTAGCTTTTGTGAAGGGACTGGAGGAAATTTCACAATCAAACACAGCTCTGACGTATTGAAGGGTTTGATACAAATATACTATTCAGTTGAATTCAAGTCTTATTATGGATATCTGTTAGTTGGAGAGCTATTTTAGACTCGTGAAGGTTTATTCATCTACTAAAGCCGAGGAGAGAAGGCAAGAGCATCGATTGTCCAACACAATGTGTGAAAAATAGGAAGATGAAAAGGTCTACACTTAACTGCTTGAGGCTAATTTCTGCTTCAGGACTGAAGTATCCCACACCCTTAAATTATTTATGGACTCAGCAACAACTTGTATTGTCTCTCTGGCTTTTCACACACTGAGTGCCTCCCCACTTTGATGAGTTCTTCTTTTCTGCCAGCCGGTTACAGCTGAGTGACACAAATTATGGTGTCTGTGACACGCAAATTCAGCACAAACCTATTCATATACATGTCTGTTCTCATCGTCTGAAATTTTTATGTGCCTTTAACGTGGATTTGTGTGTAATAAAAATAGTTTTGAGTTTTCAGGTGTTCAGTCACACAGAAAGGAACCGAAAAAAAAAAAAAAAAACCCAAACATAAAAGGCTTTTCGTCTTATTGTTTTTTCTTTTCTCTTTTTTCCCGGTCTTTGCTTTCTTGATCGGGCGCTCTTTCAGGCCTGCAACCCGAAATATCCTGACTATGACAAGACGGGTTCCATCTGCGTGAGCGAACACATTAACAACACCCTGACCCGTTACCGCTGGCTCATCAGCGCCCCCAGCGGGCCGGACGGCGTCACCAGCCCCATGCGCGAGGTGGACTTCGACACCTTCTTCACCTCCACCAAGACGATCACCCTGGATTCCGTGTACTTCCAGGCCGGCTCCCGGGTCCAGTGCGCTGCCCGGGCGGTCAACTCCGACGGAGACGAGGGCTTGGAGCTTAGCAGCCCTATAGTGTCGATCAGCGCGGAGGAGGGTGAGAGTGCTGTTCCACTTCTAGTCTCAGCTGTGTAAAAGCTATTCTTACATCACTGGTAGATATGGCTTTCATAAGAGCACTGCACTCAGCAGCTGTTCTGTGAGTTGGATTCAACACAAACAGATGCAAATGGGTATGAGGAAATTGGTCTTTGATGTCTGTGCTAATGAACGCTCCCTCCTAAAATTCACGCGTCGGCAGCCGCTATGTTCACCCGTGAACTGACGGTGAAGCAAAACCGCCGTGAAACCATCTATCCATTTTTAGATGTGTGCGTTTGTTTCAGAAGCTCTGTGACTCTTTTCTGAGTGGTGATATGGTGCGGTAATAACGATGTGCTCTTATGTACTTTTTGGACAGGGATGTGCCAACCTCGTAAAGCGGGAACAGTTGGCGCCGAGCCTTTCTCTGCCAAGCTGCGTTACACAGGCTCTGAAGATCCTGAACATGCCAACCTTGTTAAGCTTACTGTCACCATGCCCCATATCGACGGTGAGCAAATTTAATACCCCTCTCCCTGACTCAGCCCGGCTTTCCCCGTACAGCCTGTCAGACGATATTTCACTGCTTACCTGGAGGCAAAATGGAGATTATAATTTCCCTGTAAGGAAATGCTAGTACTATCCGACTGGTTGTGTTTTTTCAAAGGAACTACAGGTCTGCATGTGAACAAATATCTAGACAGACAGACATAGATGGATAGATAGATAGATAGATAGATAGATAGATAGATAGATAGATAGATAGATAGATAGATAGACAGATAGACAGACAGATGGATAGATAGATAACACAAATACATATATGAGGAAAGATTTCACAAAGATATATATTTTTTGAACATTGATTTCATTCCATGGTTTGAATCACCAGTTACAATGAACTGAACTGCTGTTAACATCAAGTCACTGTTGTCTTAGCGTTAATATCCATCCAGCAGTTATATCCACCTGGAACTCCATTTGCCTGGTATATAACAAATAATGTCATCTCATTAAACACGTTTAATTATAATTATAGCTTCTTCCTCTCCAGCTAAACCATATCCACACCGTGCATACTTCTCTTTCTGTTCTTCAGGCATGCTGCCTGTAGTTTCAACGCGCTCTCTGGCCAACTTCGATCTGACACTGAGTCCCGACGGTACCCGGGTGGGAAACCACCGCTGCTCCAACCTGCTCAATGTCAACGAAGTCACGACACGCCACAGCTTCCTGACGGAGGCGACCCGGAACCCTGAGAACGTTGGGGAGACCTCACCATACCAGTACAGCGTCCCCTTGAGAGGACTCAACACCCTTCGCTTCTACAGGAACCTCAACCTGGAGGCTTGTCTGTGGGAGTTTGTCAGTTACTATGACATGTCTGAACTGCTCACCGACTGTGGGGGGACTATAGGCACAGATGGGCAGGTGAGTAATTGACAAGCAGTTTATATACTACTTACAAAAGCATTCCTCGTTTCTTTAATATCACGGGGTTTTTTTTTTTTTTTTGTTCGTTTTGTTTTGCTTTGTGCACATTTCATTCATCTAATGCAAACAAGACTGTCTCCTTTTACTGAACTGGGAAACGCCAACTCCGTGTCGTGCGCTAACTGAAAACCCGTCATCTATTTCCAGATCCTTCCTAGAGCACCTCTCAGTGTATTTGGAGTTACCCCCTCCTCCGTATAGAAACGCCGTGTACCACACAGATTTTAGCTGATCTGATCTGATCACCTCTGTACTCTAATTTGAGGTACTCTGGTAGAGTAGCTTGGATGCGTACAGACGTTGGATGTGAGTCATACTCTGGTCCTATCCCTGATTTCCTGCAGACGTGATGGCACAGACATTGTTTATGTGCACGGCACAGAGTTCTTCGCTCCCAGCCACTTAACCTTGGGCAATTAAAACGCCCGCTGACGATCAATGTGCACTGAGAGCCCCGGTGACTCGCGCGCTCGAAGATGCTGTACGCTCTGCCAATTTAGCAGCTTTTACGAACACGTTGTTTTTAGAGGAGAGGCAGCCTCTTTCTGTGATGTCCTGCTCCTTTTTTCTCTGTGTGTGGTTTTTCCTTTACCTCTGTCGCTGCTGGTCCTGTCTAAATAGAAGTGTCGGAGAAGTGCCTCTTGTAACCTTTTCCCGCTGAACACACGGCAGAGGATTGCGACTGTTGTGGAAACCTACCCCTTAGCAATTTTCTAGTTCATTTTAAATCAGAGTAGCATCACAGCAACTGGGTTTCTGAAGAGCACTGAACATTAGATTTCTGATTCTGTGTGAATCATGTATTCCGCAATCACTTGTTCTTGAAATGTTTGGTTACGGGTTAAAAATCAATTTTTAAAGTCTTGTTGGATGGGGAATAGCTGAGGATTTTGAAAAGAGATTTGTTTTTGTCTCCGTGTTTTTCGTCGAGCAGGTGTTTGGGTCTTTGTAATTAGTTGAGGCTCATTTTTTATTGCATGGCATTTTGATTATAATTAAGTATGTAAATGAGAGAACATTACATTCAATCAAATACAGATTATGTTCCAAGACAGCTAATCCTGCTCTTTGCCTAAATGTGACTTGTGTAATTCATGAACTTTGTCTTGGCAAATCGCCAGCAGCAGCAGCAGCAGCAGCAGCAGCAGCAGCAAGGACTTGTCAGAAAGAAAACATTGAACACTAGTGACATCTAGTGGATGGCTCATGCCATTGACTTACATTTGACAGATAGCAGTAGAGTTATCACTTCACCGTGGTCACCGTTAATGAGTATAATTTTCGCGTTTTCCAATACCAAAACCAAAAAAAAAAAACCGAGGCCCTGCAACAACTCGTTAACTCCTTTCCAGCGAGGCGTTCTCCATAAACAGGACAGTACGCGCGTTTGCGATTGGACGTACTGACTGACTCATCTCTCTGGTTGCGTTATACAGGTGCTAAACCTGGTGCAGTCGTACGTGACCCTGCGAGTTCCCCTCCACGTCTCGTACGTTTTCCACTCCCCCGTGGGCACCGGCGGGTGGCAGCACTTTGACCTGCAGTCAGAGCTACGCCTAACGTTTGTGTACGACACCGCCATCCTGTGGAAGGACGGCATCGGCAGTCCCCCGCAGGCTGAGCTCCAAGGCAAGTCAAACATTTCAAAGCTCTGCACAGCCTCTCCCACTAAGATTGTAATTAATGTGGGATTTGTTACATTCTCAGATTCAACAAATGATGTCAGCGTAAACAGAATGTTCTTGCAAATCCAAATTATTTAGAAAATGTGAAATAATATGCTTACTGGCAAATCGGTGAAATAATGTGCTCTCTCCTATCAAAGAGACTATAGTGGTGATTAAACCCTTTGAAGGTAATTGCAAAGCTTGAAAAATGCTATTGCTCTGTTGATTTTATAATTAGTGTTGTTGTATGAAGCTAAGGATATGTAATCACTAAAGAGTAAGAAAAATAGAAAATGAAATGAGAGTGGATTTCACACCAGCTGTTGTTGAATTAGATGATGATATGATGGTCTCTTGTTTCTGTGCAGGGGCCCTGTACCCAACCAGCATGCGTATCAATGAGCAGGGAAGGCTTGCTGTAAACTTCCGAACAGAGGCTCGTTTCAGGGGTCTGTTTGTGGCAACGCACCCTGGTAAATTCATTCGATCAAATTATGCTGTTGTACCTTTTACACATAAATCTTACAGTGCTTACATGTTCAGTAGGCCAAAATGTTCTGAAGAATTATGTCAACCACCTCTTGAGATGGATGATTCTTGTCAGATAAGTTTATCACTTTGAGAGTAGGGATGTTTTTATAAAATATTTACTCTACTAAACTAGACATTATATCACCTACTGCTTGTTTTTCCCAGATCACATTCTGGTAGTTCCTTAAATATTCTTAAAGTATTTTTTTAAAATAGCCCCAAAAGCTTTCAACAGAATATGATGTGTTTGTTCATTTTCATTGAATGGGACCTAACTATACTTCCCCACAATCCCTCCCTCCACCCAGCAACTCCTTTATCCTCCATGGTAATGAGTGTGGACCACCCCGTCCTCACCTTTAACCTGAGTCTGGTGAGGAGTGAGCCCACGTATAACCAGCCTGTGCAGCAGTGGACCTTCACATCTGACTTTGCCGTGAGTAGATCCTCCCAGACTAAAGACTGCTCTTAAGAGATGCTTCAAAACCTGAAAAAAAAAACCCATTTTCATACCAGCGCAAGACCAACACCACAGTTATTAAATATCTTGTAGCGCTATTTTGACCCTCTGGATACAGAGGGGCAGTGCCTTGGGTTGTTTAATTTGCTACTAATTTAATATTTCTGAAACCCCGTTCTAATTTTAATCAAGTCGCTTGATTTACAATGTACAAATGGTTTAGAATGGCTAATTACTTATTGTTACTTTACAAATCTACTTTCAGTTGAATAAAACTATGGAGCACATACTCGGGTGCACATAACAGAATTTACCACAACTCTTTATTAAAAGCAACAACAATATTACTGCGAACAAATCAATGTAGCTTGCAATGTATCCTCTCCAATAAATAAATAAATAAATCGATGGATAAATATACAAACACTTAAAGAATTAAACATACAAACAGGCTTCTTAGGTTGTTTAGGAAAAAAAACAAATTTGTTATTCCTGTATTTCGATAGCCTCAGATTAGGTCAACGTAGTTCTGTAGAAGTACAAGCAATTCTGTATGAAAACCATTACAAAACAGTGAGATTTATACTCAAGACTTAACTCGGTGGGCTCAAACACACGCGCACACACACATGCGCTAGCCGACAGACAGAGAGGCAAAACAATCAAACAAATAAAATAACCTCCGTCACAGGCTTGAGTGATGCTTGAGTTTGTAGTGGCCGAAAAACAACGGCCCCTTCGCTCTAACAGAGCAAATATTAAAAACCGTTTATTCACGGGAGCCGACCAGATGGCTTGAGGAGTCTGACTGGTGTGGGAGCGGACAGTGTCGAGGTGGGTCGCAAGTGTCTAAGACATAGGACGAAATCTCCTTTCTCCCACGTATCCAGAGGACCTTAGGGGCTTCTCTGGTCACCTGGAGCGTTACGTGGTCCATCCCCTACCGTCACATGTCACCAGAGGAGTTCAAGAGGAGATCACTAGACCTGACGCACTAAAAAGCTTATATTTGTTACATTTCGTCCAACATATTTCCACGTGTATTGGACGGCAAACACTCATAGCGTCCGTATCTTATCTTGTCTTCCAAAAGTATATCCTAAAACCCTACATTTTTTTTTAAACATTTTTTCCCCTTTTTCTCAAAACTGAGCCTTGTAGTCCACTCCCTCACTCTCCCTGCATCTCCAACTTCCCATTCTCCCACATGTCCCGCTCACTAATCAATCAAGTCACAGGAACAGCTGACGGCTCTCACTCAACTAATTATGAACCATTAAACCAAGCAGGTCAGACTGTGCTCCAAAGAGTAATTATGTACATCATAAAAACTAGTCAGTGCTCACACCATAAAAAACATGAACGGAAACGAACTAGGGGCTAATAAATATTCACCAGGGTTACAATCTTATTTTCCAATCCTTTACATATCGATCTCTTTAAGATGAATTTCTGGTTTTATATCCCCCCGTGGGGCTGTCTGATGTAATACGCAGGTACGGGATTATTCAGGAACCTACACGGTGAAGCTGGTGCCGTGTACAACAGCCATGAACTTGGAATACACTGTACCACCTGTCTGTAATCCCAGGGAGCCTGTTACTTTTGATCTGGACATCCGTTTCCAGCAGGTAACTACTAAACTACTTAACAAAGTCATTCAGCCTTTAAAGTTCCACATGGACTTATCCTAAATGGTGTTTGAAAATGGCTACCTTGTTTGATGTTTTTGTGTTTTGTAAAAGAGGTCAGGTTAAACACTTGTACCTCCTAAAATCCTCATCGTTTAGTAACGTAATATATTCTTTTGCTGTACCGTTACGTATCTTGTCAAATCATACATTTGCTATTACTCATACTATTACTCATTACCCCCCTTGAAGAATTCTATTCAAAATAGAGCCTTTTCCTCCCTAGGTGAGTGACCCTGTGGCTGTGGAATTCAGCCTGAACACTCAGATGTTTCTCCTGTCGAAGAGGGCACTGTGGCTATCGGATGGGTCTCCGAACTTTGGGCAGGAAAGTGACGCTCACTTCTCAGAGGGTAAGTCAACGTGTAGCCCGTTCTGTGTGGACTCCTAAAGTCATGCATGGATCCACTACCATAGTATACCAAGCTCTTTTCGGGAAATGCTTGTTTCTATCCTAGGCGATACGATCTATGGCCGAGTGATGGTTGATCCTGTGCAGAACTTGGGCGATTCCTTTTACTGTAACATTGAAAAGGTGTATTTGTGCACGGGTGCTGACGGTTATGTCCCCAAATACAACCCGACTAAGTTCGAGTTTGGCTGCCTAGCAGACTCCCCTTCCCTGCTCTACAGATTCAAAATCATTGTGAGTATGTTTTCATCAAGAGACAGAGATCCTTTTGCGACACAATGCCTTTTGCCATGCAATGCCCCCATACGTTTTTTATCTGCAGAGATCTCCATACTATAGCATCCCTTTTTACCTCTTTTTAGGATAAAGCTCAGCCAGAGACACAAGCCAAGACTTTTGGTGACATGGGTTTCAATGCTGTCTTGGCTGTGGATGACCCATCAGCAGCCTCTTTAGTGCGCCAGCCGGGATCAGATGGGTTCAGGCTAGACTCAACACCTATGTTCCAGGTCTGATCTCCTGTTAAAATAAAATGTGGCTTTAATAATCTCAGTGAAAAGCTATAGAGGACAATAAAGCAGCACGAAGACACAGTAAATAACATATGGGTACATCCCTCTTCTCCTTCTTCTCCTTCTTCTCCTTCTTCAGGTGGCAGCAGGTAGGGAATGGTACGTTCACACTATTTATACTGTGCGGTCAAAGGACAACGCCAACCGCGGGATTGGCAAGAGAAGTCTGGAGTACCACGCTCTTGTGTCTGGGAACACTATTCCTGTGGAGGTAGGACATCGCCAAAAGAGATCTACCCGAGAGGTGCCCGAGTTGGCCGAGGAAATCGGCTCGGAGAACAACAGGGGCACAAACATCATGCACATTGCGTTGGATCGCTCCCGGCGACGGGCGAGCAGCGAGAACGAGCTACTGGCAGAGAGCGTCGCCCCTCGGGAGGTGAGAGGCGGAAACGGCGACGAGGACGTCGTGACAATCATAGGTTGCCTCGTGGGGTTTCTGATCGTGATCCTTCTTATCGTCGTCGCCGCCCTGGCCGTACACTCTCGGAGGAACGCGGCGAAAGACGCGCCAAAAGTCACGAGCAGCCTGGAGCCTGTCTTAGTGGCACGATTGTGCGATAACAGTGATAGTTCAGAGGTTTGAAGGACTAATGTGATGGCTGCCATAGGGTTTTTTTTTTTTTGTTACCACTTTTAATAATCTCCTTCTTTATTGTTTTTTTTTTTTTTTTTTTAAAGTTTACTTTAACAAGTGCCTCAAACAGGTTTAGTCTTAAGAAGAGATCATGGCCAATGGCCTAGCCCAAAGGAATTCACATACATCCGGACTGAATCAGCCCGAAAAGGTTTTACTTGATAAGCAATGCTTTACCGTCACTTGGTTCATGGTTACAGTCTGTCACTTCTCCAATAGGAGGCACATGGCATATGGAAAATGTTTTTTTTTTCACTTGCTAGAGGAACCTTTATATTTTGCATGACTAAGGGAGAGTTTTGTTGCCTGAAGGTTGGAGATAGGCACACCGACTGCTGTCCACGGGTATTACTAGGAAACTTTTGTATAACACTTCTACTATTTGGTTTATTGACGTACAAATCACTCTTGGTCATAGTAATGTCAGCTGCTTCAGTTTTAGGTACATAATGTGTCAATATTTGAAAAATAGATTAAAATCTGAAGAAGATTTCACACTTATTTTTGTTACTGAAAATACACTGGTTGTTCACTCCAGATGGCAAACTGTGAATGAAGAAACACTTAAAATTACTGTAAACTTTATATTCACCAATTTGTTGTCATGTATTGCTGTATTATCAGGGTTTCCTGTCTGCCATACAATGATTTTTTTTCTCTTGTGCAACTCCAACATTTTATCCACAGGTTTGCTTCTCTTGTTTGTTTTTGTCTTTAACATTTTATATATCAGATCTTGTGAAACGGTTTCAACTTGGATACAATGAGACTGGTCCATGTTGGTTTTGACCAAATGACAGTTTTGACTCATGTGGCGTAACCATGTGTCTACTCATGAGAGCACTGAGACTATGGTAAATGCTTGACCACATTTCACACATATCTCACCATTATTACTCACTACTCACTACTCACTACTCACTACAGTCACTACCTTGTACAACACCAGTGTTCGGATAGTTGTTAATGTTAGTGTTTCAGCTATATGGTTTCCACTGTTATGTGTGCAGATGTTCAGTGAAACAGAACACTCAAGACAGAATAAAATCCTGTGGTAATGTATTAAATCATAAGTCTTTTTTTTTCCCAAAATAATGATTACTTGATATTGAATGGCATTAAATGTTATTTATTCTTTTTTATTTGTCAGTAAGATTATCGCCAAAAAAAAAAGGTTAAACTTTTTCCATATACATCATCATATTTTTCAGCTCACCCTTTTAAAACTCCAGTGTTTTGTCTACAACCTGAACTTACCTGATGCCAAATCTAATTCAGTGACAAACAGTACCTGAATTGACCATTTGTTCCTTTGACACTGCTATTAGGATGTTCTTTAAAAATACATTTGTTTCTATATACGTGTTGGTGTATGTGTCCTATGCAATAAAATATGTGAAACACAAAGAATACATCTATAAATTTTAAATAAATTCATTTTGTGTGTTTTTTTTTTAATCTGTTCTGATTCTTACTTGGATTGTATCGAAGCAAATGAATTACTTCAAAGGAATAGTGCTCTTTTATAGATGGTTCACAACAGGGGTGTCCAAGTCCAGTCCCAGAGGGCTGAACTCCTGCTAGTTATCATATCGACCAACCACTGTGTCTCACTGAAACCTGCTTCTAAGAGTGGGGGAAAACAGCCTCTTATTAAGAAGTGAGAGCAGAAAAAACAGCAGGACTTCAGGCCTTCAGGACTGGACTGGAGGAGCCCTACTTTACTGATAAGGTACAAAGACCACAGAGCTTGCAGAGATGTTGCATTACATTTACATTACATTAAATTGCATTGCAGTACCTTGATGCTAAAATAGGACTGCCTCAGCAGAACATGACATGGCTCACAAAACCAGAGACATCTCACAGATGTAAAAAAAAAAAAAGGATGGCAAGCTGGTTTCCAAGCATGCGGTGGAATCTCTCATTCGGTCTTTCATTCAGGCGTTGTTACATGGTGGTCCATGATTTACATTTGCAGAACTCTTGGAAGCTTCAAAGTTCTGCCATAAGGCACCAAACATTGTGACTCATTGGCAGCCAGCCCAGTAAAATTTTGCCCCCTGCTGCTGTGGAGTTTTAGAACCAGGAAATTATCCACCCCCAACATTGCACATTGTGCTTTGGGAGAAGAGACCGGGGCATCACTAGCTCCCCTTGAATATCCTGTCTATTTTCAGCACTCTTTTTCAGAGAGTGAGACTCACTGAGATCATCTTATCTCATTGAGCAAAATGTACCACCTCCAGATGCTGGGGGAGACCCTTCCTCCCAGGCAGCTTCCAACCATCCACAGACGGCCTGGAGTATGAGGTCTATATGTTGGTCACTACACACCACCTGGGAAACCAGCACCAGCAGACAGCTGAGCTATCTCAGCTTGTCTTTGCCCAGAGGGCAGACTCAGTAGCTGAGATTCCCTCTCTCTGCTGCAGTCTTAAACAGTAGTAACAATTGTGTGCATAGCAATTCAAATTGGCAAGGTGCTGCTCAGCTGTATCTGGATGTCAAAAATCCTCCTCCCTCCCCCCGTCATGCAGTCAACTAACCTCCAGGCTCTCTCTGAAGTGAGGACATGAGAGAAATTCGACCTAGTCCTTTGAGGAATGTACTGCTGTAGAGGTTTGGCCTAAAGTGATGGGTTAGCTTTCACATCCACCAGCAATTCTTGGTGAATCAATACTTGTACTCAGAACAACTAAAAGCTCAGCTGCATTACATAACCACTGCTTCTAAGTCTAATTATTTATTGTTATACAACTGTACTCTTGTGCCATGCAAAACAGACAGAGCCATCAAGACATGGAGCTAAACACAAGCCTCCGCCGAAAACACTGACTGTTCATTCAGTACCTACATTATGATGTCATGTCAGTCCTGTGTCAGTGGATGAAACAGGGGGGGGGGAAGCCTACAGCACTTGGTATTCCCAGACAGCCTCCCATCCAGTCTGACACTGCCTTGCTTCTTTGATTGGATGGGATCAGGTGCACTCAGGTTAGAAAAGCCATAAGCAAAAGCCTTAGCCAAAAAAATGCTCCTTTAAGCTGGCTGCACATGTGCAGTGTCATTTATAATGCAAGAAAGTGCAGTGAAAAATAGGTACAATCTGCTGTCATTACAGGCTTGCAAATCTGTGTAAGGCAAAAGAAAAAAAAAAAAGTTTACAGCATCATACTCCTCACTCAAGGAAAAAATTTGACTGCTGTGTGTCTTGTGGTCATTAGCAACGCTTGAGTGATTCTTGGTAAACCAACAGGAGTTTAACACAAGTATCATGGAATTTTCCACTGCCACAACACTTTTCAGAGTAAAGCAATTACGCGCCATGTTAACCTTTTTTGGGGTCTGTAGCCATCCTGCTAGGACAAACAACATGACCCAAAAAATTGACCAAAGTTTCATATCAGGTCGCAATTCCTGGAGAGCAGCCAAAGTCCAGCCTTCTGGTCACCAACGGCACCTCACACAGTGGCCATGTTTATTCAGTTGCTTGAAGATAGATGGGGTATTGCACAGCTGAGATGGTACCAGCCACAAACTGCCAGAATCTCTCTCCCAGATCATATGCGATCTTGCCATCAAAGACCAGCTGGAATATTCACTAACCACTGCAGAAATAAATGAGGTGAGCTCTCATGAGGTCCAGGGGTTTATCAATTTGTGGAACAACACAAAGGAAACATATACCACCCTTTTTTGGCCAAGACCAGAGGGTTTGTCCTGTGTCTCCATGAGGGATTGCTGGATGAGGCTTGCCAAGCCCGAATTTCAATCAAGCCTCAGGAACTTTTTGAGGAACTAAAGAATTTTGGGACAATCCTGGAAGGAAACAAAACTTCCTGAACATGCTTATGTCTTGCTTTCCCATCACACCACAAGAACTGCATAGATTATGTAAATTAGCAGAAAGGGACACACAATTTTTTGTAATCCTGTTTCATTTTTTGTCATTTTTCACATATGGCTTTGGTGTACAGTGTATGCTCTGTACAGTTGTACACAACATTTTCTACACCTTTTCATTTCAGGTCAGTGATTCAAACTCCCCGAATTTCACCCTCCAGATAGACACTAAATAAGGCTTGCACATCCTCATCAGTCCATTTTTCTGTCAGTGCACCTATGTGTTATCTTCTCTAAAATTAAAAAAAAAAAAAAAAAAAAAAACATTGAATGAATCCGTTATTGAATAGGCTAGTAATTGAATAGTGGGCAATTGTGCACGCCTACATAGTTTGCACAGCAACCACGCACAATGGCAAACGTCATTAGTTCTTGCGTTCTACGTTGCTCACCTCTTCCGCTTTCTTCCTAAAGTGAACTCTTGTAAACATGGCTGCTGCAGGTGATACAAACAACGCAGAACTGCAAAAGGAACTGGTCTGTGCAGTATGCCTGGATTATTTCGACGACCCCGTGATCTTGAAATGTGGCCACAATTTTTGTCGTATTTGCATTATGACACACTGGGAGGAAAATGGGAGCGATGACCATGGTTACCAGTGTCCGGAATGCCGAATGGTTAGTGTGTTTTGTTCCCTCATTGAACTCTCCATCCGCCGAGCTCTCAAACTAGCTGATAACAGTCGGTATATGTGTGACATAAATTCATCTACCGACCTTCCATGCTCAGTTTTCAGTTTTCTATGGTGATGTGAAATACCAGCTCTCTAATGAACTAATTTAATGGTTAGATTTTAAGAGATTAGGTGTGTTAGGTCTGCAGACCACCAGATTGGTGCAGGAAAAATTAATGTTAACCATCGTTTTTATCCCCCCAAGAGATATTACATTGCAGTTATTCGTGAACCAAGCATTACTTATCAGGCTAAACCGATGTTACATGATTGCACCAACTTAAAGGATTCCATATAGCCATATAGCATGGCATCTTAGCTAAACCAGGCTAGGTAGCTGGCTACTGATTTTCACAATCTCGCCCTATTCCATAGATAGTAAATTAGCGAGACAAATTCGTTTTGTTCGCTGTTAAGCTTAGATTGTGTTGACATTACCGGTGTATTACGAAAAAGTCGTCATATCTGAATTTGCTGCCCATCCAGGTGTTCGGAAAGATGAGTTACACAAAGAACTACCTGGTAAAGAACCTTGTGGATAAACTGAGTGAGATGGATTATTTGAAGAACTGTAAACCATCCTTGCCACCCAGAACGACCAAAATGGATGGAAAATGTGAGCGACATCACGAAGATTTGAAACTGTACTGTCATAGTGATAGAAGACCCATCTGTGTTGTGTGCAGAGAGTCCAGGGCTCATAGGTGGGTTTTTGGTGCAAGATCATGTGTGTCCTCTTCAGGTACAATGCTATCATACTCTGACTTGAAAACCTGAAGTAGGATAAATGCCATCATTGTAGCTATCTGCAGCGTGTTGCGTATGCACGTGACTCTAAGCTAATTGTTTTTTTGTTTTTGTTTTTTTGTTGTTGTTGTTGGTTTTGTTTGTTTTTGTTTTCACTCTTTTTTATCCAGGCACCATGATGTTGCTCCTATACCTGAGGTGATTGAGGACATGAAGGTGAGTGTGTTCTGTTTTGCTTTGATCACTTTCATGAAGAGGTGGTCTCACTCTTTGATTATGTGATTAATTGTTTGATTTTCTAAAGAACCTGAGAAGTTGTCGTCTTAGTCATTTTTTTCTGTGATCTAGGCCATGTGAGTACCAAATTCTCTGACTCCATTCATGTACATCCAAAAAAAAAAAAAAAAAAAAGAACAAGGTTATTAGAAGTGTACCATTCCTCGTTTCAGTAAATGCACGTAGAAAAGGGCCATTGTACGTAATTACCATGGCAAACTGTTCTAGAAGAATTATCTTGTTTTCTTTTTGATAACTACGTTATGACAGCCCGCTGACGACTGGATATCTTACAGAGTGGGAAAGTTATATATTTACTCATGCAGTGTTGGTGTGATATTTAGTTACTGATTAGAATGCTGTGAGTCAAGCTCCCGACCGAAACTTCAACCCTCTGCACATATACAGCTGATTCACGTGTTGCTCAGTTAAACTTATGAACATGCTGATATGAGTTACAAATGAAAGATCTTCCTCACTTCCTGCTGATGATAATAAGTATGGTTGGGAACGTTGTGTTGCACCCGTGTCCCTCTTTTTGCAGGGAGAGCTGCGAATGAGGACCATCAAGTTAAACTGGCAGAAATCCATGTGTGCCAGGGTGAAGGTCATAGACGAGCAGGCTAAGACGGATACTAAGGTACGAGAGACGACGCGCATCAGGTCTTCTCACCAAACAGACACGCGCGTTCCTCTCTGAGACCTCACACACTCAAAGAACCTGTGAATTCTCACGCCTCTTGTGTTCCCTCGGTTAGCTGCAGAAGCAGGCCTTGAAGGAGAAGATCGAGGATGACGTGGGCGCCCTGGTTCAGTTCCTGCTGGACGAGAAGGACGAGCTACTGGAGAGACTGGAGGCCGAGGAGGTTGCCACTTTGTCTATGATTGACGACAACCTTCAGTTGGTTGAGAGCAAAGCAGCCGCAGTGGACAAGGCTATTGCTGAGCTTCAGAGCCACCTTAACGGCGAAACCAGCTTCGAGGTAATAAAGATTCACGATTATCACCGTGAACACGATTAGCTTCAGTTGGTCTCCTTCCTAATACGGGCATCTTTTACTCTTCTGTTTTCCAGAGTTTGAGCAAAGCCTATTCGAGGTAAGTGAACCTCTTAAGCACATGCTCATCTGTTCTCCTGTATTTCAGGACGTATTTTGTGATTGTTTCGGTTCAGTTTTATTGTGTGTTTTTTCTCCTCAAGTCCATTCGATGGCAACACCTCTGTGCAGGCGACGAACTGCCCTCCAGACTGGACTGAGTTCACCGGTCCCTTTCAGCTCATCATGTGGAAGAAGATGATGCATGTGTTGCATACAAGTGAGTGTGATCCATTTTTTGCTAGTTCTTTTTTTTGTGAGGTGTGTGTGTGTGTGTGTGTGTGTGTGTATGTTTTTTTAAGCAACTGCTGTTTGGCTCAGATTTTACTGCTTTAAACAGACCACAGTGACTAAAATTCTAAGTGTCCTTTCCTAAGGTTAATTCTTTGTTAATTCAATGTATCATTTTAATTCTGTAGAGGTCTTTCAAATGTCATTTTCACGTGAGATGAACACGTTAATCAATTATGAGAGGGAAAAACATCGGGACTGGAAAGTAATGAGCTTTCACGTTTTTAACTACGTCGTTATAACCAAGCATACGCTCTTACCAAAGACTCTTTTCAAATATTTAATCACATTAATTAACATTTTGACATTGTAAATATAGAAAATGAATTTGCTCTTTTTTTCTTCTCTCAGTTCCCCTGAATCTGACTTTGGATCTGGACACAGCCCATCCCTCCCTGGCCATCAGTGACTTTGACACCAAGGTTGAGGAAGGTCGCACGCGGTCCCAGGAGCCCGACATGCCTCAGCGCTTCACGCGGTTCTTTGGCGTCTTAGCCACGGCCCAGTACTCCAGCGGCCAGCATTACTGGGAGGTGGACGTGCGGGACAAGGGCGTCTGGTACCTCGGGGTCACCACGGAGGGTAGCAACCGCAAGGGCTTTGTCAACCTGTCCCCCTCCGCGGGCTACTGGAGCCTGTGTCTGCACGACCGCTTGTACGCTAACGAGGAGCATTCGCGGGTGCCCGTGGCCGACTACTGGACCTCCCCGCGCGTCGGGGTCTTCCTGGACTACGACAGGGGCCGGGTGTCGTTCTACGACGCCGTCACCATGAAGCGCGTGTACAGTTTCATCACATACTTCGACGAGCCCGTGTCCCCCTTCTTCAGCCCTGGGAAGAATGACCCGGGCAGCCGGCTTCAGGTCTGTCACTACTACTGAGAGCCCCCCCCCCGAGAAGAGGAAGGTTTCGGCTTCTAGTAAAATAACAGAAAATAAAAAGGCAAATGTTGTCATTTGTAGTGGAATTTAAAAAAAAACAAAACAAAACAAAAATAAGCAAGCGTTCCTGGGCATTCGACGTACGACATTGTTGAGGGCTGTGATGTAAATCAAGCTGTGTATGCAAGCTCTCAGGATTGCCACGTTTCGTTTCGTTTCGTTTTTGGTTGAGATGTGTTGTGCTTTTTTTGCGGCGTGAGGTTTGCGGGATAAGTACGAAGGCTTGTTTTGTGGGGTTAGCGTTGCGCTTCAATGTAGCCTGATGGAATTTCAGGTCAGGATGTGACGTGCCGCTGGTTTCAGATAAGAATCAAACCAGGCTGCTCACGTGGGTGTCACATTTTCTCTCTCTGACGACCTCAGAACACTCCATTTTTGTGGTCCACAAAAGGTCACTTGCAAGGAAAACCCTAATGTCATATCTTTTACGGCAATAGAGTTTAAAATGCAGTAAGGTTTCAATATTTATTACAATTATTTTTACAGTGTTTTCCTTATGAAATTAATGTGACCTGTCGCTGTCCACCGTGTTTTGAAATATGATGGACAGTTTCATGTGTTGTGTACCATTATCTCTGTCACAAAAACTTTGAATGTAGTATATTGTGCTGTATAACTTTTATGATGTTTTGCTCCAATTATTGATAAAGTTATCCAAATGTGAATATTTACATTACAGGCAGACAGGTAAACATATTTACAATAATAAACCATCTCTGTAGCCAAGCGCTGGTTACGTAAATGTCGTACACAACAGTTACTGTAGGTTTGAACTCTTGTAATTAAACAAACCTCGAGAAAGGGGTTGAAGATACAAGAATATTCATCATTTTTAGTATGTCTTTGTTGATGGTTTTTTTTATATTTCAAAGAGACTAAGACCATTGTTACAACCTTGAAGTGTTCAAAAAAGCTACTGATTTTTATAAATCAAACTTTGCCTTGTTTCATTTCATGAAAAGGTCATATTTTCTCATTTTAATTTCAACATTTGTCGTCTTATATTTTTAATGTATTAATCAGTTCTTATGTTCTCAAAAGCTTTTTGGGTACTCACACAAGGTTAACAAGGTGCGGGCACTGCATCCGTTATTTTGCCAGGTCATTAATGGTTTGTAAAGTACACTGTTCAGGTGTTTGTGTTGTTCTGACAGATCCACCAAAGTACTGTGGTCTGGAATCGGTCCATAAGTAGAATCACTGCAGCATTATGCGTATGGTCATTGTTGAATGAGCTAGCACCGGGGTCTTCCTCTGGTTCATTTTTACACTCAGATGTTCTTTATATACTCTGTGCTTATACAAATGTTTTAAGTGCTTAAATAATACCTTTTATTAAACTCATTTACATTTCTGTTTGAAAAGCAAACTTAAGTTGGACTTCACTGAAACGTGTAATCTAACCCTAAACGTGTGTATTCTTGTCTAAATCTGTCTTTGACCTAAGAGTTAATGTATGCTCTTGTGTTGTTTTAAGTCTTATTTTTTTGTTTCGTTTTTTACCTGTAATCTGGATGGATGGTTGCTATAGAAACATTTATCACCTTGAAGTCCACTAATTAATGTATTTTACACATATATTCAGCATTTGTGCTTGATACTGTATGACAAATGCCATGTGTAAATTACCTTTTATGAAGTAATAAACTCATTTGGAAAAACTTTTATTTCAACCAGAAAGCTCTTGATTTTTGAAATGGTTCTCAGTTTGAAATAAAACATAAATTAGTTTTTTTTTTTTTTCATATTTACATTTTTTATTACATATCGTGGTGATTAAGACCAGTAAAACAGAAAAGAAACACACGTATGATTCTTCCTGTATTATACAAGATCTTTTCATTACTAAACAGCTTATATCTGTGTAATATGTTTATTTAATAAATTGTTTTTTCGGCCCACGCATAACCATCTCATGCATCAAAAAGAGTGAGTGACGGATAACACAGAGGGTCAAAGGTCAGAGGAAACATATGACAAATGATCAGTATCCATTGACACTCTGCATGTAATACAAACAGATAAATATCCACTCACTGGCCAAGATGTTAATGTTACACTTATTTAACTATTGCGGTGATCAAATTCAAATTTGCTGGTTAAATCTCTTTGTCATGCGGAACAGAAAATTCCTTTACACAGAAAAAAACAAAACAAAACAAAACATACATTTCTTCTAGTTATCAACTGCCCTAAAACTTTTTTTGGCTGCTAGTAAGCTTTGTACAAATATCTGATATTACCTTCAAATTATTGACAAAGGGGGAAAAATATTCACAATGAATTATAGATAAATAAGTTGTTTTTACAATCTCAGGCCAAGAGCTGGTGATGATGGTTTGTGTCTGTGTGCAGGGCACTTCATAAACCTGAAACAAAATAACTCCGATAAAACAGTGTACCAAACAGTAAATAAATTAAAAACAAAAAAGATGCTGGCAAATAATGCTTTCTTGTCAGTGCCACAATTGATAATAATAATTGATAACACAATTACACACTTAGGTTCATGTATGAATATTTACAGGGAGGCTTTTTTTTGTTGTTGTTGTTGTTTTTAAGTAATCCTCTTCAAGAGTAAAAACCAAACTATGGCAATATGTTGGCACCATGACAAAGTTACCATGATATTTCTCTTTCCTGCCACAGTCTGTATCTGTTTGCAATAGGAGAACTTCAACAACGAGTAGCCTGACACATTAGAAAAATAAAATCTGAAAGATAAAATGTTTGAAAAAAAAAAAAGAACAAAATTCTAAGTATTTTTTGGCTCCTTTCTGATCTATTAAAAAGAGCATACAGGAAAAACAAAAATGAAATGAGACGGAAAAGAAAAAAAAAGTGCGTAACTTTGTGCTATTACTGTTTTGTAGTAGATATAAGTACTGCATCCCAGGGATCTTCTGCCAAGTAGGATCTTTCAATTAGCTGAATAACCTTAACTCAAAAATCCAAACTATCTCATAGGAATGTTTCTTTAGCTGTCACATTGGACAGTTCTGACTTCTGGCTTAATTTCTCTCTGATTGAGAAATCCCTCACCACATGTAGAGATCCTAGAGATCTCTGTCCAGAGGACTGTATCTACTCATCATGGCAGGGGGCGGCCCCACGTGCCATGTCTTCATAATGTGTGAAATATGTAAATAAGAGGTAAATGATATGCATGTATAGGTTACACTTATATTCATATATACAGACATGTACGCGTATGTACAAATATATGTCTATGAATATAGATACAAATACACAAACACACCAGGGGTGTTGCAGTCAAAGGACTGTCAAACTCATTCTTCAGTCTAAGAGAGCAAAGGTGATATGGGAGATTAAGTTTGGTTCAAGGACTACACTTGTATGTTCGTAACAGCCTCACAATCTGCTGACTTTTCTCCGAAAGCTTTAAGACAATGGATCACCACTAACTAATATTTGTTTTTCTTGTCCCAACAATATTAAATACACCACTTGCACGTACACAAAAAACCTGTGCTACAACGTTAAAAAAACGAAACAAACCAAAACAAAAACTTCTTTGCTTATTGATGTGCTTACAGACCATCCACCAACCAGAGACTATCCCATGCTTTCTTTTTTCTTTTCTTTTCTTTTCTTTTCTTTTCTTTCTTTTTTTGGGACAAAGCATGGGTTGAAAATGAAACAAAGTGCTCTTATTAATTTATCCCTTCCACTGCAATGTGGTTGAGTGCTTATCTGATCTGAACGTGCAAATGTAAACAGAAGGAAAAGTGGGTGGAGCCTGTGTGGCAGCCTCTGACGATTCCTGCATGCTGAGACAGGGGGCGCCACCACTACTGCAGGTAACGGTAGACTTTGAAACAGTGATTCCCAGAGTCTGCCACTGCCACGTGGCCATCTGAGGTCAGAGCCAGACCCTGAGGTCCGTACAGAGGATCTGCGCTAGTGTTGATGTAGGAGAGGAAGGACCCTGAGCTGTCAAACACCTGAAACAAAGCCAACAAACACAGGGACTGAAATAGCAGTTCAGTAATCAAGCAGCAACTCCTGAGTCCCATTACGTCTATCTTTCAGTTTGGTCATAGCAAGACAGTTATGAGTGCCCAGTGGACAGTAGACAACTGGCCCACTCCTGGTCTATTACATCTGAGTAAGCCAAGCGTTTGATCATTAGTAGGACTGTAACAGTGTATGTATTCAGGCTGAACCTTTACGGTCTCACTGTCAGCCAAATACACCAAAGTCGTATGTGAAAATCACAAACCAGAAGAGTACATCCCCCTCTTCAGTCTCCTTTACTCATTTTTGATTTGGCTTTAATGACTTTTTGATGAGTAGCAAACCATCACAAGTACCAAACCGTGAGTTCTGAGTACCGTTACACCCCTAATGGTCAGAAGACAAGATGACATGTTGAGTTGGGGCTGTTACTGCTCACCTAGAGTACAAATATTCTCTGAGCACAAATATTTCTCAGGACTGCCCTTGGGTACTTGATTAAGAGACAAAGTAATTGATCTCAGATAGGTGCAGGATAATAGTAATTCCAGCTTCAGTTATTATCACATTTGCAATTTCCAGTATGGTCCGTACCTGTATCCTGCTATTGCCCCAATCTGCTACAATGATGTTGCCATTACTGTCAGCGGCTACCCCTGTAGGAGCATTAAACTGGCCGTTTCCCTCTCCATGGGAACCAAATTTGAAGAGAAACTCCCCATCTGCACTGTATACCTGAGGAGAGGAAAAAAAAAAGAAAAGAAAAGAAAAAACCCTCAGCTTACACACGACACCACCGCAGGTTGGAGTTTTTTCATGATACATATGATTCATATTTTGACATGATTTGCTTTATGTTCAAAAACATATTTCTTCCAGAATGCCAGCAAATGTAAAACCCGGCCATCCGTACCTTTACAGAGTGGTTGTGGAAGTCTGTCACGACAATTTCATTTTTGTTGTTAACGGCAACAAAGTGTGGGCCTGAGAGAATACAAATGGGGAGAGGGAGGCAAGGAGAAGAAAGGGTGGAGCACAGAGAGAGAGAGAGAGAGAGAGAGAGAGAGAGAGAGAGAGAAGAGTAGAAAATCAACCCTGATATCAGATGCTTCAGCAGGGTGTGGATCTCCACAAGGCTCCTTATCAGCGATCACACAAAATCTGATTTGCATTCCGTTAGTCAGAGACAGAGGAGCAGATGAAACCTAACACAATACACAACTGAAGTTGCAGCAGGACGTGTTAGTGTTGTGTGTTTTATTTTTTTTTTTATAATATAATATTGTGCAGAAATATACACTTAGTCATTTGTTTGTCATTCTTTTTGTTTAAAGGTCAAGTGCAAACAATTTCTGAACTATCTTACTGAAAAAAAGCTGTTGTAAGGAGCAAAATCAAATGATTCAAGTTAAAAATAATTGTCTTTATTTACTAATGATTGAAAATATGAATTTGTATTTTATATTCCTGTACATTGATGTAATAGCACGTTATTGTAAGTCTTGGCTGTTGTTTTCATTTTGATGAAAAGGGGTTTGGGATGTGAGTTAAGTACAGCACGGCACTCTGGGATGCATACTTACTGAACGCAGGGCCAGATTTACTAAGCTTTTGCTCCAGTGCAAAGTTTGCACAACTTTTTTCTAAAAGGAATTGGAAAACACAAACAAACAGATAAACACAGATAAGGTGAGAATTAAAAGACCACCAAAACAAAGAGAAAAAAAAAAAACGGGGTCACCTCAGCCACTGTCAAAGGGCTGCTTCCACACACACCGGACCGAACACTCATCCAGCAAACACACACACCCTCTCCCCGAAACCCAAAAGCTCAGTTTGAAAAATCCTTATGCAGGGACCAAAGGGGTACACGCATTCACCCATAAAGGATTCTCTAACACGGAGAGCCAGAGTTCGGGACCTTATTTATGATAGTTGTATGATCGTCACCCTTGAATATTAGCATGTGATCAAATTTTGGAAAATACATACAAATTAAAGCAGTCAGGTTTTTGGAAAAAGAAAGCATGTGGATAGATTACGCAAAGTCACCGGCATGCAAAGACAAATTTCACACCAAATCCAAACTCAAGTAAAATCCAAATCCGGCGTTGCTGATTTTAGTATTAACCCTGGGCTTCCTCATTGGTCAGGAATGCACACACCCGTTTCCCCAGGGAATAATCAGCGTCCAGTTAAGCAGTGACTGAAAAAATAACAAATGGGATATTTGCTGCATATATATACGATCCATGATTGAGACCCAAGCAGAGACACGCAAGAGTGAAAGGACAAGGTAAGGAAACAGTGGATGAAAGGGAATGCAGTACTTTCTGTTTGTTTCCTCGTCACCTCACTCACTGAAAAGAAAAGCGTACGACAGATTTGACTGAAATGAGGCAAAGTTGAGAAGGACATAGACTCAGATAAAGTTAGTCCTTGTCCTTTGCCCTGATACTGACAGAACCAGAGCACAGAACCAAGGACAGCGTGGGAAGAGTTTTGATAAAGAACGTATAGTTAAGTGTTGAAAGAGTGAAGCATGAATGAAAAGGACAGAAAGAGAAATTAAAGAGTGGGATTCCCGCACTTTGAAACACTGGAACTTGAGCCTGGGTAAATCTGGCCACATGAACATGTTTGCACACATAAGAAAGCTTTTAGCATAACTCCTGCTGCAGTTTACTTTCACTCCAGCTTCAGACTCTCACATTACGGCAGAACAGTAAAATATGTTCTTTAAATATGTGAGCGCAACCTAGCGCTTTAATCTAAATAAAAGATTTTCATATGGAAAGGCTTTCGTGTTCTAAAGGATTTTATAATTTAAAGATTTTATTTGTCCCCCGATTCTATCAAGAGTTTGTTTCTTTATAAGCTGAACTTGAATTCATGGCCACAGGAGGAAAACAAACCAAATGTTCTGAAGAAACTCTGTAAATTAGGCAAGCAGTGAGAAGAATGATACGGGGTACTTGTCTTTGAAGAAAAATAAGAGCTTCGAGGTTCAAAAACCAAAACTAAAGATCGCTTTGTAAGAAACAATGCACAGTATGTGTAAAGTGTAATACGACAGTCAAAAAAAAAAAAATATTTGAAACAAAAAACCCCGTCAAAAACTCTGCTATCGCCGAAGACTCCTTTGACTGCTCTTTGAGAACAGTCTTTTACAATCCTAACAAATACATTGGACGACTTTTACCCCTTGTACCTGCAAACTGCCTTTCTGACGTCCCCCTGGCGCCAAACTTTGTCACGAGTTTCCCGTTGGACTGGAAGATGAAAACACAGCAGGCCTTGTTATCCACCGCGATGATGTGACCGTTTCGGTCCACTGCCACGCCCTTGGGGCCCATTAGACGGCCAGCTCCTATCTTGTTCTGAGAAGGAACAAAAAAAAAGAGGGAAAAAAAAGAGGTCCTTGTGAAAAGAAAACCAACGGAGACTTTCTTTTGATCCCGGTTTTTTAACGGAACGACGGGTCTTTTTTTCCGGACTGGCACGGCCCTTACCTTGAACTTTCCGTCAGAGGAGAAGATGCTGATCCATCGATTGTCGTAGTCAGCTACGATAATGTCTCCGTTCATGTCCACCGTCACACCGGTGGGTCTCTGAAGCTGCCCTGGAGAACGACCTCTGACCCCAAACCTCATCTTAAACTGCCCGTCGTTGGTAAACACCTTCATCACGAGAGGCGCATAAAACGAGAATGAAAACATAATAACTAAGAGCACGTGAAACGCTTTAAAGATGGCAACACTCACTTAAACACAGTAACTCTCATAGTTTTAGCTTACATTGTAAACAAGTTAGTTAATTAACTTACAATGTAGATTTTTTTTCCCTTTCAGTAAACTACACTATTGCACCATAATAAAATCCATTTCCCCCCAAAAATGCTGTGTTGTAATATTAAGCTGACCTAATATGAAGCTGACCTAATTTCTTATTTTTGCAGTTGCATGGTCACTGAAGAGCTGTCCCTTTAATCAGCGTAATAATCGTGCTATTAATATTTGGACCCACCTGAATACACTGGTTATTACTGTCTGCCACCACCACCCTCCCATTGGTGGAGGCCGAGATGCCTTGTAGGTTAGTGAACTCTCCTTTTTCTCTCCCCCGTGTGCCTGGACACACAGACATACCAAAATGATTTCATTTACCGACAGAAATGCTCTACAGGCAAACAGCCAGGCCAAAAAAAAAAACATTTTTAGATCTCATATGAAAATCTGAGAAGAAATATATATATATGCCAGAAACAAAGAATAAAACAGGAGAAAATGGCCACTACACTGACAGATGTTTGGGATAAAAATAAACTCGCTGCTTTGCTTACTTGGAAAAAATGCTGAGAGCAAGCGAAATTCATATCACTTTACTGAAATTTGTAGGTGACACACTGTAATTCTCAACTATTTTTCCCTTTTTCATCTACCAGCATTTTAAAACTGGCTTTATAAAACTGGCTTTATTTATGAGGATTAGAATATTTCAGTTTTGGTCAACAAAACCCATTTTATGTCAGTAGTACAGTTTTATTTTTCCCCATTTAGATGATGCTCTAATCCAGAGTCATTTAAAATGATTACTTTGTCTGCCACCAGCCAGAGACCTTTGGAGTAAGCTTAGGAGTTAAGAGCCTCACTCAGGCACACGAAAGTTGTGACCTGTCAGGACTGGGGTTTGAACCCTCCACACTCCAGTTATTTGACCAAGTTTCTTTCAACCACATCATTACTAGCCACTCAGAGGCATCTCAGAGAATGAGCAGTGGGCTCTTACCCACTCTGTAGATGAGTTCATCTTCTATGGGGTTTTCCTTCTTTTTAGTGGTGCTGTACATGCTAGAGGGCCTGCGGACGGCCTTCTGACGGATGTGACCGCTCCCGCTCGGGGACTTCACCCTCCTCTTCACGTCGTCCGGAGACTGGGGCACGTCGGAGGGTTTGACCGCCCGTAGCCTGAAGGGGCTCCCGCGGACGGGCTGCCCGTAAAGCATGAGAGAGAAGGAGTACTCTCCCTCGCTGCGTAGGGTGTATCCCACTTCATACGTGCCGTTTTTATTGTCCACAACATCTGCGTCCGCAGCGCGGCTTCCGTCCGCACTGGCGATCTCCGCGCGAAGCACCGCGTTGCCGGTTCGCACCAGCTCTCCGTCTTTGTCCTTGGTCGTCACGGTTACGGTGGTGTGTTGTCCCACGAGGGCGTGACGGAGACCCTCTCCAGTGGCCACGCTGGTGTGTCCGACGGCACCGGTGGTGAGCAGGACCCCCAGGTTCTGGATGGAGCGTCGCAGCCCTTCCGTCTCCACCTGGCACTCCAGGTGGGCGTTTTCGTGCGGGCGTTCGGGAAAGTCGTGACGCGCCAGGGCGCTGACCCTCTCGCTCATCTGTTTCTGGACCAGGAGCACCTCGGTGGCGCTGCCGTGATTCAAGGCCTGTTCGGTGAAACTGCAGCTGCTCTGGATATGCTCTTTACCCTGCAGCAGGGAGGACAGCTGCGCCTGCAGCACCTGCAAAGGGTCACGCGGAACATCAAGAGCACGTTTACCGAAAATCTCTTTAGTCGGCAAAGCTCAGGCAGTGTGAGGCTAGAAATACGTGACTGATCTATCTGTTTTGTCCATAACATAACGTCATATATATTGTTACAGGGTGTTGTTTACAGCAAAACAGTCCTGAGAACAGTTATTTAACCCAGGTCTGGGGTCACCTTTTGTTTGGCGCTGCAGATGTTCTCCAGGTCGGTGATAAGCGCAGTCTTGCGCTGGTGAAGCGCTCGCTCCAGCTCCTCGAACGTCCCGTTGATTTCGTTCACCGCCTCGTTCTTCCTCTCCGTCAGCTGTCGGGAGATCTCGTTCACCAGTTCTATAGCCGCCGTGAGCTGGGGCAACCTGAGGCAAAGGAGACACTGCCTAAATGGAAGCCAATGGCGATCCACAAAGCGACTCACGTTTGCCCTGTGGTAAACAGTGCTTTTGGAAGATCCAATTATATGCTTTACCAGCAAAGTGTTTTGCGTTTATTACTAGCCTCCCTGTGTCTCTATTTCAATGGCCCTTTGTTGAAAAGGCCTGGTGCTCTGCCTTCATTTCGGCAGTGCTGGACCTGTTTCAGTGTTTCAGTGTGCCTGAGCCACTGTACCTGTTTCGAATTGCATCCAGCTGGTTCTTCAGTGCTGCTTTGTGCTGTTCCAGGACGTCCCGTAGAGGGACAGTGACGTGCTCCCTGTGCTCTCCTTCTGTGCAATCTAAACACATGGCAGTCTCGCAAGACTCGCAGTAAAACTCCATCACCTGCAGAGGGTGCCAGCGAGCACATTTTTCAGTATATTACCAAAACACCCGGTTGGAGCAAAGATGATAAATTAATACAATCACTTAGTCAAAAAAAAAAACAATAAAAACTTTTTTTTCCATATATATTAATATACAATACGTTGACAAATTAGCAGCTCTGCGTTATGTCAGGTTTCAGAGAAAAGAGACGTCAAGAAACACTGGCGTAAACTGGCTTGGAAGGGATTGACCTGACATGGGCAGGAAAGTGAATAGCAAATGTTTGTTGATACTAAGAGACGCTCAATGCCCTTATAACCAGGACAGTAAGGGGCTTATCTAGATTTGATGTTTTCGGGAACATGATTTTTTTTCAAGCCAGGGACAAGACCCTGTTGGCTAGAGCTTTAAGAAGATTACAGCGTGCGGCTGTGATGCGTTTGCGGAAGTTGGAAAGGGGAGCTTTTCACACCATGGCACTTGGCATTAGGAGCAACAGTGGGACAGCTGTATTCAGGACTCCTGTACATTGCAGAGATTTTAAACAAACCCAAAACATACATACCCAAAATATTTCACCCAGAGCAAAGAGATCTCCCTCTTTCATATCACACTGTCTATAAGTGCAATATTGTAATGATCTGAAATATCATTTCAAGTATTGCTCAATCATTTCAAGTATTGCACAAATATCATGTCAAGCATTGCACAATGAAATATCTAGAACGCGTTCCTGTTGTCTGGTATCTGAACGGGGTGGATTCTTCTGTCCTGACGTTTAGTTATGCAGGTGGTGGTGGTGGGGGGGGGGGGGGGGGGGGTCCAGTGTGTGTGAGTCAGTACAGTGTTGTTTCTGCCATAAAACTGGACCAGTAAGGAGCTTACCTTGCCCTCATGATTGGGGCAGGAGAGTGGTCTCCCGGCAGCCGCGGCGCTCACGGACTCCAGCACGCTGCAGGCCTCTGGCCGGGAACACTCTGGATCTCTCTGGAGCACCTCCATCAGGTTGGTGATGAAAAAGTTATTCTGCAAAGCAGCTACACCCTTCTCGGGAAGGATGGAGGTCTGTCTGCACACAGGGCAGGACAAAGTTAAGGACTGAGGCGGAATGTAGTTCTGTAAGCACCTACAAAAGAGACAGGAGAGAAAGAGAGAGGGAGGGAACAAGAGAAAGAGAAATAGGCAGAGAGTGTGTGTGAGAGAGAGTAGAGAGAGAGAGAAATAGGCAGAGAGTGTGTGTGAGAGAAAGTGTAGGAAAGCAAGAAAGAGAGAGGGGCACAATGAGGAAGAGGGGAAAAAGAGAGAGGGAGAGAGAATGAGAGAGAGAGGTAAAGAGAAAGAGAGAGGGAGAGAGAGAGAGGCAGAGAGAGAAAAGGGGCCAAAAAAGAGGAAGAGAGTAATGGTTTGAATTTGTTTAAATATGATTCTGTCAAAGCAGTAGCACAGAGGCCCAGTGCATGGGTTTTTGCTGACATACGGCCCAGAGACATCGGGGCAAAAAACAAGGGGTGGGGGGGGTGGGCGGGGCAAAAAACAGGATGAGTGAGAACCTCGCTGTCAAACGCTAGCATGTGAGGAGAGGAGGAGAAAAGCCACGGGCACAGACAGGACGTTATTACAACTGACAGCTTACGTCTCAGTTCCCATAATCACTGCCGCCAAAACCTGAGGGAGGCACATCAGCCCGACAGCTGAGCAAAGCACACAGTAAATAAACCGAACGGTCGCAGTAAATCCAAATTTTTATGAAAGAACGAGATTCCCCCCTCGACTCGCTAAACAGTCGAGTAGGACTGAGCGAGGCGCTCTAACCACTCTGTTGAGTCATGCGTAAAAGCACATTAACTGTACCAGTGAGCCCTCTCGCCCCGTCACGTCTCACTAGAGGTGTAGCGTCCAATGTTCTCATTATGATTCCTTAATTGTGACAGCAACGTTTGCGATCTAAAATCGAGCTAAAAAGTAGTCGCGTTACTACTGAGACAAATTATGAACTGTGTAAAGTAACATTAAAAAAAACAACTAGATAGCTTGAGTATATTTTTAGTTGTTCTGGGTTTTTGGACATTATGTGGCTTCACAGACCAACGCATGGGGAAATGTCAGTGGTAGTCATCACAGCAACGACAGCACGGAGAGACATCACGTTTTAGTAACAGAAACCATCACTGAACTTTTGTCATGTGTCAGTTTTGGTGTATTATATCTGTTTTGAGGCAATGAAACCTCCGCTGAGATGTGAGGAGATTTTAGACAGCAGCAGTGTGGGGCACAGACCTCTCACAGAAGGTGTGCAGGCAGGGTAGCACTTTGGGATTGTGGTAATGATCCAGACAGATACTGCAGACCAGGAACTGTTTGTCTATCTGCCGAACCACTGGACTGGTGTTGCCAGTTTCCCGCTTTGCCATGGTGACCGACATTCACGGAGGAGGCCTGCGGCCCGGGCACCAGTTAACCTGCAAAAAATAAAACCGATTCAGTTTTGAGTTAAAGGGACCTTCAGAGCATCCAAAAGCAGTGAGAAACTCATTAAGGATATCTTAGACCGTGTTTCAAAACAGCCTCGTCTCAGCCCTGTGTTCCTGAACTCCAGTCCCAGGGCTCCACTAGACTGTACATTTTGGCCAGAGCCAAGTACCAGTACAATTAGTTCTTAAGGCCGAGATCTAGGTGATCAGGAAAAGACGTCAAATCCAATGTGATGGCACCGGGCCACGGCAGAATTGTGCTGTCTTCTGAGTTTGCCGGGACAGGAGTTGAGAAGCAGTGGCCAAGATATGCTCTTTATACAACATTAAATTTCAGCTGATTTTATGAGAGAGTTTTCTGTACCTCTAGCATATATGGAGAGATAGAGTCAATATATGTAATATAGCGGTCAAATCTTGAGGAGACACATTCTGAAACATATCCTGCTTGCTGCTGCTCAGCACTGGTCTCTGTAATAAAGCTCAGATTGGGTTTCACTCGTGTTTGTATTTAGACACCAGTTCCCTTAAGCCTTTGATTTATGTTTCAGTAAACAAAAAAAAAACCTCCTTCATAAACTAAGTTGGAGAAAGAGAATAGCACCAGTCTCCAATGGCAGAGGCCTTTTATAAGACGTTACAAAGGAGGAACGCACGAAACAGAAAAAGAGAAAGAAAAAAAAAATCTCCACGGAGCCTTTTTTTCCTCTGTGATCTTTCGTCAACCAAGCTCTCAAAGAATGAAAACAAACAGAGAGGGGAAGGAAGGTTTGTCATTTCATCCACGCGCGTGATCACAGGGCACCGCAGTGTTACTGCAGCTAAGAACTGCAAGAAGACCCTGGGTCCCCCCTGTCTCCCCTAACATTTGAGATGATCAGCATGAAATGAATTTAGCCATTAAATTTAGCCCCCCCCCCCACCCCCCCTCCCCCCCCCTCCCCTCACCAGCACAGCAGATCAGTTAACGGTAGGGGGGCTGAGGGGAGGTAGGGCTGCCTTGGGCCTCCAATGAGGTAATAGCAAGGTAGCAGTCAGTGTATACTGAGTGTAAGCAAAACTTCAAAAGGGTCAAAATCTATGTCACAAGCATCAGCTGTCCATCTCTCTCTCTCTCTTCCCACCCCCCCTCCCCACATATTCACACATGCACACACACACACACACACACACACACACACACACACAGAAACTCCTATGAGTGTTTGTGTGTGTGTGTGTGTGTGTGTGTGTGTCTAAAAATAACTTTTAAAAGCCTTGCTATGGATGAAGAAGGGGCATTTTCTGAATAATAGAGAGTCAGGGGTAGATGGGTTATGTTTGAATAGTGAGTGCATGAGGAAGGACTGTTTTGTGTAGTGTTGTAAACTCCCTCAGTGGGTCAGAGACGGATTTATTATTTATACCCGTCTCTCTCTCACACACACACACACACACACACAGACACTCAGAGAGACAAACCTCCGTCTCCACATCTGTCAGAGCTCATGCTCAAATAAGGCTTTAAAGCGGCAGCTGCTGCTGGAGCAGGACCGGACGACGATACACTGAGCCCAGTCTGTGTCACTGCCCAGCTCTGACTCTGTCTGTCTCATACACTGTTTACCTTACTGCATCTGTTCCCAGCAATGCCATTATCACTACTGCACTTTTCTACGCTAATACAGCTCTCAGATTAGACACTCAACCCCCCCCCCCCCCCCAACCCTCCCCCCACACACACACACACATACACAAACCCCCGGACAGGACGGATGTGTGAACGATCAAAATACAGCTTCTCAAGTGACGGTGGAAATATTTTTTTCCCCCCCACTCTCCGTCTCAACACAGACCCTGCCCCTCTTTCTGATGTGATGATGTAAGGTGGCTAAATTCAGATAAGTGTCTCACTGGTCGGCCTGGGGTGGGGGGGTGGGGGGGTTCCAAAGAATATTTGGAATGCTTGGGATTTGACTCTGAGATTTGAGATCCTGTGAGAGGGGCAGGTAGCTGGATTAGACTTGCAATGGAGAGGACTTTGAACCTGGATTATTGCAGACGCGCAAACTAAACATGCACCTTCAAATGAAGCTCAGACACAACCCCACACACAGAACAGGAAGTGCTTTTGGGAACATATCCTCAATTGTTGCACAACAAACTTTTCATACTCACTGAAACTTGTACCTCATTCAGTGAGAGACAGAGCGAGAGAATCAATCAGCACATCTATAATCAATACACATTATGAAAAATGAAAAACATTTATATATAAACCATGAAAAAAACCCAGATACACACAGATCTTTAGTAAAATGTAAAGAAATGCATAGATTTCTGCAGTATTAAACTTTGTAGTGCTTACTGGTCAGACTTCCCCTCCACCCCCCCCTGACCCGGATGGATTTGGTACCACAAACACACAGAGAAACCACTGTGCCATTGTTAACAAAACAACAATTAATTGCTTGTCCAGTTCAGCCAACCCTTACAATATTTCCCTCTCACAATACGATATTTCCATATTTCCCTCTCCGTAATCTCACCCCACCCTGACCTAACACATGGGTGAATGAACACACACAAGTCTATTCCTCCTTTATATTAAAAAAAAAAACAACTCTTCATTTAAATAACAGGTACTTCAGAAATGCCTTTCCACTGTGACTGTCAAACATCCCTTGTTTTAACTACAGATTAGCTTTCTAAACATTCTCCTAAAATGGGTTTGTACAAACAGTCTGAAATCCAAACTCCTGACAAACTAAAGAGGAAGGGACGCGTCACGCTGTCCGCCTTACACACTTCCACCGCATATATCAGCGTGAAAAACATTTACGTGTGAGAGGAAACACACTAATCATAACGCTAGAGAAGGTGTGGAAAAAAAGAAAAATCAAGCCACTGTCCAGCATACACACACACACACACACACCCTCACACACACAGAGAGCTATGTCTGTGAGGGAGAGGAGCGGAACAGTGACAATGGCATTTTTTCCCCCCACCACCTTAGTAACAAACACACACACAGCACACAAACACACACACACACACACACCCGCGCGCGCACAGAGAGAACAGGCAGATTTGAGAGGCACACAGAGGGGAAGAAACAGGCGGACTTACACAGAGAGACAGGCTGTTTAACAGGTTCTCAGGCTGGCTCCATTGTCGTTTCTTATACCGAGATTTAAGCTGGTCCCAGAGACAGAGCAACAGAACAGGGCGGTCTCATATCCCACACCCCCAGAGCTGAGCATTCAGCTCTCCTCTAATCCCCCCTCCCTCCCTCCTCCCTCTGCTCCTTTCCTTTCCTTCCCTTCTCTCTCTCTCTCTCCTCCTCCAGTTGATTTCGTGTTCATGTATGCAGAAGCGCTTAAACAAATACAGAAGTCTCATTGGATAGATCTAAGCTGTGAGGTCAAAGGAGGGGTGGGCCCTACATTTAAACCACACCCACACTTCTCATACTTTTTGCTAATGTTCAACTTGCTGAAAGACCTCTTTCCACATGCTCTGCCCCAATTGGCTGAAAAAAAAAAAAAAAACAGCGACCTGCAGAGAGCATGGATTGCCTCAGATGTGAAATATTCCTGCTGACCAATAGGGTGGAGTAGGAAAAAGGAGGGAGGAAGACAAGAGCAGTGAACTTGCAGCGGTTATTTGATTCTGAGCTCTGATGCAATGTTGTCTAAATACTAAATATAATCGGTTAGCAGGGATTAATCAGAAGACAGACTAACACACACACACAGACACACACACACACACACACACACACACACAGGGCCTGACAATTAAATGTGCTTCCACCATCATATTCTCCCACAGAGTGAAACCCATCTATTTGTCGATGCATTCAACTTACAAAATGTCTGTTACGGATATGGAACACTTGTTCTATTGCTTGTTGTGAAGTTGTATGGTTCTGCACTGTCCCTAAAACATTTTTCATATAAGACAAAGCGAACATATGATGAAGAATAACGACAGTTTAACGACGAGTTAAAACTGTTAGATGTGTTTAACAGAAATCTATGTAATTTAAGCACAAATGATTCTTACAGCAGTTCTATGGGATGTTCTTTATAGTCTATACTGCTGTGCTGTCGTTAGGCCATTAAAAACACAGGCTTTAACTGGGATCTGCTCACATTATACCAGCCTAATATCATTTCACTGTACCATAACCATCACGGCTGTGTTGCTCTGCTGTTGATGATAGCTTCTGGAAATGAATGTTGCATAACCAATGATGTAATCCGACACAAATTTTTTTTTTAGGGGGGGGGGTGTGTTAGATTGGAGTGGAGTTGGTTCTAAATCGGACAGTTTATTAATGTCCATGTCTCAGCTTTAATTTGTTATTAAGAGCACAGGGGCAGGCAGTTGAGGGGGTTTAATGTTTAAAAAAAAAACCAACAACAAAAAAAACCAACCATGACGATAAAGCAAAATGATGTCGTTAACATCTTTGTGCAAAGAGCCCAGTGTTAGTTTCATGAGAAGGTATTTCCGGAGAGGACTCGTTTTTTTTTTTTTGTTTAATCCCATAGCAGAGTTGGCAGGGATTAAAAGAACACATCAATCAATCTACTGTTAATCTGTGGGACCTGACTCCACCGGTCTCTACCGCCTTATCGGGCTTTCGGGTTTTACGCCCACACCTTGGCCCGCGCCTCCGACCCAGACTCTCTGAGCTCAGGACCACGCGACGGCTCGTCTCTGTCGGCAACCGCCGCATCATCAGCTCGAGTCATCGTTTTACATTAAACACATCCTATCTGCGATCCTGCTCGATTCACATCAGCTTCCGGATTTGCAAGAAGAGGTATTTCGATCCTAAAGTTTGAGCTGAAGTTCTGGTGTGTCCAGTCGGTGATATTAGCACAAAGACGAGAAATTGGACTCGGTAACTTTCTTCTCTCTAAGGAACAAGACGCTCTTTGCATCTGACAGGCCCGAGTGGTCATTTGAGAACGGCGATGTCAGGAAATATTTAGGTTTAACTTTAAAGAACATCAAGCCCAAGCTTTCATTGTACAGAAGAGGCCTTAGGGGTTCTCCCTCCCACTGTGTCCCTACATTACGTAACATTTTGTCACTACAATCAGAGAGAGGAAGAGGTAGTGCTATCCTCAGGACATGTGATTCAACATTGTATGCATTTGTAAGACAACATCAGAGAGAAAGAGAGAGCGAAAGAGAGAGAGAGAGAGAGAGAGAGAGAGAGAGGAGATACAGGGAAAGGGATGCACTAAAAGAAGCACGTGCTTATCTGCTTTCTCTTCAGTTTGTTCCTTCCCTCTTAATGTTTGCCCAGCAGATCTGACTCCAGCTGTGCGTCGCGTGTGTACGCAGTCAAAGCAGGTGAAAGAGAGAGGAGACGTGGAAAGAGTAGAGAAAAAAAAAAAGCCAGAGAGAAGATCTGCTCCAAAAGCCATCATAAAAAGAGAACTGTGTGACAAAATTATGGGATTTCGCCGCGGGAGGAGGATACCGTTCTCCTCTTGCGCAGACAGGCCTGGTCAGACAATAGACTTTAAATGAGTGAGGAAAAATGCATTAATACGTTCTGCATGATTAAACCTGTCTCTTAAAAAAAAAAAAAGAAGAACATTAGTCATTAAAGAGCTCCTCTTGGCAGGAGATCAATGAGACATGGACATGTAGAGATGACAAGAGGGGCTCTGACTCCACTCCCACAAGGCGGAGAGAGGCAAAGCGCACGTGTCCTGGACTTGGACATGAATGCACGCGCCTAGTGTGTGTGTGTGTGTGTGTGTGTGTGTGTGTGTGTGTCTTATTGGGTGACAGCCGCCTATGCATAGCGTGGCATATCCGCGTGTTTCACTGCCCCCCACCCCATCTCTCACTTTCTCTTTCTCTCTCTCTCGCTCCCTCTCTATTCTGAAGAGATTCCTGAAGGAAGCGCATGCCTTCCAGGGTAAATGAGATGGGCCAGAAATAATCTGATCTCTTTAAATAACTATGGGGGGGGGGGGGGGGGGGGGCAGGAGGAACGGGGGGAGAGGGGGCTGTTATTTGCTCTCAGGCCATCAAACATAAACATAAACAGCTAAGCTAAACAGCCGAGGCTGCTGATCTCAGTGCAGTCCAGATGAAGACCTAATTAAAAGCATCTTGGTTGGCCCATTAGGCTCTCTACAGGAGCGTTCGGTTAAGGCAGCGCGCGATTGGCCGAAGACCCTGAGTCACAGAGAGGATACACTGAGTCAGCGCGCGAAAGGGCAGTCCAGCCGCTGGCGAAACAGTCGCTAAGCTATGTTTACTGCTTTACAGGTCTGAATAATTCATACCTGCCCTGGTTTTGTGGTTGGATGCTAAATGAAAGAGATGGTACCGCTGTTTGCATATGCAGATACAAAAATTCAGATATATAGCGAAGGTCACGCAGAACCAAGCAAAAAGTCACGACGCACTAACATGACTAGGTACGTCCTCATCTGCATCCACCCTCTAATCCTCTATGCAGGCCAATATGTTCTGATGAAGTGAGAGATAAAATATAGATTAAGACAAGAAAGCTAATAAAAACAACAACAAAAAAACACCAAATACGTTAAACAACAATTAATTCACTAAAAAGGCCAGGTTTTCAGATGTCTGGGCAGATCAGAGAGCTCTGATTCAGCTACTGGATAACCAGGTGAATCTCACCCACTCAGCAATAATGTCCACCTTTCTTTATTGATGTTTATTAGTCTATAGAGGGTAGAAATATCCCTTTAATAGCCAGAGTGATAGAAAAGCGTGTCTCTTATATAATGAGTCAGTCATCTATTCAGTGTAAGCAAATCTATCAACCAACACGTTGTTAAGGCTCCTCACTCAATACTGAAAGGTCACTTATCTGCCGGCACAGGTCTTCTGGAGCCGTAATTACAGCCGGAGCGACGGGTTTGTGTTTATCCAGAGGAGGCATTATGCAGACAGAGCGCCAGAATGCTGTTTTCAGCACCTAACAGGACAGCTCCTGAGCTCTCATTAATTCCACCTCATACCGGGGCGCAGCAGAACTGCTTGGCTTGCAACCAGTAGAGGACAATATAACAGACAGAAAGATCTACCTGTAGCACCTGTAACCTCTGCAACAAACCCGGGAGAAACGGCGGGACATTCCGCATTCAGTGCACGCGACACCGTTGCCGTCTTGAGCGCGCGTGGAACGCTTCGCTGCCCTGCAGGAGACCTCACGGTGACATCTGAGTGTTCTTAAACGTGCAGGCAGGACCGAGGGAGCGTGTGTCAGGGTACGCTCCCGTGGGCTGTGTCGTAACGTTCAACACACACACATACAGAGACATACGCGTACATGTGTACACATGCACAAACACATACGCTTTCACACATAGACGCAGGCAGACAAGCACTCATGCATACAAGTGGGTGCATGCAGACACATAAAGTCGCACACACACACACACGCTCACACACACACACACACACACACACACACACACACACACATACAGAGACATACGCGTGCATGTGTACACATGCACAAACACATACGCTTTCACACATAGATACAGGCAGGCAAGCACTCATGCATACAAGTGGGTGCATGCAGACACACAAAGTCGCACACACACACACACACGCGCGCACACACACACACGCACACAAAAAGAAGCAGTGCATAGATTTATCACTGCAGTAGAAGGAATAGCGTCAACACTAGTACCCTCTGGTTCCACTCAAATGAGAGAGCAGTCTGTGTTGTCTTTGTGCATCAGTATTCTCTTTGTCTTTGCTTTTTACTGAAGGTCAAATAGATATCAAGAGAGGTGACACAATAAACAGAAAATAACAGCTATCAGATAATGCCCAGCCATTAAATAATCGCATACTAAACAGTTTTCTCTGCTGATCATAATCTACCAACGATGAGCACAAAGACGAGCTTGACAAACTAAGACAAAATGAAACGGGCATTGTTTTAGCAAAGACTACACAATTCCTGTGTTAATCGTTTGATAATCACTGGACATAAACATCTAATCACATAGCGCTCCAGACACCTCAACCTGACTCAAAAAGGCTAAACAAAAAATACAGAACTCCATTACACAACTCCTTCCTTCTCTACAGTGAAGAAGTCATCAGAAATGACCTGCAATGAGTTTTCATCATCAACCTATCTAAAATAACTTCCCAGTGAGCATCAGCGAAGTCTGTTTTGAGTAAATCACAGGGTTAAGCGTGGATACCTGACATGCTGACCCTGGACGGGTCTATGAACTGTTCCCGTTTCTCAACACCTGATTTACAAAGAGCACAGTACTGAATTTACTGAAAAAAAAGAGAAAAGCATCCAAGGCCTGCTCACATGATAAGAGATAATCCACAAAAGACAGCTAATGTGAGATGATTAAGCGCAGAGATTTCCGGAGCTCAGATCCGACCGAACGAACGCTACTCACGGGGCAAATCTATAAAAGTGCTGCAGAGATCTTGTGTTTTTTCTTTTTCCTTTAATCAGACTGGGAAGAGGCAGGTGTCTGCACTCGGGAACAATAAACAAAGGGCAAAGAAAGCTATCTAATGATACGGTCAAAGATTAACCACAATTGCTCAAGTAAACTGTAAAATCGTTTTTAATCCTGCACCATGGAACCCAGTCAAATATTGCTTTCTTACCAAAGTACTTGAAGTGTAGAAACTGAGCTGTGCAGACTTAAATCACTTATGAGCACATGGATGTGTGTGTGTGTCTATGTCCATGTCTGTGTGTGTGTGTGTGTGTGACTGAATGACTGTTCAGCCCTAAGATAAAAAGGGCAGAATAGGCTTTATTGTCACTATTGTCCACAGCAACAGAAGCTCCTCAATGCTTATCAGACACCGCAGAGAGGAAAGATTATAAAGACACATGGGCTAGGGACTCTACTGTCAAAGTCTCGATTTATACCTTACACCCACATACACACACACACACACACACGCACACACACACGCGCACACACACGCGCACACACACGCGCACACACACACACACACACACACACACACACACACACATACACACACACATAAACTCAAACAAACACACACACACACACACACACACACACACACTCAGTAAAATTCCCCTGAGGTGAAAATAGAGCCAAAATAAGTGTCTCTCTTTGGTCCCCTCTGTCAGTAGTAACTAATGAGGAGAACAAGGGTGACATGTCATTGGTGACTGGCTTTAATGTCATGCTGGGATTGGCTGAGCAGGGAGCAGACACAAAGCATGCATAAAAAAAGAAATCCACATCCCTTTCATGGGAACGAAACATTTGTCACTATGTCTGCATCAGTGTCCCCATATGAATCATAATTTCAACACAATTAAACACCACCACAAGAAGGAGTCTATAAAACTCCATCTCCATGTCCAGCAGGGAAACACATGCTTTTCCTGTACTAATGAAAGGACCGGGGCAACAGAAATAAAACGCGAATTTTTGAATAACAGTCGGAATAAACATGTTCTCAAGTTCTGTTTATATACCAATAACTATGGTTTAAATTCAAACCAAACAAGAAGCCATAATTATAGGAATGGTAACAGACTGAGGTTAGGGAGAATTCCATCTGAGTCTTCCATCAGACAGACTGTGTCTACTGGGTTTCCACAGGCCTGATAGAGGGTATCTCTGAAAAGCTGTAAGTTCAGGTCTGCCTTTCGAACACGCTCGTGTTCTTTGCTGGTTCTTCATGGTAACTGTAGCATTTCCAAGGTGAAACCTTTTTCTTTTTTTTTTCCCTACCATCCATTCCTCCCCATCTCCCTTTTTCTCTCAGTGACATTCCAGCCATGCCAGCTGGACATTCCTGATCTCCTGTGCGACTGCCCCCACCCCATCCCACCCCACCCCACTCCTGCCCACCCCCCATGCAGTTTCCGCAGTTTCTACCCTTGCCTCCGTGTTGTCAGACAACACACTTCTTTAATGTCATTCATTTTGCTCATGCTCTTCTTAAAAGCCTTTGTCTGCACCCAACACAGCACAATGCACAGGGATCAGACCACATGGACAGACGATTCTTCCCACCCACCCCCACAGCAATCACACTCTTAAGACAGCAAGTGGTCTCTGCTCCCAGCCTTCTTCATTAGCAGCAACATCATCCAAACCAAAGAGAGATTCTGCGTTTAAAAAAAAAAAAAAAAAAAAAAGCTGTTCAGGTTCGATTTTAACAATGTGATTATCAGGACACCGTCCGTAAGGTTGAGAGCTGGCGTTACTCTTCTGAAACCGCAAAATTGAAACCTCAACCTTCGAGCCACACATAATGAGCTTTATGCTTTTCTTCTCCTCCAGGGATCAGTCACTTATTTTCGTTCCCAGGCTTTAAAGTAACTAATTACCGATCTCGTCGGGCTTGATTAGAAAGAAGGCTAAAACCAATTACACATATCTCCTTTCTTTAACCTCTGTTCTTAGTGTCAGTCTTGTCTTAATGGTATGTACAAAGAGCTGAGATCATCCTGAATTGCCTAACTTGTAGTGATGTTGATTAGAGTTTGTCCTGGCATGTTATAGTTGTCTTTGGTGTATGCTGCACACACTACTCCCCTGATGTTTGGGCCGCCCTTTTAGTAAAGTTAACACAAGCCAACATATCAAACCCGTGAGTCATCCTTCAGTTCTTTTCCTTCAGTGAAGTCAGGAAGAGTTTCTTAGTGAGAGAGGGACCAGAGACTGATGATAACACAGTATCACAGACACAAACTTGTACTTCTCTAGAGAGACAGTTCAGTGTAATGGGTGCATAAGTATACGTAACAAAATATCCATTAGGATCACTATACGCAAACAGCCTTGAAAGATCTTTGACCACGGACAACCAAGCATTCATAACGCTGACTGATAGGCTAACATAGACCTTGCCTGGGAGCAGAGCGCTGGTCTAGACATAGCACCCACTGCTGTGTGTACAGGTGCACCAGAAAAGATGACTGTGCTAAAACGAACACAGACATCTTACCTCTCTCCTTGTCAAATGTAAAAACACACAGCTTTTTTTTTGTTGTTAAATCTGTTCATAAGGACACAGAAGCACAACAGGAAGCTCCTAGGTGTTTTGTTAGTGTCGGTGAATATTTTCGTAGCCTCCGCGAGCTGGACGAAGAAGAAGAGGTTAGACACTGCGGTAAATGAATCAGTGCGGCCCAACCCCGGGACGCACGCTGAAGGCTTAATGAGGGCTGGGGATGGAGAGAATACGGAGAGGGAAGGAGAGCAGTGAAAAAGCACGGAACAAACGAGGGAGCTATAATACGTTAGAGCAGAGCAAGGACAGAGAGAGAGAGAGAGAGAGAGAGAGAGAGAGAGAGAGAGAGGAAAAAAGCGGGAGAGCCAGTACTCACGTGAGCTTTTCGAAGAGAAAGAAGGAGGGAAAAAAGAAAAAGAAGAAGAGAAAAGAAGGCTCAGCACAGCATCAGCAGAACAATCCAAACAGTCATGCGTCCATCTTTTGTACTCCACATCCCAGAGAGGAAAAGACAAAGGTGGAAACAAATCCAGACAGAAGAGAAGAGGGGCATAAAAACAGGCAGAAAGGGTTAGAAGCAAAAGCACCGGGGTGGGAGCATCAGCCATAGACTGTGTGTGTGTGTGTGTGTGTGAGTGAGCGTGAGAGAAAGAGAGAGAGAGAGAGAGAGAGAGAGAGAGAGAGAGAGAGAGAGAGAGAGAGAGTGAAGGGGGAGGGATGGAGACAGGAGGTGGAAGTGCGAGCGTATTGGCTGCTCGAAGAAGAGGAGGGGGGGAGAATATCCAATGCTACGAGGAAGGTGCTGAGCGGAGCAGGCGTACAATGGCAGAGGAAAAAGAGAGAGAAGTCATCTTCCAGCGTCAGGCATTGGTTCCAGCATTCCTCTAACAGAGACATACAGGAATTTCTCTCTCTCTCTGTCTCTCTCTGTCTCTCTCTCTGGCTGTCTGACTGTGGCTTTAGGGGAATGTGGGTATTTAAAATCCACACATGTGGAGGAGCGGGAGGGAAGGAGAGGGAGGAACAGAGAGCATCTTCATTAAAGAACTGACCGCAGCTTATCTCTCTCACTCCTTAAAAGGGCAAGGTGATGTGATGGACAAGAAAGATCCAGATCAGAAAAGTGGTTTTGTGTAGAAACGTGCACGAATCATTATCTTCCCAAGCAAGAAGACAGAGGTCACATAACATCATACAGGGATCACTGAGACAATGGTGTGCGACAGCCACCCTAGACCCTCCCTTCCTCCTCAAAGGGCTTAGAAGTGCTTATTAGCACACACAGTCAGATTGAATAAATGGGTGATTTGATAAGAGCTGAGCTTAAAAACAGTGTGATTAGACTGAAGTAAGTAGAGGTGACTTAGAGTGAATGAGTATTAGAAGAGGGTGAGTGATTAGAGCAGGCCATTCAGTATAAGTTTTTTTTTTAAGTGACAGACCGTGCTGATGTGACAGTCTGATAAACTGAGCAGGAAACAGCAAGAAATAGAAGCACACACAATAGGATGGCCAGGACCAGGGCCTGGTGGAGGGTGCAGCACTTAACATATGCCGAGTTTCTAAGCCAATGCTAAAAATATCTCATCTCTATCTAGTGGAGTGGAATGACTGAAGCCAAACACACAACTGTCAACACAGTTTTCCCCAAATCAGCTTCCTCTTCTGTTCTCTCCCCTTTTTCTGTTCCCTCTGTTAGCAGTGTGGACCCTAACAGTACTTGATGACATTAAATTAGAAAATTAAAAGGGAGGAAGTTAGGGGAAGGGGGGTGAAATGTGTGTGTGTGTGTGTGTGTGGAGGGGGGGTGGTCTTGCTGATGAAAGAAAAGATACATGAGACAAGGGGGGGGGGGTGATTGTGATGGTGGTGGTGGGTGGAGGTAGGCAGGGGCAAGTTTCTCATTGCTGGATTCGATAGCCCGACAGAAAGATGTTGCCATGGAGACTGTATCCAGTACAGCAGAGCCCAGATGGCTGCCTGCTCCTATCTCCTCCCTCCTTCTCTCTCTCTCTCTCTCTCTCTCTCTCCCCCCTGGAGCAGCCTAGCAGAGGAGCAGAACAGACCGGCTAGCCTCACAGCACACTGAACAATTACTCCAACAGAACGGCACTGTGTGTGTGTGTGTGTGTGTGTGTGTGTGTGTGTGTCTAATCCACCCATCTCTGAAAGGCCTCTGGGTATTAGCTCTATGAGAGGCATACAGTGACACTGCATTTTCCCACGTTCTGCTTCCACAGACTCCCTCAAAACACTCACAGAAATCATTCCTCACCCGTCATCAATACAACAAAAACGAAAAAGAAAAACACAAAAATGAGATATCAAGGTTGATATTTCTGCTCTGTGGCACTTCATCCATGCAATATCTTGCTATCCAACTGGAGACAGACCATTGTTTGTGCTGGCACAGATACTTTAATCAATAATTTTATTGTTGTACTGTGGTATGTTAAATCATAAAAAAAAAGGTAGAGGGGTGGGGGGCAGGGAGCTAGCAAACATTTGAGTTGTACTGGTTATTACAGCGAAAGACCTTAGCTAATCACTTGAAGTGAATGGGGATTAATTCCTGGACACACTACTCCGTATTAAAAAGACTGTTGTAATTTTAATGATTCTGGGGATGTAAAACCCCAATCGAAATCTTAGCCTCAGTTAATCAACTTACTCCAGATCAAAGTTCACAGTCGCCAGACACGCCATGGTTCTCTCACCCTTCAAACCTGCCTGAAAATCAATTTTACATTCCTCTCTTTCTCATGAATGAGTTTGTTTACTGTTCTCTTCTGATTGAAACATCACTAAAATATTCAAAATAATATACATTTAATGTTTCTTTTTGTGATTAAGGTGAGGATTGCTGTTATGAACGGGCTCTACATTACAGTAGGAGTGCCATGTGATAGAGTCAGTCATGATGTCACAATTGAAGGGAGGGGCCAGACATTGCAATTGCCCTGTGTAACAGTTCCCTAGAAGGCAATAACTGAATTAAGTCTAACTGTAGCGTGACAGCGTTATTTCTGCAAGCTGCTGAAACAAAACCCCTCACTGCTCCCATATGATCCGAGAGATTAGTGTGTGCGGCATAACTGTGCGTGTAACTAAGGGCAGCGCTAATTTACATGATAATAATATGGTTGCAGGTTACTCTGAATACACCGTATATACGAAACCAGTTTCCATGAATTGTTCTATTGTGTGACAGATTTGGACTTAACACTTAATGCTGTTGGCCAAATTGTACCTCTCTTCAGTTTCAGCTATTACGCTGCTTGAGTCTGAGAAACTAGATTCATGCTATCTGAAATCTACTTTACAAAAATATTTTCTTGGAACTAAACTGGAAAGAGGACACGTTGTTTACAAAAGGAGGCGGGGACGGGGATTGCACAGGCAAACAAAAACTGGAGAAAAAAAACAATCAAGAGAAATTTCAGTAATCTTTGGATGTAATGCTCTGATAAACTCAGCTTAAGTCCCCATTAAAAGCAATGTGTGCTAAATATGCATATCTTGTCCAAACAAGGACATTTTCTTATATGTTTTATGAAAGGAACTGTTGGTTAATGAAGGATACTTACCACATCATTTTGTTCCCAAAATTGATGTTGCAGATAGTCTCGCTTAAACTGAAATGCCCTTGATACTCCTAGTGAATTTCTATCTGAGAAAGAACAACTTCAAGTGAGTCGAACGCAAATCACTGTAAAATAATGAAGCAGACCAAATACTGAAATAACAGCATGATTGGATGTGTCCTTACATGCAAATCAACCACGAAATGTTCTACTGTCGCATTTGGAATAGAACGAGTACTTAATGCACACCACTGCATTGACTTTCGACAGTTTAGAGATCTGTTCTGAAAAGTGTCGGCTGTGCTGTGCTGATTTCCAAGACAAATGTGGTTATAAATGCGTAAACATTTGAAATGACGTATGTGCTGTACTATTAAGAACTGGTGCCAAGTATCAGGCATCCTTTTCAACGACTTTCCCGTGACGTAAAATACTGCTTGCTAAACATAAGGACCATATTCCCACGGTGTGCTCGTCATCATCCATGTCTATGAGGCACTAAAGCTGGCCATCTAGTGGACATCGGTAGTACAGCGACGGAAGAAAGAAAACATGAAACAAATTTGCAAACGAAAGGACCGTTTGTGACCAGCTCGAGAACACATATTACTCTTATTATTTTATGATACTGTAGTTATACCGAGAGCACACATTAATCTCCTGACGAAATATTTTTATTGGAATTGAGATCTATTGACATAATATGCTTGTGTTTGTGATTTATCCGAATCTGTCAAATATAAAACAGAAATGGAGAGAATACTATGCATATTTAATACCTAAGGACATGCTAATCCACAGCAGTTTCCTGTTCCGTGTTTGTGGAGGTCCTTTTTGTTCTCACTGCTGTTGTTTGACGAGATAAAACACACTAAAATTGCTTCCTCTTTTAAATAGACCAACATCTGAAAGCAACTGTCTAAAAGATCCACATAAACACTTTCCTGCTGCCTGGAGGGTAGTGCATAAACTTTATGAAAATGAAAGATTTCTTTCTCACGGACTGTTCAGAAATGCATTTACCTTTGACTGAATACACACATGTTTTCCATGCAAGTGATCTGTCCACCAAGTATTCCTCTTTTTCCCGCACCTGTCCTGTCTTCCAGTACCTTCCCAAACGGTCTTGTAGTCTCTACTTTTTATTTAAGTTTTCTTTACTTTCTTTCGTTCAAACTTCTTTCCAGCTTATTCCTGCTTTTGCATATCACACCCCTTCTTGGGAGAGAAGATATGCCCTCTAATGTTCTGCAAAAAAAAAAAAAAGGGAGAGAGAGAAAAAAAAAAAGGAAAAAGCCCCTGTGAAGTACAGGAGTCAATGAGGAGCTACAGCCTCAGTGACTCCCTCCTCTGTAACTCATTAGTGGCTGGGGTTACAGGAGGAGAACAAACTGCATGCTGTACTTTCCTCAGTGCTGCCCAGTTCTGTGTTTATTGGAAGCCTACAGAATTTAGATTACAATGTGTCGACTGACCATTCAGTTATTGTTCTACAGTGGTGGTCAGCTACAGATACAGATGGACAACCTGTGGACAACACAGTAATGTAATGGCAGAAGAACAAACAAACAAACAAACAAACAACTATGAATTTTGCATGTTACTTAAGGCTTTAACACATTTTTGCCAACTGTCTGTATTGTGAATAGTTCGTCAGTTTCTAATGGCATGTGACACAAGCTAGAGGGCTGTTCGAGAGGGTTAATTCTCGACGTGCCTTTTTTTCCCCCCTTTTCAAAGACCCTTTCTACAGTACAGATCTAGCCCATGGCTGCATTGTGTGACGGAGCAGAAGAGGGACTGTGATCCTGAATGAAAGAAGAGTCTGTGTGCAGCACTTTGGTCTGGTGGGGGTGGCAGATGAGTGGGGGTGTTACTATTTCACTCTGACACGGGCAAACTGAGATCAGCCTGTAAACAAATACCGTCTCCTGGGCAACAGGGCAAAATGCCCCCTGTTTATATCTTTCTCGATCTCTTGTAACAAGAGCAGAGTGATGAAGAGAGAAAGACTTGGGACACCAGACTTGGAACAGAAATAATGGATGAAGGGAAAAAGACAGGGAGGGGAACACCTTATATCAAGTAGTCTTGTTGAGAGAAGACAGTAACACCATTCTGTCTAGAACTTTCTACCATTCGTGGCTTCAAAGACTCTTCAACTCCTACATCACGTCACACTCGAGTGACAAGCTTGCCAATTATTGACACCAAGAGGTGACTGACAGATTGAATACAAATTTAAAAGTGTTAACCTTTGTTTACATTGAAAGTTCTTGCCATTCAGACACATAAAACATTCAACAGATACAGTTTCACTGACCTAAATATGTGTATAGTGTTAAAGTTCAGTCTGGGTTGGACCCTAACCAACTGTCTGTATCTGCAAGCCTCAGGTTTTAGGCCTTGCTTAGAATAATCCCAAATAAATGAGAAACACAAAGCCAAGAAAATGAAGAAAATAAAGTGCTTTTGTGCATTTTACATTCAACAAGTTTCCCTCCCCTGGTGAAGGTAGCCAAGACATTTTTATATTTATAATAGATTATATTAACTATGGATCCCTGAGGGATATGGAGGGCTTGATGCAGTGGGTCTATGGTGCATGGACAAAGCCAGAGACACCAGAGACAGAGAGCAGGTCAACAGGGGCTGTTTATTCTCCCAGAACTTCAGTATAAAATACAAAAACAACTCAAAAATAAAGAGCTTCATTTAGCCTCTAAACATACAGGTGAAAAACACCAGCCCAGGGAAGCCTCTTTTAAAACAGCAGCCTAAAGCCCTCTTTCCAGGGGGGTATTCCAGAAAGCAGGTTTAGTGAAAACTCTGAGTTAGTAGTAAACCTCCTAATAGAAGAGCCCCATGGCTTTGTTTTGCTAGGAGAATGAAGCCATAGGGCTCTTCTATTAGGAGGTTTTCTACTTTCTCTGAGTTAACTAACTTTGAGTTTTCACTTAAACCCGCTTTCTGGAATACCCCCCAGGTTACAGAGAGGCTGTCTTTTAACACCTGAGCTGATTAACGGCCCAACAGTCTGCACCTGTGGCTCATCTCCCCATGGGGAAGAAGTTTCTGGAAATCTTTTCCCCATTATATTTCTGACCCCCAAGTTCCACAGCGATGAAGAACCCCAACCTTTGTCACAAAGATTCCTCTCTCAGTGTTAAATTAAGTTTCATAAAATATCACAATTGAAAATAAATAAAAAATAATAATAATAAAAGGACCAATACATAAAGCTTAAAAATGAAGAAAACACTTTATTGTACAAAAATATGACATGGCTCTGTGAAAGACTGAACATAAACACGGAGAAGGAATTTGAAAGGACATTACTGTGGTACAGCACTGCTCAGAACCTGTGCCACTGAGACATCTCTGCGTCTCTGGAGGGCGTAAAGAATCGCTTTCTCACTTTTTAGTCTTTGGTATAGACAAAAGAAAAATAAATAAAATGTGTGTGCAAAGATGTTAATAATTATATTGTACAGTCTATTCACAACGACGTCACAAAACGATCCCCCAAGACAAGTTCATATTTATCTTGGTTCAATAAAAATACAGTGGAATGATTCTTTGAAAAATTTGTGATAACAATAAAAAGTAATATTAACCAAAACAAGACTCGATATAAAATACATCTGAAACAGAGAAACCCACAAATTCCTTAATGTCTCTAAGTTCTAGTGTCGGTTCCTCTGGAGCCCTGGCCCAGTTCTGGAGGTTGTCTGTTCCTTTCTCCAAATCGTCTGAAGAAGGACACAAGTGCTGATGACTCCTGCCTCTTAGTTGGTGGGCCCTGACCGGCTCGTCTCTGGAAGACATCTCCCAGACGAAAACTGGGAGCAGATTCGTTACCATCACTCCTTTCGCTGAGTGAGAGCGACCTGAGCATTGGCCCCTGGGCCGGAGTCCTCTTCAAAGGGCAGTCAGGTAACGACAAAGAGGTCCCTGCGGGCAAACTTGATGGATCGGCCGACAGGAAGCCGTCGGCCGACTTCATTTTGCCCAGCTGAGAAAGGGGAGGGGCCTTCGGGCGTACTGGAGTATCGGGTAACGCCCACACTTCGTCATCAAGGTCGTCGCCGCGGGAGATGGTGAAAGAGTGCCGGCGGTGGGGTTTGGTATGGGGGGTCATGCGAGGGCTGAGAATGGTCCAAGGGGATCCTAGACCTCCGAGACTGTTTTGGAGAAAAACGTTCATCTCCCGATGTTGAGGGGAGTTGAAACGTCCCTCGGGCGAGCGCTGGAGATCCGGAGCGGGCTCGTCTTTCAGACTACCGCGGCTCGTCTGGTAGCGTAAGACCTTACAAGACACCTCACGCATCTTCTCCACTTCCTCCGCATCCAATCCCTTGTTGTCTCCTTTGGTCCCCTCTTCATCCTCAGATGACACGGTGCTGCGTTTGCTTTGTGTGGTCCTACAACGGGGCACCCTGCGGTCGCTGCTTTTCGGAGTCACTTTGTCCTCTATGGAGGGTCCTTTCCTCGAATCAACTTGTGGTGATTGGTGGTTCTTTGCAGCATTCTCTATTTCCTCTTGACCACTCAGCACCGGGCTTTTTGCCGAAGGGCTCCTTAAGTCACTGCTGTTCAGCCGCATCAGCACCATCTCTGAGGGGGACGTTGGACTCTCGCTGTCCTCTGACTCCTCCACTAGGGGGCTCTGTTTATTCACCAGGCCTGTGGGGCTCCTGCCTAAGGTTAAAAGCTTGCTGGCCCTCTTGCGTGGACCACGGCTGGAGAGGAAACCGTACAGAACGGACTCCAGAGCTGCGGCCTCTGTCTCCACGTCTCTGGCGGAGCATGTGGCCGTGGAGCGTCGTTTGGCAGCATTCAGGAGTCTCTCCCTCTCTGTCTGCTGTTTCCTCCTCCGCTCCACTGCCTCCCGCTCACGGTTCTCCTGCAAATAACAAAGGAACAGTTTACAGTCAAAAGGTCTGCAAGTGTGTTTATATAAATGGTACTTTATACATTATATGCAAGTTATACAAAATGAAGTTACTTATTAAAATGCAGCATTTGAGCATAAATATCAGAGTTTACTATTATTATTATTGTTAAGATGATGATGATGATGACAAAGATAACTTCGGATACCTGTACAGCCCTCTCAAACTTCTCGCAGAACGAACGAAAGATGGAGCAACATTCGTCTAATTTAAACGAGGAAGGATCCTCACAGAAGTACTCGGCAACAGAGTAACTGACGGCGGACAAATCTCGTAGAGAAGCCCGAATGTCGGCCAGACGACTCTCTGCCTTCTGTAAGAGGACACAGTGCTAGGGTGAGAAAACTTTGTTCGTTTTACTTCTACTCCTCTCGCACTGTATAAGAGCGCACGGCACTCACGTTAAGAAAAGCTTCCATTTGACGTTGCAGATCTGGCTGATTGCTTGAGTCCATCCTGGCCTCCTTGACTTTCTCCACCTCCCTCTGAAAATCTGCCTCTACCTCCAGCTGCTGGATCCTACAGAGCATAGTACAATTGATGAAAAATGAATTTTCATTTCGGCATATGATATTTCAGCGTGATTCAGAACAGATGATTGATTACCTAGAAGCAGCTCCAACATGCTGAAGCTGATCCGGAAAGTTCAGTAGGCTGGGATCAATCTGCTGTGCTTGCTGTTGTTATGAGAGATATGAGGAAAAACAGTATACATAAAAAAAAAATACAAGCATTGAAGCAGAATTTAAAAACTGAGCATTCACTCGTAACTGTTTCCAAAAATTAGTCCTGGGCACTCACTTAAATTCCTAATTCTGTTAATCAAGGACTTTTTTTTTTTTTTAAATGAGGTTTGTTGTCTAGACTACAATAAAAACATGGCGCCAAAACATTCCCAGGGTTCAGTCTGAACACACTGTGATGAGTAACAGTCTCTTACCATAGCCACATAGTGCATGAGGTTCATTCCAGGCTTGTTGGCTTTGGTGTCGACCAGTTTCAGCAGAGACGTCATCCTGAACCCGATCGCGCTGCCTGCATAGCCGCCCTACACACACACACACACACAACACAATACGATATTATAAAGTTTACATTCTGCAGTATCCCAGCTGTACCTTATAACATATCTCCTGAAGAGAAACGCGTCAATGACAGAGCGCCAGCTCCGTCGTGAGAGCGAGGGTGAGACGGTGGGAAGCACTTACAGAGTTCATATAGTTTCCTGCTTTCAGGACCAGGCGGATGATGGAGTGGAGGTCGTCGCTGGAGAGGAGCTCTGGGGACAGAGAAAAGCTCAACACGTTATCGTTGCTGACGGGGTAAAATTCAGACATGGAATGCTTTCACGTCGCAACCTGGTTTAGCGTCCCTCCACAAATTTATTTCAGTTCAGTCTCTTAGTTGTGGGGAATATTATATGTCCATCTTTTGCACTGATGAAATGACATGTGTTAGTCCTACGGAGAGAAAAGAGAAGACAGTACCTCTGGCAGCAGTGATCATAACAGCAATAGAGTTCTTCAACTCCTCCACAAAAGGGCAAAACTCCTCTCTAAGGAGCAGAGTCCTCAGCCTCTCCTCATAGCTGAAATAACACATACACACACACACACATATGATAAACATATGATCCCTAATCAAGCCTGAGAAAAAAAAAAGAACAGTAAACGTTCAGGTAAAAATGACTGAAAATACACATCAAAAATACAGTTCATTGAGTCTTCACTACCAGCAGAGGTGTAAATAAGTTCTCTGACACTTACCCTGGCACTTTTACCAGCATCACCATGAACCTGTCGGCTTCAGTTAACTGATCCATATCCCCGCTGAATGACTTCAGCCTCTTTACCTGTGAATAACAACAACAAAAAACAAAACATCCACACCCGCCCAGTGTTTATCAGTATGACTATCAATTGCAATTAACCTTCCAAAACACTCGGTCACATTTAACCACACATGTTACTTCATGTTAGTAGAGTATAAGTGTGATATCATGGGAATCAGTGTGTACCTCTCCATCATCGGGCAGCAGTTTATACAGCTCCTTCAGTTTCTCTGACCCAAAGCAGGGATTTCCCCTTCGCACATCTTCTACTATGCCCCTCAGCGGCCTGCAAAGGGCACCAGAGCAAAAACCAAACCTCAGTTTAAGAATGCATATTTTGTAAATAATGCTTGCATCGATGACTTGCTTTAATGCACAGTTTTTCATATACATTATATACATATACATATGTTCTTGCTGGCCTCTATGGGTTTGCTCTTTAAGTAAGAATTAGAATGACAGCATAATTGGATTGCTTCCATCTGGACAGGATCTGACATCATCAGGTTTCCACAGAAAAAGTCTTTGCCTGTACATGTGAGACGCTACTTTTATTCACATTCTCACAGCAATGTCCCAGGATTGTTCCACTTCTGACATTCTGTGATTCTGTTCCCGCCTCTCTCTGACATTCCGGCGAAATATACATATTTTTTTTTTAAAAAAAAGCTCCCTTATCAGACAGAGTTCAAAGGAAAATGTTGTTTATGATTATTCTGTTCAATTCCACATGATGCATCATGCCCGACCCCCAAACTGGGGAAATGTCACTGCTCTGTCTTAATCTCAGGCCCCTCTTTTTCCTGGAGATGTGCCCCGACAGTGGAATGACAATCGGTTAAGCCAATTCTAGGGCAAAACGTCTGTTCCCCTCCTCTAGGGCAAACCACAGGTTACTGTGCCTAATCAAAGAGGGCGCCCCTTTGATGGCCACAGCATTTCACTATTACGCAAAAGCATTTGGTGGGTTGATTAGTCTTCATTCCAACACTTACCTTTTGAACTGTTTCAGGAAAATCCCAATATTCATACTTTTCTTAGAGTTGATGATTGAGACCTGATTGAGGAGAAAGTATGAGAAGATCAGTCAGATGCTGAGTTGCGTAAAAGATCTTGCAGACTTTTGGATAACAAGTAGCATGTTTCAGTATCTAAAGATTTAAAATTAAAAAAAAAACCCAAAACATATTAACATACACAGGCCTGAAAACAAAAACACAGGGAAAACTGATTTTTGTTTGTTTGCTTGCTTGTTTGTTTGTTTGTTTTTAGTACCAATGAATGTAGCAGCGAAATGAAGAGGACTGATTACACATGCTGTTTGGAATATCATTCTAGAATGCTGGCTGAACAAATGAGCAATCTATGTTTGTCTTTATTTACTTCCTCAGTAACAATTGCCAGCAACCCAACCTAACTCCAAACCCTTTTACTGCATGCAGGTGGAAGTGCACCTTACGAGTGCTATTGTTTCAGATGCTACTAGCAACTGTTACTTCCCTCTCTCTCTCTAAACTTATGTTCCCTTACAGAAGGCCTGTCACGAAAGCAAAAAAAAAAAAAAAAAGTAACCTGGATCACAGTAATGAGGTGGACGAGTCTGACAACCTACGATTAAAAAACAAATAAATAAATGAACGCCGATTCCTGAAATAAATTACGTTGTTTGTCTACCCTTCAAAATTCCACACATCTATTAGAGATGTTCTAGTCCCTGCAATCTGTTGTTTATGTAATAGAAAATTCTAAAGTATATAAGTCATTTAGTGGCAGAGGTATACACAAACAGAAGTGCTGACAGAGTGATAGGAAACTCCCTGAACCCAAAATCAATACAGGCTGAGTCACTGAGTCAAGCTGGAACATTCTGGTGAATCTCACTGATATTTACATAAAAGGAGCAGCGTCACAGAGTCAGGACTGTTAAACAACTGATTTTTAAAATGAATTGTACACATATATCTAAACCATACACATCTCAAACAAAAAGAAAAAGGTCAAAAGAAACTCGATGATATATTAGCATGTCAATCTAAGGTCTTAACAACGTCAAAATGTGCTCATTTTTGGTCCACTGGAGGGATTAAAAAGAGTGTCAGTTATCACAAAGGTCAAAGGGTCATTGTGCCTTTGTGTTTGACAAAAATCATCACATTTCAGAAAGTTTGAAGTTAGAACAGTATCTAACTTGGATCAGTTACTCCAGAAGAATGGAAGCCGTGTTTAATTGACAATTTCACGCAGTAATGCAGTTACTTGTATTTTAGCTGACGTATTAATACTAATACAATGCAACTACTCAGGTCATCGGATGTCAGCACTCACCCTTTCAGGTCTTTGCCCGGACGGCGAGAGGCCGCGGACACTCTTCCTAACCGTTCCGTTCTTTCGTGGAAGCTGCTCCACGTCGCTGCGACTGAAGAGCTCCTCAATACGCTTTGTGTCCAGCTGAAAGTCCTCCTTCGACCGCTGCGAAGTCCACACATTGCGCTTGCCCAACACACTGTGCCGCGGTATGGCATCCCAATTAAAGTTGCGCATTCTCGAGCGCCGCTGCACTGTTCGGGAGAATGCATCGCCCTTGGATGTGGGAGGAGGTGGCGGAGGTGGAGGTGGTGGAGGAGGAGGTGGAGGTGCTGGAGCTGGAGGAGGTGGTGGAGGATGAGGTGTTGATCTGACGGTTTGGTTTGGACGCTGAGAGGTTGAATCGAGGGGTTGCCGTAGTAGAAGTGCCGCATCTATCAAACCAACTGTCTCCATTGGTATTTACTAGCTAAATGTTCAAGAGCTGCAAACTCCAATGGTGTCTGAGAGGAGCAACCCAATGATCTACAGCCGATTCAATCAATAGAACTGTGGGAGAAAAAATGAGAGGCGCATTCTCAGTCATAAAAATACACTTGTATTTTTTTGAGATGTGCAGGCTAAACGAAAAACAAACAAACGAATGAACAAAACAAAACAACAGAGTGCTAACATCCATCTAAGAAATGGTTCACCAACCTGGGCCACAGTGCAACTTGCTAAACTTGGGCTACATTTCAAAACATACAAGGTGCAGAGTTCGGAGGTGCGCAGCGAACAGGTATTTCCGTTGATGACTTAATGACTCTACAGGCAACTATTTGAAAGCGATATCGATGAGAGCGGACCGCATTATGAGATACAGGCACATAAAAGTACATTTGACTCACTTGTTCAGGCGAGGAATGTATCTTGGAAACAGCTCAGAAGTTAAACATGCCATTAAGTTAAGATCGAGAATATTTTGCATATTTATGGACGCTGTCACATGGGAAAGGAGAGGTCCTGGCTGCTTCGTGATATCAACAATTACAGCTTATGTTCAGTGAACTGGCCTTCAACACTGACATTCACTTCTGTAAAATTACAGTAGACAATTAACTGTGGCACTCTAGCATAGCACCGAACTGTTGTCTCAGTTTTGGTCGATACTGGCTCATGGCTGCTGATCCAATAACCACGTCTCTGTTCCAAACATTTTTTTTTAAATAATATTTTAAATACTTTAAGTAAGAACGAAGCTAAGTTCGATCACAGAGTGTAAAGACGGCCACAAAGAACCGATGCAAATATTATGAAATCCACTGATATATTCCACACTACTTTTCAATTATGCGAACACCAGCAATCAAGTCTAGTAAAGACGCCGCATGATAAGGCTTAAAAAAACCCCACATCCAGCTAATGCGAAAGCTTCATCAAGGTTAATTCAAATCATACAATGAAAACAAATTTATGTACGTACCGGCTCCAAAAATGATGCACCACAATGTGAACACGGAAGGTTTGTGATTTAACGTGTAGTCATTGTTACCGAGAAGGAGTATGCATCAAACGGGCCATAAAGTGCCTCACCAAGAGCGCATCCAGTCCCGCCTCCAAAACCCATCCTACACCCCACCTGTTCAGTCTAAGTTCCCTACACCTAGCCCCGGCGGCGAACTTCGCCCGTAAGGAAACGTGGTACTGTGACGCGACTTTGAGTTGCATAGGCTATAGGTCTAAACAAAAATTGAATTTACCGTTCATTTCTTTTTTTGAAGTGTGAGATGAAAAGAAATGCATCAAATTGTTCACAGCTGTTTTATGAATTTGTCTTCCCATCCGCAATTAGCTCATGTGAAATTCACAAGATAAAAATAAGCCTGTGAGGCTCCGTATGATCAGAGGTGTATAAAGTACAAATACTGTTACTATAAAGTACTAAATAGAGTAAAATTAACCCTCTCGAAAAATACTTAATAGTAAAATAGTCATTTACAATTTACAATAACGGTTGTCAGTTTAACTCGACTTAAGAGTATATTTTTTTAGTAACAGTATTTCTGCTTGTACTTTATACACCCCTGCGTATGATATTTCAAATAACTAAACATGCATAACCTGTGATATCACGGCTACGATGTTCGGTTCAGTCAAATCGTTTGCTAGGAGTGAAACTGTCAGCTCTCGTCTCATCTGCGTATTTCACCGGAGTAGTTTACAGGTATCGTTAACAGTAATACAACCGGAACTGATGCGAAACCGCAGATAATTTGAATAGGTGACAATTGTTTAAGACTGAGGAGATACTGTGGGATTCAACTCAAAACAAAAGAAAGATGACATTATCAATGCACTCACACCCAGCTGTCCTCCACAAAGCAGTGTTTCTTCCAGAGGGGAAAAAAGAATACCTTGCCTCACTAAGTAAAAAGGGAATTAATTACTTTTAATTAAATAGTTACTTTAGAGCTGTTGAAAGTGAGTAATTGTAGCGCTGGGGAAAGATCACTGTCTTATACTTGTGTGTTCGTATTAATCATGATTAAAGGCTTTGTGTATGTACAGATCTGAGTATGTGATCCACTTGCACTTCAAGATGCTTTGAGGCAATGAAATATACATAGCAGGTAACGTTTTAAAAATGAATGAGTATAAATGTCTCGCCAACAGGACTGCTATTTAGCTTCCAATTCACTACGGAAATCTTCAAGGCAGAAAACGTCTTACTTTGCTAAATGTGTGTAGCCTATGGTATGCCACATAGAGATGAGCTTTGACAGCGAGCATGGTGTGAGGCCATGTAAGAGCGGTCACGCGGGGTTACAGTTGGTCTTATATACACTGTCCTCCTGTGGACAACATCAATATTGCACGTATGTTCCAAGAAGAAAGGTGCCCGCAGAAGCTGTTCTTAATATTCGTATACTTCGAGGTTCTCAGTTTCTCAGACAGACAACGAAAATGAATATTTTAGAATGAGACAAAAACAGCGTTTTGAAAACATTTCAAATTTTATATTGTGGTTTCTAGTATGTTGTTGTCATATTCCAGGGGTTTTGGTCAAAGTAAGGAATAAAGGCAAATCTGACAGAAATCCAGTTCAGTTTTTTTTTGTCTTAAATATCCATACATATGTACAGTCACTCATACACTACAATATCACAGAGCAGCCTAAAATATTGATTGTATGTAAATAAAGTACTGTTTACAAACCTCTCATTCAGCTACTCTCTACAAGTCTAGACCTACTCAGGGATCAACTTGGGTTCTGATTCGGTTAAAGAGACAGATAGAGGTTGAATCAAGCTGGAAATAAAATAAAAATAAGAGACACTTATACAATAGCATTCTGATGTGGGGAAAACAGTTCCATTTCAGATTTGAAAGGAAAGCGAAGATCAGGTCCACTGAGTTACATTTCTGATATATATATATATATTGCTAAAGATCAGGGAACAGAAGTCTTTCCGTTTAGAAGTAAGGACCGTTTATAAAGAGGGTGAAAGGAAAAAAAAAAAAAGCCTCCATTGCTCTAAAGTCCAATGTTAATCAGTCCTGCCCACAGAAACCCTGAGCCCTGCATACTTCAGTGCTCTTTTTCTCTCTCTCTCTCTCTCTCGCTCTCAGTTCTGGCCTGATGTTTCTGAATGCCAGTCCTGAGGACCAGCCTGACCCCCACCATTTAAATAATGATTAACACCAGCAAACCCAGTACACGCAAACAAGGGCTCAGAAATCAGCAGACAAGTTGAATCAGGTGTGGAATGTGTTTAAGATCTCTCCCTGGTCTAACACACCGTCCTGGGTTTGATAATTAGCTGATTACTTTGATCAGGTGTGTCAGAGCAGGAAGGGACCTGCAGAGTTGTGTGTATCCAGGAACAGGATTGGGAAAGGCTGCTCTAACAGAGTTACTGTCAGTTATTTATGGCCTTGATATTGTCTGATGGGCTGAATCAGGTGTGTTAGAGCAGGGCCAGACTAAAAGTATAACATATGAGCAGAACTGACTTCTCTAAACATCACAAAAGAAAAAAAAAAGAAAAAAAAAAATCACACACATTTGTCTCGGTAGCAGGACAGCTGCACTAGAACGAGGCCCAAAAAGAAAAAAAAAAAACAATTGTGTTTTGACAGTCAACATTTCCCTTCTCATTCAAACCTCCAAAATCAACTGAACAATAAACACAACAAAATGAACCAGAGAATGTGAAAAAAAGTGTTACAAAATACAATGAATTCATGAAGATTAAGATCATACAGTCAAAACATTGTCTTGTCTTCCCAAGATTTTTCATTCAAAATCAACAGGACATTAAAAAAAAATCACTATGTAATAGTTGGCTTTCTGATTACCATCAAAAGACATAATATTTCACTACCAGAGAAAAGCTGGATCGTACATGACACATGGTTTGTTAGTTGTTAAACGGTAGGGTTTGGGAAGATACTGTCAGAACTGCTATGCATCTGTAGCAAACATTATAATAAAAATGCTTTTTAAATGATTATTTTTAGTACTGCTTCATTTCAGGTTGACAGAGTTTCAGTGTAGTACTGAGTACAAGCTCCAGTCGAATCTTTGAATCATCGAATGTCTCTGGAAACTTGAAAATTGAGGGCAGTAAACAAAAAGTATGATCTACATTCGGTTGCATGTTTCTCGTGACGATTCAAGCATTAAATAAAGCTCATCGAGTTTAACGTAAACTGTTTTTTTTTTTTTTGTGGAAAGGAATAAACAAAGGTGTAGCCAGATCATGTTCTTTTGTAAATATTTCACTGCCTGTCATGTTTAAGCCTGAAGGAGGTACCAAAACAAATTTATGATCATATTAAGATTTGAATATCCATTTATGGAGGAATAAGTAAACATTTTCTCATGAGATATGTATTTGACATAAAGAGAAAAAAAAAACCCTCAGAAAAAAACAACACAGAAATATTTGAATTCACATCTGAGCGTCATGGATAATCATTAGAAATGATTCATTTCATTATATTCAATTAACTTGTTAAATGCCACTTTATAAGGACAACTGGTAAAAGAGAAAAAAACTTTTAGTTATAGGGTTAGAGATTTTGAAAAGCTATTGTCTGTTAATATATGGAGACTGTGTCAACCTAAACGCAACATTACAAATTCAGTCACAAAATATTCTGGGGAAAATGAGGTGAAAAGATAAAATAATGGCCTGGGAAAAAAAAGCAAAAAAAAAAAAAGCATACTTCTTGTGCAAATTGAACCATACCACAATTGTCTACTTTGAAATGATCTGTCCTCCACAAGATGACTTAAAGCTTGACGCATTGCTTCATACAGAAATTGAATACCCTGCAAGTCTGATTGGATTAAAACACCAAGATATGCAATTTCAGAGGTTTGAGACAATCTGCACGTGCTAAAAAACAAGACGGCAATCATTCTTCAGATGACGATGTTTAGAACATTCACATGAGTGTCCTTGACTTCTGCACAACCAGTGCACATTTTGGTAGATCAATTTAGTGATGCAAAACAGTGGCTATGACGTCATTTATATATATTAATTACGCTATTTTTGGATTAAAATAAACTCTGCTTAATGTTTCAAATATGTATTAACTAACAAAGTATATGTAGACATTTTGTCTAATAACCACAATAAATCAACTACAACTACCTGTTCAACCACTTTTCCCAAAGCCTTGAACATTTTATCTAACAAAATAAAAACAAAAAACAAACAAAATGCCCCTTCAGTCTTGAATGCCCATTATCAATCAGAGAAAAGTTTGAAGGTGACGCCAGTTTCATTTCACTAGGGGCTGAAATTAGTTGTACAGGCTATGCCCACATAAGAAGACGTGTCGGAATTCAGTTAAACACTGTTCCCTTCGGCAGACATATGACCAAAAACCCCAAAAAGAAACACAAACACGAAAACAAAAAGCCATACAGTCATACATGTACTAATCGATATCTAAACAGCTTGACTTAAGAACCGTTTGGAAGTTGTTAAAACTGCATTCCACAAAACTACGAAGACAGGGCGTTTCCTTCACTGCATAAAGAGTCACCTCAATCTTTCAAACTACTCTCAGTACAATTATCTTCAAATTGAGAAGTGACGCGATATCTGGTGGCAATTCTGTTCCTTCCATACAGGGACAGGGGGAGTAGTGCACTGATCGCTATTTTCCTTGTCTTTAAAAACAAACAAACAAACAAACAAACAAACAAAAAACACGTCCATCAGTCAACTCAGAAATGACAGAGAACAGTGTAGGACGTTGTAGAACACTGTTTCCCTGGTTACAATATTACCAACCCTTGGGACAGTGCACACAGCTCCCTTACTCAACAAAACCAATTAACTACCAGAGTCTTGACAAGCTGAGACAGGTGCACCAGCACCTGTGCTTTAGTAACCAAGGAGACACCGTGCTATGCTGTGAGTCCCCAAAACTGGAATTAGCAAACGCTCCTCAAGGACATCCAAGGTCAGAGGGCAGATGGACACTGAGGGTCAACTCTCTTTCTTTGTAACTGACAAAGCAAATACGAAAATATGAATAAATAAAGATATTTTTAGAGTGTTTGTTTTCAGAGGGGAGAATGAAGAAATCTGGAGTGTGAGCAGAGAGAGTGCAGCGTTGTGAATTAGTGATTATTATTACTATTATTATTATTGTTATTATTCTTATTATTTTTGAGCAAACTTCATGCCAATGAGGTCAAAGTGAAAACGAATTATTAAATGTTCTCTCAAAACATCACATTTAACAGTGGTAAAAACCCAAAAGGTTTAACTCTAATAAAAATAAATTACTCCTTCTTAAAGACATCTCTGTTTTCAGCCTCTCCGATATATAGAGAATCAAAATACAAATTTCCCCCTTGTATTTTACTTTACCGCTTACAAACCTAACAAATTAACTTTTTCTTGTCAACAAATAGGCTATATATTTTTTTATTTATTTATTTGTTCACAGGAATTGAATAGTAGTAAACAGCCCCTCTCTGTATGGTTATTTGGGGTAAGGGATCATTCTCCTGCTGGAACAAGCCAAAAAGGGAGTTCTGACTGACCCAAGAACTTTGGAGGAAGACTGCGTCATGTCACAGTACCTCACCTTTTTACCCATGATCTTAAAAATATGAGAACTCATGAGCTTTTGGGTACACTGAAAACCAGCTGGAGAAATGACAGGTAAACTGATTAGACGCAACTCCCCCTCCTCCCCTCCTTCTGTCTGTCTTTCTTTCTTTCTTTCTTTTTTGTTTGTTTTGTTTTGCAGAGGAATGGACAGAGGGAGGAAGAGGAGAGGTGCAGACTGCAGGAGAGAAAGACTTTAGTAAGGCTTAAGTCTCTGTCGAACATCGCCGGGCTCTTGATGTCCTGCTGCGTGTTGTCGGTCGTTGGCTGCGGGAGATGGTCTGGGAGTTGGTCGGTGCGTCTGAATTCCAGGATATGAGAGACCTGTGTAATGTGAATGTGTATGTCTTTGTGTGTGTGTGTGTGTGTGTGCGTGTGTGTGTGCGTGTGTGGCGGGCTACAGGCCGGTTTTTCACTGCTCTTCCAGCCAAGACGGTTTGTCAGCTCCCGGGGGCTTGAGCTTTATGCTGAACTGCTTGAGGGTCTGTTCCAGCTGCTGCTGGTTTCCAGCGAAGTAAGCCGAGATGGCGTTATGGAAGAGAAGAAGCTGCTTGTGCATCACTTTCACCTGTTAGAGGGAGGAATAAAACGTAAAATGTCATATCTACTGGAGGGTCCAGGCCTGTAACGTTCAAACAATCTCATTCTGTAAAACGTTCGGTGACATGCTTCTCGTGAAAATGATTAATCTGACAGAATGACTCCAGGCCTTCCAACAGATGGCTACAGATATTCATGGTGAAAAAAAAATAAAAAAAGATCTATGAATTTATGGATACTGATGTGAGGGGGGGGGGGGCGACAAAAGACAGATAAGGGGCACCTTGTTTTCTTCCAAGAACTTGAGTTTGATGGTGACATCACTTCGCAGTCGCTCGTATTTGTCTTTGTGGACCTGGTAGTCCTGCTGGGCAGCCTCGATCCGGGCCACTGTCACGGCGTCCCGAGGGCCCAGGTTCAGCTCCTCCAGGTCGGCCCGGTACGCGTCAAACTCCAGCCTGGATCAGGGAGAACGGGTCAGAGCGTGGTGGAGGTTATGGGTTAGGCGTTTATGAAGAAAGATAAAGAGGAAGAAGGAGGGAAGGGTGGAACAGGTGAAGGGCAGAAAAAATGCAAATTGGGGGAAAGGCGACGAGGTCAGGAACGTCTGGTCTTCAATTTGAAATTTTAGATGTTTTAATATTGGGTTTCGCTCAAAGCTGAGACAGGTCACAAAGGCATGTATAGGGTGTGTATTTCACCTTTAACTGAATGCAGAGGACTCTGACATTCTCTGATATCTAGGAAAATGAGTAACGCTTTGCACATTCATTCAATACCAACATCTATGAACACGTGCAACATAACTCAGCACCAAACAGACTCTACAACATTCAATTACCCTCTCCAGTGATCAAAGAAACATTACCCTATAAAACTTACTGGCATCTGAAGCTTTGTTCTTTCATTATGACTTGTGCATCAGAAACTCGGTCGGCTGTTGAAGCTGATGAATTTTAACCCTTCAACTCATTTCTCAAGGACTTAACTTTCATTTTATAACGGGAATCACTGAGAGAATATAAAATGTTTTGTTAATGTTTTTTTAATGCGCAGGGAACATGAAGCTGTGTTTTTACCTCGCATTCTCGTACATCTTGATAGTCATCAAGGTGTCCTCCATTGTCTTGTTCACAAGTGTATTGATGCTGGAAACAAAAAAGTTGATGGCGCCCAAAAGAGTTTCGCCATTCTTGCATAACAGTTTCTGCGTCTCTGCGTTGTAGCCAAACTCGTCCTGGGCGTAAACAATAGCGGATAGTCAAACAGAAGCCCGGTGCATCGCTGTACCGCATCTCTCATAAGAAAAACGACCGTAATGTGAACGTAACTGAGTGCACTATTACAACCACAATGTGTACACAATCACAACGCAAACAATAAAGAGCTGAAATGAAAAACAAATGAATGGTCACTGTGTATTATCATCAAAACGATTGCCGTCTCCATCAAGAGTCTTGCGCTATTAGCCGACTCACCCGAAGTTCCGGAGATTTCTGGCTGAGGTCGGCAAACGTGTCTCCCAAAGCGTGCTGGGTCTGCACCATGCTGTAGAAGTGGTTGGTGAGCGCTCGGGCTAAGCGGAGGACGTTCTCGTATTTGCGCTTGGTGTCTCGCAGCACTTCGATCTGCGCCTCCAGCTCCAGGTCCACCGTCCGTGAGCCGCGGCCGAACCGTTCCGAGATCAACTGTTTGGTACACTGGAGGAGGGAAGCGGACAGCGAGGGGTACGGGTGAGGGTGTCGTAAAACCGTTTGATGCGTATTCAGTTATAAAGGGAGCACAACAGCAAGCAGAGAGAGAGAGAGAGAGAGAGAGAGAGAGAGAGAGAGAGCACAACAGCAAGCAGAGAGAGAGAGAGAGAGAGAGAGAGGGAGAGAGAGCACAACAGCAAGCAGAGAGAGAGAGAGAGAGAGAGAGAGAGGGAGAGAGAGGGAGAGAGAGGGAGAGAGAGAGATAAGGAAGGGATAATGTTAAGAAAACAAGGACTTCATCAGAAAATAAAGCGTGGCTGAGTGATAGGACTGATACAAAGCACAGTGCATTTAATAATCCCAGAGAGGTCTAATTCCCTAAAAACTGGCTTGTGTCAGTCCGCTGTATCATGCTTATTCCGTAACTACTTACCTCAAAACATATCTCTGAAAATAATATTTAACATTTTCTTATTAAAGGACGTTTGTCACTTTGACAGTCTCTTCCACATAAAGTGATTTCTACCCCAGTCTGCTGGCTGTTTGCTCCATCTTGTTTGCTTGCTTGCTAAACCTGACATCTCATTGTTAGTTTAATGCTTTGCGCTGTCAACCCAAATCCCTTTGTTCCTTGCTGAAGACTGATTCATTTCAACAACTACCATTCACCACTCTCTCTGCACGTATAATGCCTACTTACAGACCAATCAGAATCAAAGTATTTACAAGTGCTGTGGAATGAGTCTGTTTTAAAGTAGTGTTTCAAAACTCTAGTACAATGGAACATATTTTTGTTCCAGTCAGACAAGCACTACCACACTGTCAGATGTGATTAATGGAATCACATCATGAGAGTTAACAGAATTACAGTGTTACACTGGAACAGCACAATGCTGGTACTGAGGAAACTGCAGGTGTAAATGAGGTCTCAAAGGCTTTTGCTGTTGATTTAAGTTTAAAGAGTGAGTACTTTATAAGTGTTGAGGCCCCATTTCTTCATGATGTCGAATTTCTCCACAGCAACCCCCCTCGTGGCCTCCTCGGCGGTCATGGAGGAGCTACTGCTGCTGTGATGCATGTTGGGCCCTGACAAGTGGACAGAGAAACGGTGATCATAAAACCAAAGCCTAACCTCAGGTTGCACTTTACAAACCATCCGTATCACAGTCACAAACCCACTTTTGTTTCTCGCTGCGTTTGTCTGCACAAACTTGCATACAAACAGGTAAAAGCTAATGGGTAACTAAAATAAGTATTAGGCTAACACTTTACCAAGGTGGAGATTGTTTATATTATACTGACAAAACCATGCAAAGATACAGACCTGACATGACTTGAAACAAGAGACGTTTCTGTTTAGTTGGCTATTTTTTTACACCTGTCTTATAAAAGGCATCTCTTTGAGGCCTTCAACAAACATTCTGCAGCATACGAAAGAGCAGCCATTAACCCTGTGCCAGCATGGAGACAGCACAGTGACAGCAGCATAGGTGAGATGACAGACACGAGGCAGGAGCGAATGAGGCTGAAGAGAATGAGGAGGGAGGGTGTATCCTGAGTCTTTAGGATACCTGGGATGTCCTCTGATTGGCTGGCTATTCGGCTGGCGGCAGATGGGCTTGGGGAAATGTGATAACCCCTGGACTTCATTCGCAGGTCTGGAGTGGGTGTGGCCATGATAGGGTGGGGAAGGGGGAGGGGTTTCGGGGTTTTAAAGGTTGAATGTATGGGAGGATATTTGGAATGGTTGAGAGATGACGGGTGGGATGGTTTCAGACGTAATTGGGATTTGAAAGCGGATTTGTTTCGGATTTTGTTTTGTGTGTGTGTGTGTGTGTGTGTGTGAGAGAGAGAGAGTGAGTGACAGGGGAAATGGCAGAGAATATGTATGAAAGTAATGGCATGTGTGTTGATGGTCATTGCATATATGCAGAGGGACATATGAAGGGACAGGACAGGGAGACAGGAAATAGGTAGAGGAAACAGGAACAGGAACACAGAAAATAAAGGTCAGGGAAAAGAAAGAGAGAGACAGAGAAGGATAACAAGAGACAAGATCAATGGAAGACATAGACATGAGAATATGAACAGAAATGACAATTAGTGGTAGGTAATTAATTACTATGGATGTCTAATGGAAAACAGATGGCAACATAACGTTTGATAGCTGACACTACAAATTAATCTTTGTAAAATTCATCACAAGGTCAAACCCAAAAATCCACCAATTGTCATGACTACTGACAAATCACCTTAAACAGCTGACACCAACGTCAAGGACAAGTACAAGCAACCGAGAGAGTTGACAGTGAAAGTTTTTGAATTTACAGATAAAAAGGTAAAAGGCATGTTTTCATGTGATTGATTGATACATTTTAAACGACACAGAACCAGCCTGCAGAGGTACCGTGAAGAGAGAAAGAGGCGGGTTTTTGACAATGCAATCAACAGAATAGACACAGAAAGACTGATTTAACGTCGGGTTTGATTTTCTTTAGCCGAAAGCAAGGCAGAGAGCTTGAGAGCTAGAGGACAATCACAGTCAAAGAAAGAAAGAAAAGAAATCACTCAGTGCAGCTCCTGCTTCAGAGAGAGAGACAGAAAAAAGACATGAATGAGGAACGCAGAAATGAACTCAGAAAAAGCGACGTCAACGACAAAGAATGACTGAATTCACCAAATTGAGGAGTGTCCAGTACCCTAGAGAGTGAAAAGGGCATTTAGAAAAAGACAGACAACTGAGGCCAGTCTCTGAAGACGTAATGAAAGAGAGAAAGAGAGAGAGAGAGAGAGAGAGAGAGAGGTGTTGATTAGAAACCTTGTCCAGGTGCTGGGATGCGTCTGTTGCCCACAAAATCAGAGTTGAAACGGACAGCAGGGCCTGGGAAAGGAGAAAAATAGCACGCCCAAACTGAGTCTGCCACTAAAGAACAGCGTCAAGATGGTGAAGCTTTGATTTTTGCTTAAGTGAAACAACACACATCCAATTTAGTTTTTTTTTTTTTTTTTAGATTCGGTTGTTTTTTTTTTCTTTTCTTTTCTTTCTTTTTTTTTGGCTGCATCAGATTGTCTGTGGTGCTAAAATTAGATGGAAATTCAAGTCTTTGCTTTTAAATGTTGGTCTGTTATATTAGTTCAGCCAGGGATAATTCTCGACATCTACACCGCTAGCACAATAAACTCAGTCAGGGTAATATAATCCATCACTTCTCCAATCCGCCGCACTCTTTCAGGCCCAACCATGGGAAATCACAGAATGGAAAACAATAACAAAGTAACTGAAGCAGAAAATTATGCAAATCTTTCAATGGACATTTACAACCAAGTGTTCCAAATAAAGAAAGCGTAAGCACTGCAACATGTGAGGTTTTTTTTTTTTTTTTTCCATTCATATTTTCCTACAAACCGACAGAACGTCCATTCCAGTGTGTGCTCGTGAACTAATGCAAATATGTATTTAAAAAAAGACCTCCGGAAAAAAAAAAAGAAAAAGAGAACACATTCCAACTGCATGAGAGTGAGTAAACCATCTGGAAACTTCTCAGGAAAAAGCAGGGCGAGAGAGAGACAAAGCTAGACGAAGATAAGGGATTTTGCCGCTTTAAAGGGTTCGTATTTCAAAAGATTTCTAAGAGGATTCTCCCATGAACAGTTTTTCCAACCTGAAATGAATATGACGTTTCGTAAATGACCAGAGAGATCACATTCTTTGATTGGTTCCTCAAGAAAAAAAAAAACAAGAAAGAGAGGCAGAGCAAGAGAGGGGGGGGGGGTGCGGGACAATACCTTTGATGGAGCTGGTTGGAATGATGCCCTCTGCTGTACCTCCATAGCCACCTGATACGATACTGGTCTCATTCAGATTGGGCCCAGATACCATCACCTGCTGAAGATCCTGCCCACGGAGAGACAGAGACAGAGAGAGACAGAGAGAGAGAGAGAGAGAGAGAGAGAGACAGAGAGAGAGAGAGAGAGAGAGAGAGGGAGAGAGAGAGAGAGAGAGAGAGAGAGAGAGAGAGAGAGAGACAGAGACAGAGACAGAGACAGAGACAGAGACAGAGATGTTCTTATTCACACTCTGAGAACAAGTGAACGTCCAGGTCTAGAATGAGACTGACACCCACAGGGGGCCACGTTATTAGAAACATCGACCTTCTAGGCAAATCGTGTTGGAGTACAATGAGAGATTAAGGCCTGTCCTTTCCCCCCTTCATCAATGGTCAGTTTCTGACCACAGGGACCACTATTGGCTGGATATTTTTGGACGGCTTTCCACCCCTAAACCCAGCAGTGACGCTGATTGTGTGTATAAACCCCAGCAACACTGCTGTGTCTAACGCACTCACACCAAGCATGTCACCCAGTACCACACCACTACCACCTTAGTGCCACTGCTGGGCTGAGAATGGTCTGCCACCCAAATAATATCAACACCAGTTTTGTGGTCAGAAATAGATCATTGATGAGGGTGGATGACAAACTGTGCAACAGATGGGCTACAGTCTGTGATTCTACACCTGTATAATAATGTACCCGTATGGCAGGTATACCTAACAAAGTGGTCAGTGAGCGTAAGTCCAAGGTAGTTGTTTCTAATACAGTGGCCAGCGATTACAGTCTTTAGTGATGGGGGGAAAGTGGTGTTAAAAACCCAAAGATGTTTGCCAAAGGACCTATTACACCTCTCCAAGGAGGGTGGAAAACAAACTCAAGAGAAGTTATCAAAGAATGGAGCTCTGATAGCAAATATTTACCTACACTTGAAGCCCATGTATCATTTATAGTTTTATATATTTATATACATATACATTCGTGTGTGTGTGTGTGTGTGTGTATGCACACTGATCCTATATCCGGATATGAAATCAATCTTTATCTTATAGATTAATTCATAAGCAGCGCCTGTTAATACAGTGGACCCACAGGAAATGTGGAGAGAGCCATAAAATATGCATAACACACCCGTGTCCAATATATATTTAAGCATTTGAATGACTGGGCTCTGTCACAGTACTTTTACACGGCTCCTTAACCTCGTGCCCTTTTCAACTAGAATTCCATTTATTAAAATTGTATGAGGACTGAGTGCGCTGAAACAACACCAAAGAAACATCACAGGCATGGCTTACAGAGCCTTCATCAAAACTGCCATATATCCTATTAATCAAGGGAGCAAGGTCACAAGGAAAAGGAGCATTAGGGAGAATTGGGACAGGGCCCAATCAGTCAGATACTTCCAACACTTATTAAACCCAGGTCTAATACACAGCACAAGACGCTGAGCTATCACGCAGCACTCAATGTTACACAGCTCGGTGGAAGAGAGGGGTTTATAAATTCTCCGCTGTCCGCTTACTCGTGCCGGGAAAAAAAAACAAAAAAACAAAAGCGAACTGAAACTATATTTAACCTTATCTGAGCCTACAGAGTGCTGTTGTTACGAGATTACGAACCCGTCCCTGGATCTCAAAGGGAGAGCAGTGCTTAGCTCTTCCAGTGCTCCATAGCAAAACTTCCCCCGTGGAGTCATCACGCGAATTACAAAGCTATATGTCAGCGTGGCTGTACGTTCACTCTGAATTAGCGTCTGCTGAGGACAGCAACCCCAGCTCCGTGACATCGGTGCTGTTAATGCCATCTGATGCCAGGCTGACGGAAAAAAACAAAAAATAAATAAAAAAATAGCGAATGAACTGAACTGCCGGAAGAGGACAATCATTCCCCTCCATTTAAACAAACCCAACCCATGTAAACACATCTGTTAGGACAAACAAGGCCACGTCAGACTCGCAGTGCTATGCGTGTGCGTGTGCGTGTGCGCGTGTGTGTGTCTGCTTGTGTGCTACTTCTTCAAAAGGGCATTTAATGACATTAATTTTTTTTTTTAAATATCGAGAGCAAACAAAATTAAGCTCTCACTGCAGTACACTTAAGTCAACAATAAAGGATTAGTGAGACACACTGGTTATACAGTAAGTACAAACACAAGTAGGGAGTCAATGCAGACAAAGGTTAGGATTAATTATGACATCCATGGGAACCCCATTCAAACCAAGCCATTCATCCATTTCACCCCTGGTCCACTATAGATTTCTTTTGTTAAACTATGCCTTTAGTTAGAGTAACACCAGTGCTATTGTGTAAATGCCACAGGATGCTTTTCAAACCAAATTTGGTTTTATTTTATTATCTCTCATTCTGGTAAGAGCACCACTTTAAGGAAAGCTGCATCAATGAATATGGGTCCCATCTGATTTAAATAAATCCATAAAACCAACTGCATACATTTTATGTGCAAATCTGAGTAAGGGTGTCCGTTCAAAAAAAAAAAAAAAGAAACTTAAAAAAAAAGTGATTCACCATGAGGTTTGAGAGACATCCTGTAGCAGTTTTTGGGATTTAAAGCTCAATTATGAGCCTCTGTTTCCTGCCCCACACACACACACACACACACACACACACCCACCCACCACACACACAAACAAACCCTTGCCCAGTGCCCTTTCTCACCCTCTGGCCAGTTGGCCTCCATACCTTCTCATTTAAGTTCCACTGTATCTTTGCAGCCTGCACATGGTGGCGTAAAAGACAACGAAAGGACACACAGGGGGGAAAAAAAAGAACAAAAATTATAACAAAACAAACCAAAAAAAAAAAAAAATCATAACACAACGTGATGCAGATTCAGACACTGACAAATTAATGAAAAAAAAGAAAGAAAAAAGACGTCATTGATGAGATGCTGTTCTTTCTGTAGGGGGAGCAGATGGCAGACGAAAGAGGAAAAAAAAAGAAAAACGAAACACAAGGCATTTTGCTGACATGGAGCTGCACCACACTGGTGCCAAGGATACCAAAAAATTCCACTTTTCATGGGGAGGAGCCTGGTTAGGAAGTACACTGACGAGGGGAAAAAATGACAGGTAAATCAGCAAGAACACTGGAACAATGGAGTCAGGATTCTGCCCTCTCTTCTTCTACACTTGTCTGAAACATTTTTTTAAGAAGCAGCAGTATAAATGCTACTAATAAAGGTTAGATTATCAAACATTAGGTTGTTATCTGACCATCTAAGAGGGACACTACAATTTTAAGTGAACACATTCCTCTGTGGTTATGAACGGCCTTTGGCAAAGATTCTCGTCGGTCACACTACGCTTAGAGAACATTAAGAGTGGATAGACCGCACATCCTCGACAGACAGGATAGGCCAAAGACGAGAGTGTCTGATAAAGTCGAGCGCTTTGCATACAGTTTTCATACTCTCGCTTCGTACTGTCAGGCTTTAGCTAACTGATCCATCCTGAAGATGTGGTTGTGAACTGTAACATGCTGCAAAACCATGTGGCCGTGTTTACATATACTATAAACTAGAAAAAATTTAGGATTTGAGGAAAGCACATTAGCATCTGATCAAGTAACAAGAATCTAAACTTTCAATTACGAGCAGCCCCACTGACTGCGTTAGATTTTTTCTTTTCCCCCTTTTTTTTTTTTTGTTAAATGTTGAGTTTTTGTTTTTTGTTCCAATATGTTTTTCTGTTCTAGATTTTCAGTGATGCTGCTTTCTTTTTTTTTTTAGAGGCACTTGTGTCTTGTTTTCTGAGCTAATCTCTTGGGGTTTATAGTACAGACATACAGAATAGTATGTCCTGTTTACTAAGTAGAACAGATACTTTTGGGAAACATTACCACCCCCCCCCCCCCAAAAAAAAAAAAAATTGGGAGAGCAGGGCCTATTCCACTGCTCAGAGAGCCTCTCAATTCAACCATCCCAGAATTCAACAAGACACATCTGTCTCATGTCTACCTGAAGGATCAAACATATAAGAAGTTAAAGCAGTTCTGAAACAGTAAATACATAAGTTCATTTAAATAAAACCAATGTTTAGCTTTGCAGCTAGGACATTCTCCTTAACCGCTAAATTAAAAAAATGAAAGCATATGCACCGGCTATCTGTTTGCGCACCATTCCCAATCCCGGATACTGGGGTAGAGTTTTGTCACTTTAACAAGGTGTGCCCTGGAAATTCTCAGGCTTATGTTTACATAGGGTAGCAACTCCAGTCAACTTATCTGTTTCCTTTTGCCTTGAAATGCACTGCTATTGACTTAACCCAGCACCTAAGGCTTGCGTGAATACGATGTTAGCAATTGGGCGAAAGGCTTTATAAACGCCTTGGGGCACACTCTTATTTGTCACAGGCTCCCAGTGGAGAATGGAGAACAATCCATCTTTGTTCACTAAGAAGGAGCAAAATATTTTAGACTGCTTCAAAATGACTGTCATGTCTCTGTTAAGCAGGAATTTAAGAGGCAGTTTCAGAAGCAGTTTCAGGTCCTTTTTTTAGATTAAAAAAAAAAAACCTTAAGTGTGGCCCCAAAAGTGGAGAGCCCCAAAAAGTACTTAAACTAACATTTTAGGAGAAATGCTTATTACTTGTGGGAAAGCAACCTGTCGAGGTCATCTGTTTACTGCACCTGTATGTTTTCTGTCTTTTTTTTTTTAAACTAGTGCCCCTGTGTTATTGTGAAACTCCAGGAGATAACAGCCGTAAACTCGCTAAGAAAGGGAAAAAGTCCATGAGTTGAAACGCTAAGGACTTTGCTTTGGCGGATATTGTTTTTGCTGCAAGACACCAACAGAGAAGCTAACCTTCATTTGACATGGAGAAGAAAAAAAAAATACGGGCTGATAATATCGAATGTAAAGAATTGATTACCATAAACCGAATGCATATGTAGGCATTCATTCCATTTGTTCCAAGCCTCAAACTGAATAACAAACTTCGATTTCTAGTCCGGACCCAAATCCGTACCATACCCTCAACCTTTACCTATTCACGCTTTACCTTTTATTCTAATCTTCCTAAGAGGGGATGGCACTGAATGATCTAATGCTTGTCTGACTGTTTTTTTCCCTTCCTCTCTCAGTAGTTAACACATGTAAGGAAGGATCCAACAGGGAGAAAGCAACGACCCACCTGCTCCAGGCTGTCATCCTCTGCTAGGGTCCTTGAATCTCCGTTACTGTTGATGGGGATCTCCATGGTGGCTGCTTTACTCATGATACTGTCTGTCATGGTGAAGTGTCACTGAGAGAAGAGGGTGGAGAAAAAAAAAAAGAGAGAGAGAGAGAGAGAGAGATGGCAGGTAATGGGAAAAGAAGCAGTAGATAGAAGAGATTTACTGTTTATGTTCAAAAACAGAGGTGTCTGCATCACATAATATAGCCTCCAAACAACAGGCTTCTTCAGTATGCTAAAGAAAATATTAATAAAATTAAGAAAAAAAAAGAAACAATGCCTTTCACTGAATCATTATTCATTCCATCTGGAGTTTCAGTATGTCCACAAATCAAACTGGCAAAGCTTGTAATTTTTTTTTGAAGGTGTGAAGCCTCGGTATAATAATCCAGGCCATTAAGGGTTGTCGCTAAAAAGAAGATTCAGTAAACATTGGGAAAGACTGCACTGTGAAAAAACTGGGTTATCCAATAATCACAGGGCCCAACCCCTAACTCTATCTAAGGAATGGACTGCAAGTTCAAAGAAGCTAATCTTAACTCTTTAGATTACTAATTACTTAAGAGTTAGCCTTCGGCATGAATGCAGGAAACCTCTTAATAGTCACATGTCTCCTTCAACTGGGCATTTGGCACAGCAGGACTGGCTGTTTGGCCTTTCTGCTAAGATGTGCATTCTGAGCAGTGGTGTGGAGGAATATTTCCCTGCTCACCAAGAGAAAAAAAATCTGACACAAAGCTCATGTCAAAAGGGGCTTCAGTTTTCATCTGTGAACTGTAGGACAAACGGCACAAAATAAATTTCTACTCACTCGATCCTCACTGACTATAGCAGGGTGGTTCAAAGAGGCCAGGAAACGGCTCCTCACTCTAATAGTGAAATAGAGGGATGTGACAAGCACCACTAGCAAGATGCTGTTACCTCACTAGTGAATCAGCACACACGTTTGTGTCCTAAGGCAATGTTTGCTCAGCTAAACTAAACTTTGACAAAGCACTAATGGGCGGTAAGGGTGGTAGTAAAGGAATTTGCAACAGAGGGTGTAGGCTTACGACGTTGAAACTACGAACACTTAAACATGTGCTTGAAGGCACACGTTAGACATTCAAGAAGAGTTGGAGTTTATATGGGTTGATCAATCCGTGTGCACTATGAGCAAACTACTGGTGTGAAATATACGGAAAGCGAAAACTGGTGATTTGTTGGGGATAAATTCCATCAAGGGAGATGGGGAAAATATTCACCGTGTTCTTTCCCCAGAGAACCTTATCAGAGCACATGACTCCCTACAGTCGTTAACAATCTTACCAATTCGACTTAATGCTGGTAAACACAAAATGCTGCAGTTAAATTCGCTTTACAGTGTTTATCACGGTTACGAGCACGTAGTGTTTGAAGATCACTTGTAATAGCCTATGGACAAACAAAAAGCATCCCAAGCTCTCGAACGCGAAGGCTAACTCACAGCTGTTCGTTGATCATCTGAACGCAACCCTACAGCAGCGTGACATTTAACCAAGGACGGACTTTTGACAACCAATTGGACACGGTTCTTCCAAGACACAAACACTCTATGCCATGAACAACACAAATGTTCGGTCAAAAGAGAGACTATTTAAAATTGAGTATCATATTATTGTAAAAATGAAGCAATCGTAATAAGAAGAAACATCTTTACTTTCACATATTATCATTTAAACGCTCCGGAAAATGTACTCAGGAGAAGTACGACCACCTGAGACAGCACCTGCGACAGGTGCATGAAGGCGATACATGAACGCAAGACATGACAAAAAAGAATACCGAAACATCAATTAAATGGGCCCAGACAAAACGAACACAACAGCACTCGTTTAAAGCGCCACCTTTGTGATAAATGGCGATAAAATTCTTAACTTTAGCAGCCGATCTTACTCGTGTGGCTTTTTTTTTTCCAAAGCACGGATCTTCCGTCTTTTTTATCCGAGACAAATCGGCTGCCTACGTGTTTCCCGAGACTGCCTCAGTTTCCAGGGCCAAAGCATCCAGGGTCCAACTGTCGGTCCGTCTAAATGTAGCCTTGGGCCCTCTCTATAAAATCCCTTTCTGAGCATCCTAATAATTGCTTCCCAGATGTACTGGTCACGCACTTAGCACATGAATTTTACAAGTGACAAAGTGTCCGCAAAAAAAAAATATCAAGAGCATTTTAGGTAAACAGATTTCACCTGACATAGAAATAAAATTAACAGTGTGGCTTTACCTTGTTAGGATTAGCTGTTTGACAAGCTAACTGGCTTGTGTATTCCAGTTCATGCGCAAGCTAACGACGCTGTCAGTCCAGTTTAAATGCGAAAGTATCACAATAATGCATTCGGGAAAAAACGGTTTTAGATTATTCGCTAAAAGAGACGTATTTCATGCCCCACCGGTTCCTCTGTGCCTACGACATCTAGTTCGTATTATTTGGAGATCCGGCCACCAGCAGGCACCAAATGCTTTGCGGAACTGACGACAGCTACGATTTTCCTTGGACAACGTGGAATACGCACTTTGTGTACAAGAGGTAGCCATATTGGGGAGGGCAAGAACGAAGAGTCTGCATTTCGCTCTTTCATCCTGACAGTCAGTCGCTATGTTTCCTTACAGTTAAAAAACGTTACAACACAAATAAAAACAACACAACGACAGCAGCAACTACAACAACAACAGCAGCAGCAACAAAAATAATTAACACAAATTCAGTGTTATTCAATAAGAAATCCTACAAGATAGCGAAATGTTTATCTGTAGTATACCCAGCGCTCCATTCTTAGGCTATATGTCCAATGCCCCTTTGATGTATTAAAATATGTTTCACATGGATATTAAAAACTAGATGTTTTCACACTATTAGCGACACATCACAAGCGGTAAAGAGCAGTCCTTTTTTATTGTTGTTTTACTATGTTATACTTTCTTTTTGTAGCAAAAATGAAACATATGTAATTAAATAAGTGTCCCGACAAAAGAGGAGTTAAGAACATGACTGAATTTAACTATGTTATCCGGGTTGTCTAACTGAGACTCCTCTGGCATCGTGTTGTACTATTGCAGTATTCTCGTGTGTGTGTGTGTGTGTGTGAGATGTTCGCTCAATCTTTTCTTGATCTGATTTCGTTTATTACTGCCTGTTCAAGGGCTGATGCTTTTGCACACAAATTGTGGGTGTCTAGTTTTTTGTAGAACAATTAGACCCAATCTATTTTTCCATTAGTCTTGAGAGTTCTTGCACCAAAAGTAATTCAGACAAGGCAATAAAGGTATCAACTTACAAACCCACACGAACAAGCGTGAAGACTAAATTCACTGCACTAGAATAAAATACGGAATTATTAAACTGTTATCGATGCAGCTGACTTAAACCGAGTAAAAGACCAGCACAAAACACAATGATTTTGAGACTCCAGGTTGCTTGTCAAATGTTTTAGCCAACTGAAAAGTCATATCAAGAAATTCAATAAACTCACAGCTGTTTTCTAAACGTTTCTTCAACTTTTTGTATTAATACTCCTTCTCCCTCTCTCTCGTTCTCTCTCTCTCGCTCTCTCTCTCTTTTAAACTATCCCTATATTTCAAAGACAATTCATGCTGCACTGTAAAATAACGAGGCAATCTAGACTGTATAAATACTGTAATACATTTTGCAACCAGATGAGGGCACCATAATCCAGTGGTAAGAATAAAAGCCAAACATTTCTGAAAGATGACTTGACAACTCTCACCAAGTCTAACTTACACAGCCGATATCCACAAATAGATTACACATTAGGGGTATACTGAATACCACCTAATCCTTGCTTTAATGAAGTTTTAAAATACATGCTGAGATACACTCACTTCCACATGCAACACACCACTAGTTTTATTTGGAATCAAATTTAGGACTGAACTAACTGTTAATAAGATCAAACACATTACATTCTGATTCCAGCCTAGTGCTCTTTCTGTTGAAAACATATGTGAAAATCTTAATAAAAAAAATAGAGATATGTCTACTTAAAGTGGACAGGTCATGTTGTCCGCTCTTGTTTTCTGTGCATGAGCAATGAGTTTGTACTCTCTGTGTCAGTGAGTCGGGGAAACAAAGCCATATGGTTTTTGTTATAAAGAGGAAAGTGATCGACAAAACCAAGCTGGTACCTTTGAATTGGTCATGACTCACAGACCACAGTCGATCTGCTTATCCAGCAGAAAGACTTTAGGAGACTGTTAGGTTATTAGCAGTTCGTGAGACAAACTAAACACACTCACTGACTCACCAGCCTAGTGGAGCACAACAAAGTTTTTTTCTATTCCAATACTTCCTGTGCAACAGATCACATGATCCTCCACCCCCCCCCCCCCCCCCCCCCCCCCCCCACTTCTTATGTTACCCAACATGCCAGTAGGGAGGCAATCATATATATATCCCCCTATCTATCTATCTATCTATCTATCTATCTATCTATCTATCTATCTATCTATATATATATATATATATATATATATATATATATATATATATATATGGGGGGATCATTTTCAATATAATCAACATCTGTATTGATATTACACTAAAAAGTCACATGGTCAAGTAAAGAATTCATTTACAGTATCTCATAGTTCTTGTAGGTCACAAAGCCCTGTATGAATGATAACTCTGAGACCAATAACCATACAGTCACCCTCTAGCAATAAGCATTTCCTCTGCTTTAGATAAGGTACTGGAGGGGACTCTGTAGAACATGGAAAGTAATTAAAAAAACCCTTAAAACCCTTATGTTATGAAGAAGATAGGAAGTTCTTATTTACTTACTTATTTACTGTCCTTAAGGATGATTACAGTCTTTGTAAGATATTTAAAAAGTTATTTTTTATTTCTTTTTCAAAATCTTTTGAATATTTAACCAAGAAGAATTTTAAGATGAGGTTCAAATGATGCAGTAAGCAAACAATTTCAAATGTTCTTTTGAGTGTTTGCTGGGAAGCATATGGACCTAATAGAAGCACCTACTTTTTAATGTGCAATTTCAAACAAACCTTCAGTGTTTTCACCCACAGTTAGTGGTTGGGCCAGTGGTTGATTGTACTGTGTGTGATCTACCACCATTAGAGATTAACAAACAGCCAGACTTCAAACATCACACATAAAAGGAGCATGAAAAAAACCCTAAAACCGACCCCCTCCCCTTCTGCTCACACAGATGAATAATTTGGTGGTTTACATAGTTTCTTCTCATTAATGAATATATGAAATCACACAGTATCCATGAAAAAAAAACTAAACCTAAACATAAATTTTCAGGGCATAACTGAAAGATTAAACAATTGAAATTAATACAGACTTCATTCTCTGATTTTCCTTGGAAAGCTAAAGTGGAGAATGCATGAGAAATGTGGGAAAGGAGGAGAATTGTGAAAGATTAACCTTATCTATATTTAGTTCAACAACAATCTTTTAATGGAATTTTTTATATGCAACAGCCCTAGTCAGCCATAAACCCCAGTATGGATGAGACTGTATATTGTATAATGAGTCTACAGTAATGACATTTTTTCCCCTATCTTGAATAGTGCACTGCATTGGACCTTGAGAATCACAACAGGGCAGTCAGAGAAACTCCTTACATTATTCATCAAGTCTTTTATGTATGTGGACTTAACAGGCCCCTCTTATACCGTTAAATGTCCTTTCTCAAGCCAGGCCTGGACTCCTTGGGGTTTTTTTTTCCCTGGCCACTTTTCATTTTTCCTCATTCAGAGCTGTGAACAATGCACTCTCCTTTCTGCTGCTCCACTCACGTCCAAACCCTTAGCCATTGCTCTCTGATTTACTGGCATTTGATTTGGGACTGGCTAACAGTAAGTCCAGATAAACAGGCTATGCAGAGGGTAAGTAAGCATGTTAGTACCAGGATGGGACACACTGTCTGCTGAATCTACTGAAATACAGAATAGTATCAGTACACACAAGAACTTATTTTTAATAAAGTCATATCTTTAAAAGTTACAAGATCCATTTAAACCAATCTGTAAGTTGTTAGTATCATAGTATACACACACACACACACACACACATATATACATGTGTGTGTATATATATATATATATATATATATATATATATATATACATACATACTCACATATATATCTTCTAAGTATATCTATATCTTTATAAATATATCTATTTGGAAGTGATGCCTGCCCCTTTTCTTTCTTTTTCATGCCTCTCTGCACACAAGTAACCCAAAGCTACTGTTTCCAGGACTCTGATCAAGTAAAAGTTTGGAAGGTGAGGGAAAATGTACACATACTGAATTCACAAAGAGAGGTAAATTATGTTTTTAATCCTTCATGGCCTGCACATGGGATTTGAAACTTTTCATATCTTACTCCCTTCAGAGCTCTGGTTGCACTTTGCAGCAGTGTGAGCAGGTTTACTGTTCAAATGGAAAACGTGTGCATGAAAAAAAAAAAAAAAAAACTCTTTAGATTCCACAAGGCGAGATCTGAGAATGAGAAAATCTCATCTGGGGGTCACATTCACACACAGCTCCCTCTGCTCTCAGTCTTTCACCCTGTCTGCCACTTCTCTCCTTTCTCTCTTTCTTTCTCTCTCTCTCTCTACCTCTGTGTCTCTCTCTCTCTCTCTCTCTCTCTCTCTCTCTCTCTCTCTCTCTCTTTCTCTCTCTCTCTCTCTACCTCTGTGTCTCTCTCTCTCTCTCTCATGCTAAATCATGTATTTCTCCATCTTTTCCTTTCTCTTTCATCCCCGCTCTCTTCTATTAACACACACACACACACACACACGCGCACACACACAAACACACACACACACTGCGCATGTAATAAATTCTTGTTTTCTCTCATTCAATCCATCTGCCTCCCTCTTCCTCTCTTCTTCTCACGCAGCCTCCGTGAGAAAGCCACCGAACACACTTAACATGAGAAATATTAGGCTCTAGACTCTCGAGGTGTACGTTCAGAGGCTTAATCAGCTCAGTAGGGGATTAGCTGATGCTTCAAATTAAAGTTCTCCGACAGCATCGAAGATAAAGCAATCCCAATGCATAAAAGGTAATTCCTGGTTGTAAACACAACATGTGGTGGTTGGCTTTGCCAACGATGCGTGAAGGCATTTCTTAATTTTGTTTTTTTGAGTTCAGCTACCTGCACTTGGCAGGTAAAGGTTGTTATCATGCTAATATGGCAGGCCTGGTTTCTGGATTAGAGTTTTAAAAGAGTATCATTTGTTGCCAATTTCCAGATTTTACTGTTTTATTTTTTCCTGTTATATGCATATTTTTTGGCATTTATGGTGTACATTTGGCGAGTAAAGAGAAACATCAATGTAATGCAAAGTTTTACAGAAACACACACACACGCACGCACCAAGCGTTGTCATAAAACCCTCACTCAGCACATATTGAGCTGCCCACACAAATAGCAGCATATATAACACACATAAAGTATTGTAGTAAAACTCCAATGCTCTAGTCCTCCCAAAGAAATGCACACATACACACTCACACATGCACAGATAAACACGCGCATGAAGACAAGTCAGACTAACAAGTCATACATTTGACTTGAGTGCAATTCCACATGATCCACATAAAAACTAACTATTAACAATTTTCATTTAACAATATTCATTGACTATTCTACAAACCTACATAATAACCCAAGGAAACACTTGTGTTTGTAATTGTCTATGACGCATTGGAAGGTGACCTAAATGGCTCCAAAGAACAGTCTGGCAGGTCTATAACAGAGTTCTCTGTTTAAATCCGAGTCCTGATCCTATTTCCACCTGAGACAAGCATATTATAAGAAATGACTATACTGCAAATGCAAGTTTCCTAAATGGAGAAAAGTTCCCCTGAATGATCTAAAAACGTCCAAAAAAAGTAATAGCCGTCTGAGAGAACTTTTTGTTGTGTTTCTGCTTTTCTCTCTCTCTCTCTCTCTCTCTCTCTCTCTCTCTCTCTCTCTCTCGAGCAACGGGTCATGGAAGATCTGCGACACATTAAACGGTGTTTCTCCTTCCAGCACTTCTGACTGAGGGCTCTTTGGGCGATTGACAAAACATTGTGTCATTATTACCAGAAACCGAGCGAATACAAAGATTTCACTTTGTAATAGCGAATGTAATTCTGCAGGCATTTGCTGACAGCACGAAAGCATCATAGGAAACTGATGAATACATCAGGACCGAAATCGTACTGCCAGATGAGGACAGATGTTTCATGGAGTAAAGAGAAAAGAGTCGTGAGGTATCGTTTACACTTTTCAAATACAGTTTCAATGCGCGACCACACTTGAACTGAGGTGGCACCTCCTTAGTGTTGACGTCCTTCAGGGATGAGTCATGGCTGTAACCTCTAGCTTTGCTTCGGCCGCCCAACGCAGCTGGCACCCAAAAGAGACGTGGCTGGCGAGAAAACCCAGGGTGATTTATGCGGCTCACGCTGCCAGAGAGGTTTCTCTTTTTCTTTTTTGTACGTCTTTCATTACTATTGGAGATTAAAGTGGGAAATATAGTTTTAAATCGTAATTGTTTCCAACAAGAGGTCAAACTTCATACGCCTCTGTCTACCCATGAGGCTCTGACTGGTTCAGCGTTTATTAATGTCTTTCTGTTGGTTCATAGCTTGAAAATCTATATTATGGTCCCAGCATAAGAAATCACGATGCCTCTGCCAGTGTTAAATTTACTCCAACAGAGTTAAATCAAGCCTGAGAGAGTCTGTAAACTCCCACTTTGATGAGTCTATGAGAACTCCCTAAGAGTTAATTCAGTACAAGAACATTTTTTACTGTGGGAGTGTTTGAAAGTAATAAAATTCAAACTATCTCCGATGAATGAGAATTAACAGCAGTAGTGGAATGCCATGAGGGTTTTTTTTTTTTTTGATAGCGAGGCTAATTTCACCCTGAATCAGTCCTCCCAGCTGGAGTAGGCCTAACGGTCGTTAGGATGGAGCAGGTTGGATGAGAGAAAGTAAACTATTTCAGTAGCCAGTGACAGATTTTTCCCCTAATGCCAGGACTACTGGCGTGTAGCTGGGGCTGCACTGAAGAAGAAAATGATGGATTCTACGATCAGGAGGACATGCTAGCCTCAGGGATCAGCTCTGGAAAATCTTCTCTTTTACACACGGTGCCTGTAGTCACGTTTATTAGATTTACTGCAAATCTGCGCCCCCCCCCTCCCTTTTTCCCTCCAGCTCTCCATCTGACCCCCGATTTCCACCTTCATATCAGTCATAAGGAACCAGATGCCATTTAGAGAGCCCTCAGAATGCAACGTGACCCCCCCCCCACCCCGTAACACCCCCTCACCCCGGCTAGTAACAGAAGCAGCTGCAGGAGCCCCTGGTCCCCAGTCCACCTCCACCCCTCCACTCGAATCACTCTCCAGAGGACCCGTAGCGATGAAGCATTAGGGGGTGCTGACTGATACAAGCCAGTTCCCTGGAGGTCCACGGCACCAGTTTGTCTTCATGTGTCAGAGTAGGCCGCAGACCGGGCTCCCAGACTCCCTCGGTGAAAGATTCAGGCATGTTGTTGTCACCCGTCCCAGACAGAAAAGTGAATTGCAAAGCATGCTGGGACGGCGTCTGTGCTCCGTTCCCTGTGTCGTGTCAGCTGTGAAAGAGGCAGGATGAGGTTTTGCGATCAGCCCCACGTCGTCTAAGCCTACCGCGCCAACTGCCGCTGCTTAAAAATGTCAGAAAGTACCAAAAACAAGATTAATCTAAAACAGTGAATTATTTTTGTTGTTTAAAAAAAAACAAAAAAACACTTAATCTCTTACAGCTTTTAAAAACCTCACGGGACAACATTTCTGTGGCTTGCCCTTTTTAGTCCCTGTTGTCCTACTTGCTGAGCTGGTGTGTTTGCCAAATTACTGCATTGTTTTCATCACGCCGCTTTGTGTGAGACAAAGTTGTCACACGCAATACAGCGACCAGCTGCAGATAGTACCTTTGATTTCCAAACACAAACTTCTGCTGACCTAAAAAAAAAAAAAAAAATCAGAATGCTCCTCTTGTATCCTACCGGCTCTGTCCTGTCCCTGACCTCCCCCTGTGACCAGGTGTCCAAAGTTAGACCAGTTTTATTAAAATAAACTCCACGATTATGGTGCAGCGGGACTCATTATGGTAGACAACGCCATATCAAATTAATATCAAAATTTAGAAAGAGTGTGCGAGAGAGAAAGAGAGAGAGAGAGAGAGAGAGAGAGTGAAAGAGAGAGAAAGAGAGAGAGAGAGAGCAGATTTACAGCTGTAAATACAGGTGTGTCTTGAGGGGCCTATTCATAAAATCTCCCGTGACACACAAGTGTGAACAGGAAAGAGGAAGACAGGATGACAAGAGCTCAGACGGTTTGTTTGAGAATGCGCAACCCCGGCGTTGGATTCTCATGCGATCCCCGAAGCCTCGTGAAACCGACAGCTTGCTGTCACAGATTCCGAGCTTACACCAGAGCATTAACACGAGGATTGGTGTAGCCTTCATGAACGGCGAAAAGAAGAACTTCTGTCAAAAAGTTGATCAAAAACCAACAGAAACTGGATTTGTGTCGTGCAAGTTTCATAATCGTATCATGCTTTCAAAATTCTTTTTCAAGTGAGACGTTTGAATTTAAATTACTCTATCTCTGCAACTGTTTCGTCACTGACAGAATTTAAAGTTAGTTAATCTCAAATACTACAAGCATTCAGAAGAGAAAAGTGAGTGTTGAATTAATGGTGATGACTTGTGACATCTCGTTTACTCCTTATCTTAGATGTGAAATGATAAAATGATTGATGAAAGACTATTACGCTGCTTTTGTCTCATTTGAAAGGAACAGCAAAACAAATGACATGGTGTTTCAAGTGTTTATGTGTTTTAAAATGTAAAGGAACAAATATGTAATGTTTGAGGTCTGTAGCAGTTTATAGCATAAAGAAGTGGCTTTGCTGTATACTACAGAAAATTCCTAAACTGTTTTTCAGACCAAGAACAAAGATTCATAAACAACTCAATAGCTTGTGCATGTGACTTAAAATGTGTTTACATCTGTGTTGTCTCCAGTACCGTTCTGTAGTTAACCAGTATTGTCACCTCCAGGGGTTCGTTCCCGAAACTCGAAGAGAGAAAGATGGATGGTCCTCCTCGACAAAGTCATTAAGAGGGGCGCGCAAACATCCCTCTGTCCCTCTTAAAACGACAAGCATTCCCTCTGAAAAAAAGAGGGGGAAAAAACATAAAAAAGCAAATATTTCTCCGGGCTGTTTGAGTCAATCTCATCTAATCCGGAACTGCTTTGCAAACGATGAGCTGATAAATAAATGCAAGCAGTTGATCTCTGACCTTCGGGGAAAACACTTGGGGATTAGAGGTTGAGTGGACTGGGGAGGGGTGGGGGGGTGTGTGTGGGGGGGTGAAAGCTATACCTACATGCTAATGAAGTGTGGCTTCTCCAGATTCAGTCCAGGTTCCTTTGCTGCACACATGTTTACTCCCAAAGATAAATGTCTTACTTCATTGTTTTTCATGTTACTGCTGATGATAGCACTCAACTTTTGAATGAAAATAATCACATCTGATGAACAATATGCGATGCCCCATACCGTTGTATACATTTGCTCTTGCTGTATGGACAATAGCTGCAATGGAAATGTCTGTCACAAAAAGCAGCCTATTATCTCTCAACGGTTCTGGGTCCAACAGGGAATTCAGAAGAACGTTAACCAATAAAAGTCCAGCTGATCTCCTTCAATGCATGAGGACGGCTATTGAGCACGCTCCTCTAGTTTTCTTACCATTCTGCTTCGTGCTGTCTGGTCTTTTTTTCTTTTTGTTAAGCTGTACAATATAAGCTGACAATCCGGAATGGGACCATTTTGGATTGTTTCATACATGTTATGATTTCTCTTAGACCCACAATGGGATGAGTGTATCCTACACTTGCTCTAACGTTTTTCCATTTCATTCATCCGGACAGAGATTGATGGCCCGCAACACTGTTTTCTTTGGCATCGGCGGACTCAGGAATCTTATTCTCTCAATGTTAGGGGGTGAAGGGTAAGAAATAAAAACAGACCTAAAGCTAACAGTTCTCTTAAACCAACCTTTACATTATGGTAGTCCAGTCCTCTGTTACCAGCGTGCAACGCTCTTTCTCGATTTCAAATTTGTTGGGTTTTGTCCTCGACATAACCTATAGCTCTGTGAGCGTCCTGGGCAAACACGTCATAATCTTGACGATAAAGCCCTTAAAAGGTTACTTGGCGAGTTCAGTTTATGCATGCCTTCCAGGTCCTGCATGTACAGCCTGGTTCTATTCCTCCTTTAGTGCCCCCCCCCCTCCCCCCTCCCCCCGCTACCTCTCCTGCCAGCCCCTAATTCCTCCTCAAAGAGAGGATATTCACAATATCAGGTCAGAGGAGAAGAAGAAGAAAATACCCATATCTCCGCACTGGCTGTGTCCGGATATTGATTTGCAGCGAGGGCTGATCCACTTTATAATGCCCCCTTTTTATAGCTTTGTTTATTCTGGCATTTTAAAGTGTTTTTAAGAATATGAAGGCAAGGGACGGGGGGTTGGGTTGCTAACCCCAATCAATATAGATAAAATTTTAAAACGGAACTCAATCCTTGGTGTTAAAGAGTACAGGCTATATCTGAATGCCTTCAAAGTGAAGCAAATCATTCTGTAGCATTCTAAGACTTGTGAACAAATTGCTGCGTGAAGAAATAACACCGCTTCAGAGGTAAGAACGGCTTCCTATTTCCAGTCTTTCTTCAGACATGCTGGCAAAAAGGATGTTATTCCTGTCTCTTTTTACATCTATTCACAGTCACTGCGAGCGCTTAGTCAGTTCAGTACACGGCCCAGCCAGCTACAGGCTCCTTCCAGGTGTTAAAATAATTAGTGTAAGGTGTTTGGATCAGGGTCAGGCCTGGGGGTACTCATTGGTCTTAAGAACCACTTCTTCGTTCACCGCTTTTTGCCTTCCCTCCCTCCCTCTCTCTCTCTCTCCCCCTCTCTCCCTCTCTCTCTCTCTCTCTCTCTATCTCTCTCTCTCAAAAAAAATAAGTGAAAACTCAGAATAAAATGTCTCACTCTCTGAAAAAAGTCTTATTCTTTGAATCATATAAGTTTCATTGTACAATCATGCACAGAAAGTTTAACAAAAAAAAAAAGGAAAAAACAGGGGGAAAAAAACAATGAAACTTCAGAGAGATATTAACTAAAGACGTGACACTGAGGGAGGTTTTAACATTATGGCAGTATATTTCAACCTTTCCTCACATGCCAGAGAGAGAAATGGTCTTCTTGAATTCACATATTACACTCTAAGGCCTTAGAAATACATCTTTCTCACATCCTTGTGACTGTTCTAGATGCCTCGGCTTAGGTTTTTTTTTTCTTTCTTTTTTTTTTTGTAGAGGTTGATCCACTCATGAAAACAAGTATGATTTCTTCTTGGACTTAATGTATCCTGGCACGAATGTGCTTGACTGTGTACGGCAAACTCTGTTTCTGTGTCCATGCCAGACTGAGTACTCATGATTTTTGGGAAGTTCTTAACCCTTTGTTGTGCCTAAATCGAAGAAAAAAAAAAAAAAAAGAAAGAGTGAGAAAGATGCCAAACCGCAAACTGGCATGAGAAACTTAAATCAACATGAGCAGAATCTCTATGATTCACCCCAGCATCCCGAAAATGATCAAACGCAAGACAGATGAGCATAGGTCTCCTACACCTGAATCAGCCGTTTCATACTGATGACTAATAGATGGCAAAATGATCAGAGTACGTGACTTAAATCTCTGTTGTTGAACTGTCGAGTTCCGTCCAATTCCTCTCGCTGACTATGCCTTCCCTGCACCACCTCTGTTGACCTTTGACTCCACTGCTGCCGTTTGCTGCGGCCCCTGTTCGCTCCCTCCCTCTTCTAGCCTCCCGTTCCCATGACCCAGGAAAAGAAAAGCTTTGTATGGTCTAAGGAGCAACGTGATCTTCTCCTGATAATGTGGAGAGTGAGTGAGAGAGAGAGAGAGAGAGAGAGAGAGGATTTTCTGCAGCCACTCGACACCTCCACGGCTTCATCTCCTCAGGGAAATCAGTCTTGCTGAAAGGGGTCCAAACAGAGAAATAAATAAATCAATAGCTGAATAAATCACTCGCTTTTTTTTTCGGAGGAGGGCCCGCGGTAAAGCTATGGGAGATGACGGAAGAGAGGAGAGTGTCACCTTGGAAAAAAAAAAAGAAAAAAGAAAAAGATGAGAGGTCTTCGGCTTGTCCTTTATTTATATCTGAAGGGTCCTCTCCATCGGTGAGCAGACAGTCCTCAGAGACTCATAAATAAAACTCGCCACGGGGTCAATGGCGGTGGGAGCGGAGGACGATTTTTCGACAAGGCCTCATCAGTAACGTGGACTGTCGTTGCCCCATCGCAATATGTTTGCATTCTTATCAGCAGACGTTCGTTCTTCGATTAGTGTACAAACGTACAGCGCATCAGTCAACGTTTATTTATTTATTTGGTTAGCAGACGCTCTTTGCCAGAAACGGTCTCTTTCTAAACTTGTCTCTGTCATTGATCATTACACGCAGTATTTCCTGGTGCATGTGCGTTTTTATCCAATCAGTTCCTATCCTGGATTTCACACAGAGATTAATATCACTGAATGTTAAATCATTTCACAGTAAAACATATTTTTTGCGAATGATGTTTGGTTTACGAGACTGACACAGTAACCTCTTGGCAGATTCGGCCAGTAATATCTGTCAGTTGGTATGTTCACGGCACAGCGGGGTTTGCAAAAGTGGGGAAAAAAAAGAGGTAGAGGGTATCGCTGGCTCTCAGATGGAAAAAAAAAAAAAAGAGAAATAATGTTTTGGTGACTTTGGCAGCTGTCTCCCACCATATGTTACATCCTTTTGTCTACCCGCTAAGCCAAGGCTAGCAAATGCTGCTTCACCAGGAGGGGTAGTACAACAGTGAGAACAGGAGTTTAAAAAAAAAAAATAGTCAAGGACAACATATGGGAGAAGTGAACGCCAAAACATACTGAACCACAGGCTGGGAACAGAAAACAGAAAAAAGAAAAAAAAAAAAAAACAGTGTCCCAGGAACAAGATGCTGTGGACCATAACGTACTGATGGATTTGTCTGAGGCCAAAAGCAAAACTACATCTTTTTTCACATCATTTTCACTAATACATCTGAACTTCCTGTGTACAAACGATGAACAGTTGGAGCTGAGTGTGCATATGCCTTCTGTGGGGGGGGGGTGGGAGTTAATGGGGGGGGGGGGTGTTCCCTCGCAAAATCAGAGCATTTCAGTTCAGGTTGGTACCAGGGAACATCAAACAAATTAGTTTATGAGTCCAATAAAAGGAAATCAACAACAACAGCAACAACAACAAAGACCCAGACATCATACTAGATGATGATCAGACACACAGCTGCATCTGTGACAGTAAAATCAACTCAAAACGTTTCGCCAGCAAAAACGGTGAAGAAAACACAACAGGAAAACCTGAGTTATTCGCATGAACAATCAGATCTCATCTGGCCTGATGCAGGACAGTTTTATTTGCTGTAGCAGGAATTGCAGTAACAGTTTCACATCTGAGTGAAGCTCTCTGCGATACAGTCAGAGAAATAAAAAAGTAAAAGTAAGAACAAAAAAAAAAATATAACCGAAAAATGAAATGTGTGAGAGAAGGAGGGAGAAAAGAGGGCAATAAAAGTGCTCGGGAGGGATCTTTATTTAGGTGTGGAATCAGACTCTAAAGTGAAAACAGATGGGATCGTAGTCTGAAATAGTTTCCACTTGAAGTATTAGACTCTTGTTTGCACTACTCACACTTTGCTGGGTTTGTTCCAGGGCTCGGATTCTGGAGCACAAACAGGTTTTGGGGGTCTGTGTTTTTGGCTAGGGTTTGGCGTAGCAGGGTCAGCACACAAGAGCGGGATGATTTTCATACGGAGCTTTTCCACGGAGCCTAAACATGACATAAAACAAAGCCGTGCGCAGCACTAACCACGGATTCTTCAGACGCAGTTGAAACAAAGTGCACGGGAGGTCAGCCGTGCAAGCCGTGCTACGGGGTAATATCGGCGAGTAACCTGCACTTCGCATGATCGTGATCGTTTATCTCAAAACAACACTCCAGAGGGAATTTGCATTGATCTCACATAATGCTGCTCGAATATCTAACACGCAGTTAAAGAAGGGTACGTAGATAATGTCCGATGAGCCGAGGGAAGGTTGTAGATCTCCTCTGAACTTCGATTGACCTGAATCGTGTTTGATGACATTGGGCGTTGCGTTCTCGACATGTGCCAGAAAGAATTAGGATCATTCAACTCGATTATCAGGAATATTAAGTAAAATGCGTAGAGAATCGTCTGGAATGTTAAACTGCAAACAACAAGATCTGCGCCGCTCACGATGAATCAGAGGATGAAATATCGGCATTCCAAAATAAGCAGGAGAGTTGATCATTCAATCATCCATTGAGCTGATGGGTTAAAACTGAAGAGATCCATTATTTTCGTTCGAGAGCTCGGGATGGTTGAGTTGCGGGGTAAAAGTTGAGAGAGATACTCAAATTTCCTTATACAGTATGTGAATTAAGATCCAATCTTTTAGACAAATGTAAACAGAGCTGGCTCTGTGGATCATTTGAGGTTTTGGCTCTCAAACACAGAGAGGATAATTATTCTCTGCTCAACCTCACTCCCGTCCTGGAGCAGACCTCCAAGTCCTATGCAATTACCTCTTCTCTCTTCATGAGAATCAACTGTGAGCAGCAGCTAAAAACGGCACCCCCTCATTTGCATTTTTGCATACAGAGCGTGGAAAACAAGCCCTTCTAATGTCGTGTTGAAGAATAGTTGGAGTGTTTAAACATATGAATGACATTATGCTTCTGAAATCGTGGTTGCAGAATCTGATGAGGTTTGCTTTCATGTATTACGTTTTGGGTCAATGATTTGGAGAATTATGCACGGTTACTTCCTGTTGCATTCTAGTGGGTTTTTGATTTGTACATCTGCAAAACACTTCAGAATGCAAACAGTCCAATTACCAGAATCAGAACCGAAACCTGTAAAACACCCAGTTAAAAAAAAAGCATACTCATAACTTTTTGTATTCACACATTTTTATTTAGATTTCAAGTGCATTTGAAAATGTCAGTCCACCATATGTAAAATAAGTTAACTTGTAAATGTCACATATCATTCTTAAAATGCTCACAAATCAGAGATGTTTCTCCTCATCCATCTAACTTTTCCGAAGTCTATGGGGGCTCATAGCTATGCCCTCTCTCTCACTCTCTCTCTCTCTCCCTCTCTCTCTCTCTCTCTCTCTCTCTCTCTCTCTCTCTCTCTCTCAGATTTCTTAACATCTTAATATCTGAGGGACATGCCATGTTTGGTGGAATTCTGGTCATCTGATCTACTTCGACCACAAACCACATCCTTCACAAAGAGCCTCAAGTCACATGGTAAGTGGGGCATGGGATTAAGACAGGAGAGGGGGGAAGAACATGCTGCTGATGGGGTCCATCTCTGGCTAAAAGACCCACAACCACCTCACAGTGAAAACCTGACAGGATGGTGTTTATACCAAAGGTATGGAGGAGCCGTTCTCCAGGGGCTAAACTGTTAGCTCTGTGTGGGGAAACCTGAGACAGGCTGGTGAGAGATAGAAGTAGGTCATCTGTATAGACATAAATGTCTATGACATTGTTGGAGAACTGACTGCTACGATGAGACCAGAATGACAGATGGACACTTAGCCAACAACGACGAAGATATATACCAATGTAAACAGGAAACCATGTGACAAACCATAAACCATACATCTGACTTTCGTTCGATGCCAGACACATATATCTTAATATTTTAGAGTCGTATTGCAAGTATTTTAGTTTATCACATGAAAATAAGAAGTCGTGTAGAATGTAAATTTCTCCGCATGACATTTATGTTTGCTTTCTCATTCTTGGAAACACGGACGAAATAAATTTCTTCACCATATCATATGAATCAAAAAAATTCCCATATTTTCCATTCTAACCCTCACCCGTGTCCATTCAAACATACCTTAGATAAACATGTTAGAGAACTATGCTCTGAAGAATATCCCAGCAGTGGACCACATGGTCAGTTCTGATATCACATCTGGCCGCTTCTGAGTTTAAGCATTTGTTGTTTATAAACTCCTCAAGGAACAATGCCACATGAGGTGAAGCATAGGCGCGGCTCAGTCACGGCTATCATATTTTCTCATTACCAAATTTTACATGTGAACGTTCCCTCTCGTACTCGCAATCGGGAGGAAGCTAGAGTCGATACCTATAAAGGGTTTATTATGCTTTAATGGCAAGCAATTACAACATTTGTTACACCAAATGACAAAATGACTTTATATGATGTAAACTAACTCAATATACCATGCAAGGCAGTTAGAAATGATAAAGCAATCAAAAACATGACCAGTTCATCCCTTACTGGAAGGAGGGGGGGGGGCTAATGTAAATACCACTATGACATGGGGAGTGCTCAGAAGTGTAAGGGGGGAGGGGAAGACTGTAAGAGCAGGACAGAATCATTGTCGAGGTTATGGATGGACCCTGTTTCCTGCACTTGACATAAACCCTCAACTACACAGAATACACAGAAGAAGTGGGTTATGCAGTGTAGTCTTATATTCAAAGATGTATAACAAACTGAAACTTCATCTATCTTCTTTCCTTGCACCTCATTATGACTAATCTGTAAATGAGCCTTTGAAAGCTAGTGGTAACAGCCCTGATAGTTGTATGCAAGTCATTGTTAACCGTGTATGGGCCATTCTATTTTCTAAAGGAAACATTCTTTATCATTGGGATTCCAGTTATGTTTTTCAAAGATCCCAAAGAACCAAAAGGCAACATCTGCCAAACCTCTGTTTTCTCCCCTCAAATGGATTAACTGTTAAAATGGAAATATCTCCAACTGTGATAGAAACTAGGCAGAGTTGACTTTCTCTCCAAATCCCTTTTTGCAACATGTACAAATTGATTCTGGCAAAACTGAGAGTTGCAATGAAAGTTCTTGGTGCTCCAGATATCTGTTTATCTCCTGTGATATTTTACATCTCCACAAAATCATTTTCAAGAACTTAACAGTCCAACCGGCAACAAAGAAGTAAAACGTTGAGGGATCTCTGTCAAGGCTACACTCACCAGCCTCTTCATTAGAAACACCTACCTTGTAGGTACCCCTTGTTGGTCTACAGTTTGACTATGGCCCATCTGTTGCCATCAAATCTAAAGTTAGGTTAGCCACCTTCTAGCCCTTCATCAATGGTCAGTTTCTGACCACAGGACCACTGTTGGCTGGATATCTGTGGGAGGTGGACCACCCCAGCAGTGGTGTTGATGTGTGTAAAAACTCCAGCAAGACTGCTGTGCCTGACACACTCATACCAGCACAACACCCGTTACCATGCCGCTACCATATCAGCATCACCAGCGTGTTGGGAGTGGATGATGAACAAGTTGGAGGGTGGCTGACAAACTGTGCATGGCAACGCATGGGCTACAGTCTAAAATTCCACACCTATATAATTGGTCCGTAGAGCAGGTATACTTCACAAAGTGGCCAGTGAATGTAGGTCAAGGCTGGTGTTTCTAATAAAGTGGAGAGTGAATGTGTTATTATGTAAATAATCAAAACCCAAGGTCTATAAAAGAGTCAAAACCCAAATCCAAAAACCACAACTTCTATTTGACAACCTAATTGTGGAAGAAACATATTGATGTCCTCATAAGGAATTAGGCTATTCAAGAGTTTAGCCACAATCTAGTTTTTTTTTTCCTTTTCTTTAAATCTTTGGCACATGCTGACACCCTGAGGAATGACCTGCAAGCATGAGTTGTGATGCAAAGCAGAAGCCTGAGAACTCTGACTCAGCCGTAAAACGCATCAGCGGCCGGGAGTTTGAATAGCGCGACTGAGAGACTCTTTCATGCTCTCTGACTCCAAAGTCATTTCTCAGTGCTTTGATTTGCCCAACAGAGACCACGCAAGCGACAACACAGCCGTGGAACGGGACCGAAACGGGACCGATCTGATCAAACAGGCACTAAGTTTGGATGCTGTTCTTTTCAGAACTGGTCTCACAGTCCCGTTTGCTCATAAATACGCTTCTGGCGGTGACGGAATCTGTCCGACGTGTCTGGCACCGTCCTGCCCACCGCCGTGTTCAGCTGGGGCTCGAGTGCAGATCCTGAGAGAGGCCACCACTGGCCAACTTCAGTCAGCTAACACCATTTCTCATTCCTGCTGACGGAAAGAAAATATCTCTGTCCTTAAAAGGTAAAGCTCCTTCTCAAAGAATATTTTCTCTCTCCTCCTCTCTCTCTCTCTCTGTGAAAAAAAAAAAGAAAGGGAGTCTTCAATCATTGACTGCTACTAGAACAGTTTCTTAAATTCAGTAAGAACCTTGGCAGACACATTCGGCGTGAGAAGAATGAAGCATTGAAAAGTAAAGCTATTAATTCAGCTTTTAAAACTTTTCCTTTTCAGTCTGCAGCAATGTGCAAAATGACCACTTCTGCTACATTCATCTTTGTTATTGTGGAGTGGTGAGCAAATTAAACATTCCGCTCTCATCCAGAAAGGACGCCAGGGTAAAAATTTGGAGCCGTCAAAAACCGAGTGACACGCTTCTTTCGCGTAATTAAACTAAAAACATTTAAAACTTTCATTTCAATCTAACTAATGATGATGTCTCCAAATACAAAACTCATCTCTTTTTTTTCACAGGATGGTAAAATGAATCTATGTAACAAGAGATAGTATTTCCTTAAGCCGAAAAAAAGAAAAATAGTACAGATGAATTACACGAGAGGCCGGTCTGAAAAGCAAGGCCGCTTTTCCAAAATGAAATTGAGCGCAACATGTAATTATGAAGTTCAGTGTAGTCTTATTGAAATGCTCTGAAATTTGATGGAAAACAGCATCTCCTACCGAGAGAGAAATGATCATGAGAGCTGGGCATAAAAGTAATGAAAGTGGAGATCTTATTTACCGAAGTGCTGAAAGCCGCTTTGGTCAAAGTTATGCTTCTCGCCAAGGGTTTTGTTTTCTATACCACATCATGTTTAATGGGCAGTTATCAGAAACAATTTATAGCATCTCAGAATGATAATAATTAAAGGCTAAAATAATGTCTTTATAGTTAAAAACCATGTTCTTTTTTTAATGGATGAA